>NC_090445.1:1507958597-1508279985 GCF_031143425.1 Pleurodeles waltl | reverse complement strand
TCACTACCTGGAATGGCGACTGCTTGCCACTTGATGGTTAAGCAGCTTTTATCTTCAATTTATGTATCACAGTGCTTCTTTTGTTAGGTTTACCCTTTATGTATGTGTTTTTGTGATATACAGGTGATCTGTGGACTCTAGAATTTAATTGATTTATTTGTAATAAAGAAATGACTATTCAGTAAAAAATTAAGGTTTTTGCTTAGATACTTAATACAAATCTATCCCTGCTGGATATCTTGTTTTTTTGCTTTGTTATTGTCCCCAATCCAGTTGGGTTATAGGGACCGCCCCTCCCTTGGTTCTTAAAATCCCACTAGAGCACATGTGAAGGACACTTATCTGCTCAGTTGATCATGTAATTTTTTTATCCACCTGGCTGTTGTGGATGTGAAGGTCAACACCTTTGGGTCATCCATGTAGGTGTTGGACCAAACTTGAGTTAGGCCTGAATAGTTGATCTCCAAATCAAAAAGGTTGTCGAGACATCTGACTAGCCTAATGCTTTTCTTTCTTCAAAAAAGCCCTACTTCGTCTTGGGACCTAAACCTATGTTTGAGTTTTTATTGTGAAATACTTTTTTCTTCGGGACCATTTATTTAGTTAAACATATATGTAAGTTGCATGACCTCTGCAACTTGGGCCTTATCACCGTTTTTCCAAAGGGATATAGTAGTTCTTAGGGCCCATCTCTATTCATCTGAATGTTATGTAGAACTTCTATCTGAATGAAGAGGTCGTTCTTTTCAAGAAGTAAATTTGTGGCCATGATTCATTGGACTTTTTCGGGACAGAACTCAACATTCTGACACATCTTTATTTAATTTTTATTACATAAAGAAAACATATTGCTAAAAGTCTGTCAAACTTTCCATTCACTTCTTGGTATTTCCCATACTGATTAATGCCACAGATTCATCTTTTTAAAACCAAAATCGATACTACCTATAATTCAGGGCGAATTGCTTTTAATTCCTTGTCCAATTGTAGGCTTATATTTACTAACGTTAAAACTTCATTGCAGACCATAAAGAGTTGGGCACTGGTGACTGACAGCAGCCTTTGTTTCTTGAGATTAATTCTCCAATATTTAATGTCGGGAATCTAACAATGCAGGCATTTTCATGTCCAGTGCAGATGGTTATATTTTCTGATTTTAAAGTGTGGAACAATGTTTTTTTCAAGCAGTGGTCCTCTTTTCTGTGTGTTTGCCCCAGTTTTTAATAGGTAGTCCACAGCCTACAACGATGTCCTGCCTTTTGCCACTTACATGACAAGCCTTTAGTTGGGACACCTGGAACAGCCTGTCAGGGGTGTCTATCTCTCACGTTTTCAGTAGTGAGCTGTAAAAGAGGTGCCTGACAGTGACTGGGAGGGAAGAGCTGCATTATAGTTGGGTTTGTGCACAACACAGCTTCTGGGTGCCCTTCATGTTTAGAGATAAATTACAGAAAGCAGTCACATATTCTCAGATTAGTGGACAGGGGCAATGGAGCATATGATTTTCCCAGGATCAAACCGCTGTTAAAGTTGAAGGCCAAAAGTGCCCCGCACAATTATTTGCTCCAAAATATTTCATTCTGGTGAATAAACTATGAGCGTAGGCACTGTCCCTCTCCCCCAGGTAAAATTAAATGCATTTTTCTTTTAATTTCAATATGGTAAGGTTTGGAAAACTAATGAAAATGTAAATTTTGATTATTTTGTTGTACCTTATCAGAGTGCATATTTCAAAGACATTACCATAATGTAAACATGGAGATAATGTAAGCAAGGAAAAAGTCAAATTTAAGACAGTAAAGGTGTCAAAAAGTAATTTTCCCTTGATCATTATATATTTATGTATCCAAAAGAAAAAGAAAACAGACAACCTCTGGCAATCAGTCAATGATGTATGTGAAGGCAACAAATCATTCTTAACATGTGCAAATAAATAACCAAAATGGGAGAGATGAAGGGAAGAAAAAAAGAATAATATGAAACCAAACAAAGGACAGCACATAAGACAGACCTAAACTCGCAGCACATGGAGGTTCAAAAGAAGATTGTTCCAAACCAAATCATATAAAGGTCACAGACGTGACAGGTAAATACTCCTGGCTTTTCCAAAAATTGAGCAAAGGGATAGGTTCCAAAAGTGTTTACCCAAGACAATTTAGCCAAATGGTGAGGGCTGGATTAACAATAATGTGTCCTGGTCTATAGTTTCCAACGAGTGCACTAGACGAGAACAGGGATGGAAGTGATTGTGAAGGCAAGGCTAAGGGACTAGTTTTCCCAGGGAAATTATTGTATTGTGAGCATGCCCATATTTAAAATTCACTATGTAGTTCTGGCATATATAACTTGAGAATTCAGGTCGTGTCCTCAGCCATTGGAAATATGCACATGCTAGACCATATCTAGTTATGTTGCCTGCTCAGCCCAGTAGCTTGCTCATCTTGTTAAGAATGTAGATGCTCTAATCATATAATTAGGATGGTCGAGGCGTAGGATTGGGACTGGTGGAGACTTCATAAGGCTTTGTTAAAGGCAAATCAGAAAAACCTGAGACAGTAATCCAAGTCAAACCTTATAGGTTTATTCATAATTAATATGGGTTTATTAAAAATTGAGATCATTACAGAAAGCAAAACGTAGTTAGCTAATCAATTATGAATTTGGTTAAATTAAATAGTCAGTTATATTCTGCGAGAGGAATAAAATAAGGTCAGATGTTTAAGTAAGCCAAAAGCCAGACCTAAATATAAAGCTAATAAACTTAAATATAGAGAATTAGAATCTGTCCCTAAAGAAGGAAGTCAATTACTATGTATATATCAGATGACAGACTAGTGTGGAGTCTTCTTTCCAAGAAATCCAAGAAAAAACAAAGTATAGCTCAGCAAGAGGACTGGCATTAAGTCTGCCTCAAAAGGAAAGCCAAAAAAGACTAGCACATGTCCCAAAACATTATCTTTTATAGGGTTTTAGACCGAAAAGCCACACACCTTCAGTGGTGCTTCATGACTTAACAGGGTTAAACTAACAGTGAATCATTTATATTAAGCTAGTGACCATTCAAAAGAATAAGACACATTTAATAAGATACATCTAGAAACACCTACTTCTACTGTATATGTATGGGGTGTGCATAGGAAATGGAGGAAATTACATGACGTTTATATGATACAGAGATACAGGAGACAGTTCAGCAATGAAAGGTCCATAAGGAAATATAGCAGCAAAGGTCCTTGAAAGTTACAAAGAGAGAAACATTCTGAACATTTAACCAGTGCATCATAGCCCCTATTGCAAGGAAAGAAAGTGTCTCCCTTATGGCTCTGGGCCCTGGTGCCATTGCACCTGCTGCACCATTTGAAGCTACGCCCCCAATATCACCTGTGCTGGTTCCGTACAGTGACAGATCATGTTGGCTCTATGGGCTCTCCTCCAGGGCTTGCTTTTTAGGGTCGAGCCTGCGTTGCATGCGTATATCAGCAAGACGCTTTAGTGTTCAGAATAGGGCTCGGAGCCCTGTCGACGTCACGTCAGTGTTTTTCATTGGTTCGTGGGCTTGCCTAATAAAATCTGCATGCTTACATTAATCGAAGGCATGCATACGTCATGCCTTTCCGGTGGCTAGCCCTCCTCGAGCGCATCGACGAAGTACCAAAACATGTGAGGCTCGCTGTTTTCTGTCCGGCTCGTGGAGTACTTTTTCTCTAATTTACTAGCACAATTTCGCTTGGCAGAAGTCGAGCGCTTACGTACATAAATGCACTTCTGCCGATAGGTGAAAAGTCGGGTTAGGAGTTTACAACGCTATCAGCTCTAACATGAGCAAACGCGAGACCCGTTGCATTGCAAATGCTTGTTTCAATTGGCTTTGACTGTGCATAGGCTGACAGACATTTCTTATCAGCCCTGCGGGTCTTTGAAGAATACATAAAACACAAACTGCTATCTTTCCTTTAATTCTACAAACTGAATTGGCTCTGCCCTGTTGCCTCTCCGCTAACCAGCGTGCAGTAACATCATAGCACCTATCAATTGTATCGTCTTTTTATTTTAAAACATCTCTTTGCCTTTTTTTCATTTCTGTATGTAAGTATTTCTGTTCGGTCTGGAGTGAAGTGCCGGACCCCTCTCTGGCAGCCCTTTATGTGTGACTACTGGCGCGAATAATGGCGCCGGCTTTCTTTTGCTTGAACCATAGCCAGTGGTACATTTTTTTCAGATTAGAGAGTGGAGCGCAGAAGACACCGACCTAGACTGAGTCTATCTGACCTTTAGCCTTTGAAATGCGAGTTTTTGCTGCTTCTGTTCCCTAGTGTGCTGCTCTCGCGAACCAAAATGCTGGCAATCTACTGTTGGTACAAAATACAATATGGATGTCTCCCTAAAGCTCTGTAGACGCGGTTGTAAATTGTGCTTGTGTCAGCCTTGCCCTATGTAAATTACACAAAGCTAGAGGTTACTGGGTGATTTAATTCAGCATCAATTCTGTGATAATTGTATAAAACAACCTTTAAAAAAACATGCGCAGACCCTTATTGTATTACCTGCGCATTGTTATTTGTTGATTCAGTAATATTTTAATGATCATTTAAATAGGATGCAGGCCGCAAACTTAATTGTTAGTTTATTCTAGCATATGACGTATTGTCACATCACGGGCACTCATTTTATTAGTTGAACAGTCTGACGTTCAAATTTGTGGCATACAGTTGATCTCTGCAGTGCTTAACAGAACCCCCTGAGCTACCTTGCCAGTTTATTTTGTTTCATGGTCGGCTCATCTGCAGAGTGCCAGATGGAGGATCCGACCAAAAGGGCGTGGGTGTGGCCACATTGGCAGGCTGCAGCTTTCCCTCTGACTCCCAGGGCAATACAGACAGGGCTCACCTCTTGTATTATAACATTATTGCCGCCTAGCTGCCAACACCCACTCTGCTGCCCGCTCTCCAAAGGAAAAACCTGGGCACGATACCTATCTTGAGATAGCACCAAATAAAAACAAACTTTCAGCTAAGATTTAAAAATTATACGTGCGATTTTTGCTTTGTTTGGGATTGTATCCACCCATCTGTGACCACTCTAGCACCTTGTAACCGTAATTGAATCGCTCTTGTGCGATTTGTGGTAGACTGTGGCATTTATTAAAGAGGAATAGAGCTGGGGTGTTGTATATAGCATGTGGATTTGCTGGCTGTGTGTTTGGTTGAGTGAGAAGTACACAGGCCTCCTGCCTCATGGGTAGAGTTTAACATGCAGAGCTTGCTAACATGACATCTGTTGGTGTCTTTGTGAGCAAGAAACAATATGGCTGACGCGGATAGTCGAGCACAGCGTTTTTTCGTCGTCTACCAAATGCCAAACCAAATGTAATTTGTTAGAAAGCAGAAACTCAACAGCAAGTGATTATCGTGGACATCAGGTGTATAGGTTTAGCACAGTGAAATAATTAAAAAGAATTCATATTGTATGTGTTGTATATGTTCTGATTTTTTATTTATTTATAAAACATAAATATTTAAAAAATAGATCTAACTACCAAAGCTTCCATCTCAATGCCTTATTAGGACAAACAAGCATCATTTTAGCAGTTGGTTTCAGCAATGGCACAAAATTCAATTTACTGACCAAAATATGTCCATAAAGTTTTGCATATGGACAAACATTATCTACTCAACTCAAGCAATTTACAAAATAACAGATTCTCGAGTCATTCCATACCTGTTAGCATAATTAATAACCTTGTTTGTTAAAGAACTGAGCTCTCCAAGCCCCTCGAGCACAGATATATGGTTAAATAAAATAATGTATCTGATGTTATTGACCATTTCAAGCTTTCATATTGCTCATGTGAGAAAGTGGATTATTCGTTTGAGTGAATGGCTGCCCTTCAAAAGTAATAATGTCACCATTCTTGTTATGGCCAGTAAAGGTTTCAGTAATTTAAACCTGAACTCAATCCCTGGTAGCTATGGTCAGGATCTTAGGAATTATGCGATTGTGCAGCTACAAAATGTTTCATATAATTATAGATTTACTACATTTGCCAAATAATCCATCATATGCTGCATAATCTGCAGATTTTAACAAAATGGTGTTTCCTAGCTCAAATGGTTAAAAAGGTAATAAAAACTGAGCAAAACATTTTGCTGTGCAGTGGAAGGCCCTTTGCAAAGGTTGACTGTTTACCTTTCTGTTTCTTATTGCTATATTTGGGTGTTAAACTGATACTAACAAGGTGCTACCAATGCCCAGATAGTGTTAACAAATCTGAAAATTACAAGATAATGAAGTCATACTATTACAAAATGTGCAGTATTATGCAGGATAATTAGCATTTTCTTGCCACATAATTTACTCAACCCTACCACATAATTTGGCCCTCACTTCCCACATAATACCAGTACCCATGGCTATGACACAGAGCAGACAAGCTTAATTTAGGAAAATGTGTAAAGCATTTAGTACTGAAAGAGTTAAAAATCAAAAACACAACACAATAAAAACATTTTGCCAATTTATTAAAATACAGAATATTTGAGTGAACAAAATGATACCAAAGCAACAAAAGCCCAAAAGGAGAACCGGAGATATGAATGTTTACAGTTTTGAATAAAAAAAGCTTTAAAAAGCACAAAGTGCCAGCCATGGGCAGCTATACCGGGGAACCAGTAATGTTTTAAGGCCGAATGCAATTGAGCCCGGGCCTTATGCAAGGAACAGGTGTCTCAGTCAAAGAGTTGCCTCAGACTTAGATTTGTTTCTGGAGAAAAGATGGTCCTTGATGAGTCATTGGCAGGGCACGCAGGATAAGAGTCTGGGTCCGAAGATAGTGGGTTACTGAAGATCGAGGCCCATGGTTGGTCGTCAATGAAGTTGGGAAACCAGAGAGCAGGAGAAGTCCTGCGGCTGTGCCAATGAAGGTCTCGACGTTGATCGGCTTTAGCTCATGATCACTCTTTGTGAAGCCCTCTACTTTTGGAATTTGAAACTTTTCTGGAAGTCAGGTTTCCTTCAGCGGAACACACCACCAAATTGAGGCTGACCGTTCAATAGCTTTTACAAGTCCTACTCTTAAATACCACGCAGCATGCCTAATGGCTACTTAAGGCTAACTTAGGGGTGACTTATTTATTAAAAAGGAAGGTATAGGCTTCTCTAAAGGAGTTATGTTTACAGATTATGTTTGCAGTTTAAAATTGTGCATCCAGGCTACTGGTGGCACAACTGCTGGCATGTTTTCCATTGTCAATTTAGTGGTGGCACAATACGCGGTCTAGTTTACTAGTGACTTTTACTTTACAGGCTCCGTGTACATCTTGTACCATATACTAGGGATTCAGGAGCGTAACCAAATTCAACATGTTTTAGGGGTCAGAGCACATCCACTGGAACCTGATTAGCAGAGCCCCAATGTATAAAGTCACAAAACCAGAAGAATAATTTCAAAACAATGTTGGTGATAGGCCAGAAAGAGGTATTTTCCTACAGCTTAGTACAAGGTTTACCTAAGTAACATTCACAGTACATAAAAGAAGTATTTTGTTACTTGGGGAGCATCAATCCAACCTAATAAACACCATTTAATGGCTGCTTTTAATTATGTTAACTTTGTTTAAACAAGATAGGACAACCATAACATTTTGGTCATTAACTTGTCTGGAAGGAGAACCCACCAGTACTTCTCATTAAAATGGTGCAGAGCAGCCAGTGTCGCTCTCTTTGAATGCTTTTTGTTTTGTTGCTTCCATTGGGTCTCCCCAATTGCATCCCTTGATGAAATGCAGTTCCCATGTAACTGTAACACTTTTTTTGATCCAGAACATTTACATCAGTATATCAGGATCCATGGAAAAGGCTTGTTCAAATGTCAGTCGGACTTTTAGCTCTGTCAATTTTCAGAGCATTGCCCTGAACACATTTACACATCCGGTCTAACATGTAGTCCATGTGCAGTTTGGTCATAAAGGAGCACGTTGTCTGATCAATCTTATCAGCTACTGGCCGCCTGTCATGTCACTTTCAACGCTGCCACCAGTCAAATTCACCCAAGAATCTGTCTTGGGTCCACTCATTCTCTCGTTCTTAACCACATGCCTGGTTCACATCTTCTCCTTGTTTAGGTTCTCCTACTCACTGTGCATGGATGGCACCAAAATATTATTGTACTTTTCAACTTTATCACAGTTTCTACAATCTCATGCATCAGAATGCTGTGCTGCAATTCGTTGCTGGATGGTTTTATATTCCTTCATGCTGAACTCCTCTAAAATAGAGGTCCTTTACCTCCGTCCTCCTCTAGAACTACCTCCATTTCTAGATAAGTCTACTCTCCGCCAAACACATCCTCTTTTGCTACCTCGTTTAGAAAACAAGGCATCCTTTTCAACCCCTCCATGTGGCTGGAAACTTTCAACACTACTACAGAAAAATTTTAAATCCTAAACATATGCCGAATCTGTTCTCATATCTCCTTCTGCACAGCCAAAGCACTAATTAAAGGATTGCATTTAACAATCCGGACTGCTACAGATGCCTCTTGTCAACGTATCACTTCCCTCAACAAAGTTTAAAACTTTGCCTTGATGATACTATATGGAAACACTCCCACATACTTTTATCAATATCCGGTAAGTTAACTTCCTGTCTTCAAGCTCTTACCAATATTCTTCAATATCTGTACTTATCAGGATTTCTGATACTCTGTCCTATCGAACATCTGTTTACTCTTGAAGACCAGGGATGGTAAATTTTGCCACAAAGGGTCCTCAAAAGTTAAAAATGTTGTTTTGTATATATACATAATGCTCAGAGAGCCTTCCCTCTATACTTCTCCATCTTGTACATCATTTTTGCTTTCATGATATTAAGATGTCTCTCTGTTGTTGCTGTTCTGTCTTTCCAGACAACAGCGTATGTACACACCAGTTATGACCTCATTGGTTTCTTTTCTCCACTAAGTTTATCTGTTGGCCTGTGTACTGCCATCACACGTGGCTGTATGTACATCATTGCTGATCTAAAAGCTGCTCAGTGCTCAAGATAAATACAAATATTAATAATACATGAATGAACAATATAATAAATAGTACTTCTCAATCCAACAGGAATCTGTGGGAAAAGATGGTAATCAGATAAGAATTTGGTGCAAAGACCCTCCTATAAGTGTTACATAGAGTTTGAAAGAGCTTACATAATTGACAAACTCCTGCGCGAAAGACTGGGTTTGGAGGGAAAACAGATGAATAAGCTTTGGGAATCTAGTGAAACGTATTTGGATGTCTGTTGGTTATAATAGTAAGTCAGAGGTAAACATAACAGAGGATTTGTTTCCAGAGTAAAGCACTGTCAAGTTTCTGAAAAGCTTCGGGAAAATCACTGAAAGCATAGTGGAGTGGTCCAGCAGCTTGAGGCAAAGTGCGGCTCCATAGAAGATAAATGCCACTCTGTGTGCGCCGAGAGACAGAAACCCATCTAGGTAATGTGATGGATGTGATTAATGTAAATCCAGTTCTGCAATGCTGTAAGGGTAATAGTGTGTGATAAGAGCTTAACTGGGAGACGTAGCATCAAGAGGAGCCGTTACTTGGAGTATGGAATTTCCTTTTTTTGTATGGCATGATTTCAGTAAAACTATGTGTATACTTCCGCCCACTACAGCATAGGGAAGCGCATCAGCCATAGGCTAACTTAACTGTGAGTTACTGTATTTTTCCGTTTTACAATGAGCACATCTGCACACAATAGGGCCCGGGTTGTTATGGCAATGTGCTTTTTGAGACCAAACATATTTTAGTTTTCAGACAATGTTTTTCATTTCAGGTTGACGAGGGTCCAGCAGCTTCCTCAATATTAAAGTTGTACAAATGCCAAGACAAAACAAAAAAAGCACTGACAAAAGACTAAAAGACTGAAAGGCTGACGCCAAATGTCATGCGTATTAGCGTTGCCAATGCTTGTTTAAAAACTGTGACTGATTAGCGTTCCTCTCAACTCACCAGGAGCATTGTGTTAAAAAGTGGAGGCATACACCTTACCGCCATTGTGGATATGTGGCATACTTTCTAGTGGTCGTAAGGGGCCCTTTTCATCCTACCTTTTGTAGCGTTTTTGAAGGAATCTAATTGTAGTATTGTGTTTCCAGGGCGCTGTTTCCAACCTGGTTATTATTGGACAAGGTGCGCACAAGCGTCCTTTCGGGTGACTTATCCCCCAACCCCCTTGAGGCTAAACCTCCAAAACATCTTTCCGATTGGCTGATTTTACCTCCTTGAACGTCGCTTCCCAGTGTTTCGTTTGAGCATTTTGCTTGTTTCTATTTACTTTCTTTTTTACCGATGTCTTTGCTTATCCAATAGAGCACAGTGCTCATTTTAGTATTATGATCAGGTGTTTCCACTGCTTAATGATATTGCATTATTTGCTGTTTTTCTTCTTTTTTGAACTGCCAAGACGCATCTAATTTTTTTCTGAAAACAGAAACACGAAAAGAGGTCAACCGTTATTTGTGAAAAGGTAAACCTGGGGAATGGAATGGTTGCAGTAGGTTTGCTAGCTTGGTCAGAATACGCCTGCCACCACTTCTATCGGTTAATAAAGCAGAGCATTCTGGGATGTGTACTTGTCAGCTGGCTTAGCTAAAGCAATACTCTGGATGGAATGATTTATAAAGGCAGTCTACAGGACTGCTCGTCCAGTGTTTGCTGTAGAAGGATTGATCTGGCAAGCCACAGTGTCTCTCATATGTTAGTATAAAATATATGAATGCACTGGTGTGCTGTTAAGAGAATAGCACTGAAACGTAGGATACAATGGACGTGTAAAGGGCATTGTGCTACCTTCAGGTGATCATTCCAAATAATGCAAGGACCGGTTGGGTATATAGACTGAGGTATACAGTCTATCAGAAGAATACATGAATTGAATTTTACTGTTGAATATACGTTTGATTATAGCAGAGATGCTTAGGATGGGCTAGGGCACGGAAAAACACGGTGTCTTTGCCTACAGGCGAACAATCAAAAGAATATGAGGACTGGATGGCATAGAGACCAAAGTATTCCACTTCCCATCAGAAGTGATTTCTCCAAACAGATGCCAATGATTGAACAGACATTGACACCTCTTTTACCTGCACTTTAGGTTGATAAATATTAAGAGGGCAGGAAGCCTGCCCCCCTCCCTCTAGCAGCCATATATCTGCCCCTATGCCTCCCAATGACTGTTTCAGCTTGAGTGATATCTGACTTTATCTGTTGTAAGGTGCTGTATTCAATCTGCATGCTTGCTGAGTGTGTGGTAGATGATGTTTGTGTTTTGACCTGCTTATTTGGGTGGCAGCAGTTCGCTCTGGCATTTTCTTTACCACCCTACCTTGTTTTCTTGGTCTTTCCAGTCAATAAATGTTCACACTTGTAACTCTCCTGATTTCCACCTGCTTCCTCCCTGCCAGCTGGATGGTGAAGGGTTCTCCTCCCCGTGCACACTTGCTTCTTTTGGGAAACACAAAAGCTTAGCGGAACACTTCGACCTCATTCCCTTTCTTCTTCCACTCGTTCCTCGTTTCTGTCCCCCCTAATGCATTGAGGTGACTTTAGAAACAGCTAACATGACATATATCTATTGTTCTGTTTGCTTTAGTGACTGCAAGTCCGGTGGTCTGTGCGCATGACTCTGTCTGTTGGTCTGTGTGTATTGGTGACTGTATTTTAGATAATCTCTGCTTATGGAGGCCTGTATATCTGTCGGCTTGAATGCCTGTCGGTCTGTGTGCATTGCTGACTGCATGCCACGCCTGTGTGCATGACTGTTCGTCTCTCTTGGCCAGTGTGCCTCTGTGACTGTAGGACAATTGTTGTGTGTTCATGGCTACCTGTTAGTCCATGCTCACGAATACCTTATTTTTTTGTGTGTGTGCGCGTGCTTGAGTGTTACTATGGGTGTGCGCATGTCTATAGGTCCACTCACTCCTGATAGAGGGAGCCGCATCCACTCTCTCCTCAGATACCACAAGTTGTTTTTAGTTTCTTTGACATATATACATATATATGTATATATTGCGTAAAAGTGTGTATGAGCTGTATTTATTTACTAGCGATGGACAAAATTTCTTCCTTTTCGGTGAGAGGGTGGTATTTTTATGAACATACAGGCAAGGGCCTATAAAGAGGGAGAGGGCCTTTAACAATGGGGTAGCCCAAGCAACAATGGCGATAATGTGATTAGAACATTCTACCACTGAGAATGGAATGTTCTGAATTAAAAAGAGAAACAGAAAGCTAAACATTGGAATGTTGAAGCTGAAGACTTAACTCTGGCCATTTTAGCCCTGAGCCACCTCATTTTTTTCATGAAAGCTCTCAGCATTCCAGTATTCTAATTTCTTTTTAATTGATTGATATACTTACCCTCCTAAATTGTCCCAAAATATCAGTTTAGCCCTTCGGGATTAAAAAAGATGAAGTTGTAGACAACCATGTGCCAGGTATTCTGCTGTGTCCCCAGGATCTGGAACACTGTCCCATCTCAGGTCAGCTAAGCTCTGTCCCTCCTCCACATCATTAAGGGAAGATGTGTCTATTTTACCAAGTCCTCTTCACTTTGTAAATTTCATTGGACAACCTCCAAGCCCTTATAAATTCTTCCTGGTGACCTCTCTGCCCTGTTGCTCATCGGCTCCAAGTTACACAAGCTTCAGTTTGAGCCCCTTTAAAAGGGCTTGTTAAGGGGAGGTACCAAGACGATTGGTGCTTTTAAAAATGCACTTTAATGTGGCCCACAGCCTGGGAGCGTCTTATCTCCCAAGTGCTGCTCACTAGAATCCCCAGCCAGTCATCTTTGCATTCTGTGAAGCCTTCAATAGAAGACAGACTAAAAACACAAACACATAGATTCACAAAATAAGACCCAACAGGTCCCTTCCCCTTCCTGATCTTAACAGTGCCCTCCCCATCCACACCCATACCTCTAACCGTATGCCCTTGTCTGCACCTCCATAGGCTTGTTGCTCACTTCCTTTCCCTCGCTTGCCCATCTTAATCCTCCCTGAGTCTCACCTTCGTGCAGTGGGCATCCCCTCCTCGCCAGTGTATGTACCCCTGCCACCTTGTAGTACCTCCTCTTTACAGCGCTCACTTGCTTTGAAGCCAGCCTGATCACTCTGAGTTCATCACATTCGTACCTGATAGTATGGGTGACTTATATTAACGAGCCCATTGTTTTCTTTGGACCTATTTTAATATTGGAAAGGGTATAGACGTCAGATCAGGCATTTAGTCTGAGCTCATAATTAAAATCCCTAGGTAGTGCGGCTCACTGTTTTTTCTTATTTTTCGCGTGTTTGTGCTTCTATCTGACTTTTTAAAACTAAAAGTACTTCAAATGAAACAGTCGCGAGACTGTTGGATCTTCAGTCATAATGAAATGAGACGAAAAAAGAAAGCGGAGAAGAAGAGGTTTAACATGCAGAATTGCATTAAAAAATCTGTACCAACTGCAATACATAATTGATGCATTCATACACAGAGGAACATGCTGTACAATTAAATTGAAAAGTTGATTTATAGCAAACCAGTTACCTCGTTTTTATACACTGTAAACTCTAGAGAGTTCTGCAAACCCACGATTAGAGCGCATTACCTTTTATTCACTTATGTTTTTATGGAACCTTACCTTTCTTTTGCTGTAAATATATATGTAACAGATTTGATCTCACTGCAGCCTCTTAATGTTTTTTTTTACTTTAGTTTCTGAAGTGTGGCTCTCCGTTTGATGAGATTCCGCGCCGATTGTCAGAATGTTCAGTGCACTCTTCATTTTGGGTGTGTTTCTTTTTTTTTAATTTAGCACCCAGGAAGCGGTATTTAGTTGGTACCGACGTTTAGCGCTTTAAATATAACACAGTGAAGACCTAAACTTGCATTTTTAATAAACAATTTTTTAACAAAAGCTATTTGTGTAGCAGTAATTAACTTTCTTCTGAGCTAACTTAGAATAAGGAAGAGTCTATAGTATCTTGTCTTTTGGCTAGCTCTGAAAAGGGAGATATTTTGTGTGTATTAAATCTTTAATTGTTTATTAACATTGTTGATTTTTTGTGCAATGGTTGGGATTTGCTTTTGTGCGACTTTTATAGTTTTAATGAGCCCAAAAAAGTGTTTGTGTGATTGCACTATAAATGTTAAGCATTCAAATATGATAAATCGAAAAATAGAAGAAACGTAATAATTCTGGATTTTGATACATAAACTACATAAAGTGATCAAACTTTCGAGTTTGTCCCTTGATCAACTCCTCTATCTTGGCGAATTGTCATTGTGTAACCTTTCTGCGATTGAACCCATAAGTAGGCTGATGAGAATACGGAAACAAAATCCCTTGAGTTCCCTTTGGGGGAGGATGCAGAGTAACCTGCAGCAGGATGGCTCTTGGATACCTCATTGGGAACCTACAAAAACAGACCTGTCAAATCAATTTTGGTACCTTGAAGATGGGTGCATAGGGCTATATTTTGGAATCTGGGCCCCAAGTCCCTGCCTAGCCTGTCAGTTCTTCATTTTCAATAAACGTCCCATACACTATATATGCACTGAAAAAACACGAAGGTTACAGGGGCGGTATAGTTATGCTCAGATTTCACTCCTACAAAACCAAGGAGTTTCATGACATTTAACTGAGCTAACTATAACTTACGCCCCACAATGCACTGCTTATAACTTCACATATTACATCACTCATGACATGGTCAGTGACATCACTGATAACATCATTCAGTGAGTGTGTTTCGAAAACGTTCCTGAGAGTTAAATGCAGATACTAAGCTACTGCATACTTTAAATTACTATTCTTTCTGCACTACTGAGTGATTCTATTTCCAACAGAGGTAATTTGAGTGGCTGTGTGAGTGTCTGAATCTGTGTGTGAGTGGCCGTATGGGTGATTGAGTGGCTGTGTGAGTAGCTGTTTGGTGAGTTAGTGGTTGTGTGAGTGGTTGTATGTGTGAGCGAGTGGCTGTGTCAGTAGCTGGTGAGTGGGTGCGTGTGGCTGTATGGGTGATTAAGTAGATGTGCAAATAGCTGTATGGATGAATAAGTGGGTGTGTGAGTAGCTGTACTTCTGAGTGAGTGGCTGTATGGGTGAGAGGCTGTGTGAGTCTCGTATGGATGAGTGAGTGGGTGTGTTAGTGACTGGGTGAGTGAGCGCGTGCATGAGTAACTGTATGGGCGAGTGCACTTGTGTCAGTGACTGCATAGGTGAGTGAGTGCATGTGTTAGTATCTGTATGACTAAGTGAGTGGGTGTGTGAGTATCTATGTGGGTGAGTGGTTGTGTTAGTGGTTGTATGGGTGAGTGAGAGGGCTTGTAAGTAGCTGCATGGGTGAGTGACTCAGGCCCTCATTACGAGTTTGGCGGTCAGTGGACTGCTGCGGTGGAGATGGTGGTTGCACCGCTGCGGGACTGGTGGTATAGACCGCCATATTATGAGTACTGGGAAGGCACCTCCAGAACACAGTCAAGTTTCTGTCCGAACCACCAATGTCGACGAACTGTTGTTGCAGGCGAAAGGCCTTTTCAGGCCAGTGGGCACAAAGTTTCCACCCAACGTATTACGAGGTTGCACACCGCCAGGACTTCCGGGGCAGTCTAACTGCCACGAAAACCATGGTGGAAACGAACAACATAACCGGCTGTAAGTACCCCATCCTAGCATACACTGGAGGGAAGGTCATTAGTACACACACACACACAAACGCACAGTCACCATTCTTACATGTGCAAAGAAAGTCAAGACAAGCTATGTAGCATTGACACCAAAGGTGCAGTTGTAGATAAATATTATTGGAAATATAAAAAATGTAATGATAATAACTATTGACAAAATGCCACAAGGCCAGTGCATCGCTGTCCAAATGTCCTGGGCACACTGGGCATGTGAGGAGTGCCCAACTTGACTCCTGACTGCAATGTGCAGACCTCCACAGGGCATCAATGGGGCATGCAGGCACCTCAGGGATGGGGGAGGGGGATGTGTGATCAGGGTTTGGATGGGGGGGTCCTTCCTCTTCTTCTCATGTTTCCCCCCATTTTCCTGCTTTTGGTGTTGGCGTAAAGGTGTACAGGGGGAGGAGTGGAGGAGACACAGATGGCAGGGGGGATGTGTGAGTGAATGTTGGGGTGGTGTGTGCAGGTAGGGTGGATGTGCTGCATGTGGTTGTGTTGACTGTTGTGCATGCGGATGCGGTGTATGGGGTGCATGCATGGGTGTCAGCTTTTGTGGTGACGGTGGCAGTAACAGAACATGTGTCTGGCCCTGGGACTGATGATGTGGTGTCTACATGTGTGAGTGGCGATGTGACTGTGAAGGGGGAGCAGATGGGGAAGTCAGGGTAGGTAGTGGACGTTGGTGTGTGTGCATCTGAATGGTGTGTGTGTGCTTGGCGGTGCTGGCGTTTGTGGTGCATTTGAATGTCCTTGCACTCTTGTTGTGTTGGTGCGGATGCATGCTGGCTTGAAAGTGTGCTGTGGATGGGAAATAGGAGAGGGATGTGGGAGTGGGAAAAGGTAGTTGGAGGGGGACGGAAGAAGGAACACTGGCTGTTGCCAGTGAGGAGGCCAGAGCCTGAAACGATCTCTGAAGGGCAGACAGGGCACCGTGAATGCCATCCAGGAATGCCTTTTACTGTTGCATCTGGGATGCCAGTCCCTGGATGGCATTCACGATGGTTGTCTGCCCAACAGAGATGGACCTCAGGAGGTCAATAGCCTCCTCTTTGAGGGCAGCAGGGCTGACTTGGGCAGGGGCAGAGGTGCCTGCGGCGAATGAGATGCCCACCCTCCTGGGTGAGAGGGCGCAGGCAACTGGGTGGGGAGCTACAGGGAGAGCGGTGCTGGTAAGTGGGGTGGTGGACAGGGATGGTGCAGGCATAGGGCATGAAGGTTCCGCCACCACCAGGGAGTTACCATCGGAGGAAGAATCAGATGATGCTGTAGATGTTTCAGTCTCCCCCGTGGTGCTCCACTCGCCTTCCATCCCACTGGTCCCCTTGGCTCCGCTGGTATCAGCCTCCTGGGTCCAGTGGGATGCAGCTTCCCCACTTGCCGGTGCCCCTTCCCCTTCAGCAGATGATGCTGCTGCACACAAAGACAGAGGAGCAGAGGGAGAGAGGGTGGGACAGTGAGAGACAGGGTGGGAGAAAGAGAAACAGGGAGCAAGTGGTCAATGCCAGCACAACAGCCACATACTATTCACTACAGCATACTCCAGTGCCATGTCATTACATGCCATGCCTTCACACACACATGCCACTGCAATGACAGCGCATGCGTGCCACCTCAGTCATGCACATGAGTTTCACACATGCTGACACACATTAAATCCTGTACAGGATGAAAGCCATACCCTCAATACATGTCTGACCCACCCCATTGGCTCACGGCTCTATACGATCACTAGACCGAAACTTTGTACTCTGCGGGCATTTGGAGGCATACTTCAGAGCCACATAACCCAAGCACAAATAGCTGTTTGATGTGAAACATCAGACTTCGCAGACTACAGGTTTCAGACTTCGCAGACTACACATACACCACATGCCAGCAGATAGGGATATGGCCCCAGCAACACTGATTGGATAGTTGGGAGTACAATGTGTGTGAACTCCAGAATCAGGAATTTTTTCCACATCTAAGACCCTGCTGATGTACTACACAGTTGCCCTGTCATCGATGTCACTCAGCAATAAAGTCAACCCCTACTCACATCCTGCTCGACATATGAACACATGTATGTAGCACATCCGGCATCAAGGTGTCCCAAGCCTAGTCATACAGTAGCTACCTAGCACACATTCCACAGCCTTCCCACACTGCACAGGCTACACCTATCACTCACCACATAACCTAAGTATGGATGTGAACTTACCCCCTTGTGGCTGCTGTGCTGTCCTCAAGCGCCCATCCACCTCAGGGTACACCACCACCAAAATGTGGGACATAAGTGGGGGGGGTCAGGGTCCGACGGGCACCCCTCCCTCTTTGGGAGGACGTCCCCAGCTGGGCCTCACCGGTCTTCCTTGCCCAGCATCGCAGGTCCTCCCACCACTTTCCGCAGAGGGTGCACCGCCCAGCATGGGCCCCCAGGGACCGCACTTGCTTGGCAATGGCACAACAGATCCCCCTTCTTTTGATGGGCGCTCAATTGCATGGATAACATGGAGAAAAGGAGACAGTCATGTAGCGTGGCATCTTAGGGACTGCATTGGACACAACACATTCAAATCAAAATCAAATCAAATCATAAACATTTATAAAGCGCGCTACTCACCCATGCGGGTCTCAAGGCGCTAGGGGGAGGGGGTTACTGCTGCTCGAAGAGCCAGGTCTTGAGTAGTCTCCGGAAAGCAGAGTGGTCCTGGGTGGTCCTGAGGATGGTGGGGAGGGAGTTCCATGTCTTGGCCGCCAGGTAGGAGAAGGACCTCCCACCCGCCGTGGTGCGGCGGATGCGAGGGACGGCGGCGAGAGCGAGGTTGGCGGAGCAAAGAGGACAGGTGGGTGTGTAGAAGCTGAGGCGGCAGTTGAGGTATTCGGGTCCCTTGTTGTGAAGGGCTTTGTGTGCGTGGGTGAGGAGTCGGAAGGTGATCCTTTTGTTGACGGGAAGCCAGTGCATGCAGGTGTCTCAGGTGGGCGGAGATGTGGCTGTTGCGGGGTATGTTGAGGATGAGGCGGGCGGAGGCGTTTTGAATTTGTTGCAGACGTTTCTGGAGTTTAGCGGTGGTTCCTGCGTATAGGGTGTTGCCGTAGTCCAGGCGGCTCGTGACGAGGGCGTGGGTCACGGTCTTTCTGCTGTCGGCGGGGATCCAACGGAAGATCTTTCGGAGCATGCGGAGGGTGAGGAAGCAGGAGGATGATACGGCGTTGACTTGTTTGGTCATGGTGAGAAGTGGGTCCAGGATGAAACCGAGGTTGCGTGCGTGGTCTGAGGGGGTCGGTGCGGTGCCAAGGGCCGTGGGCCACCAGGAGACGTCCCAGGCGGTCGGGGTGTTTCCGAGGATGAGGACTTCCGTTTTGTCTGAGTTCAGTTTCAGACGGCTGAGTTTCATCCAATCTGCGACGTCTTTCATTCCATCTTGCAGGTTGGTCTTGGCGCTGGTGGGGTCCTTGGTGAGGGAAAGTATCATTGAGTGTCGTCGGCGTAGGAGGTGATGATGATGCTGTGTTTGCGTACGATGTCGGCGAGGGGGCTCATGTAGACATTGAAGAGAGTCGGGCTGAGCGAGGAGCCTTGTGGGACGCCGCAGATGATCTCGGTGGGGTCTGAGCGGAAAGGTGGGCTCTTTGGGAGCGGTTGGAGAGGAAGGAGGTGATTCAGTCCAGGGCCAGTCCTTGGATCCCGGTGGAGCGGAGGCGGGTTATTAGGTGCGGTGACAGACGGTGTCGAAGGCAGCCGAGAGGTCGAGGAGGATGAGGGCGATTGTTTCTCCGTTGTCCATCAGGGTTCTGATGTCGTCTGTGACTGAGATGAGGGTGGTTTCTGTGCTGTGATTGGCTCGGAATCCGGACTGAGAGGGGTCGAGTAGGCTGTTGTCTTCAAGGAAGTTGGTAAGTTGCTTGTTGACGGTCTTCTCTATGACTTTGGCAGGGAAGGGGAGGAGCGAGATGGGGCGGAAGTTCTTCAGGTCGCTTGGGTCCGCCGTAGGTTTTTTCAGTAGGGCGTTGACTTCAGCGTGTTTCCAGCTCTCTGGGAAAATTCCCTGAACACACGCACATTTCAATCTTCCAGTTGTCCCCACAGCCCTTAGCCAGGCCCTTCCACAAGTCACTCATCCTAGACCCAAGGCCCCCACCCACACTCGTACCATTCACAGACAGTACAATCATAGTGCACTCACCTGCTGCCTTGGTGCCCCATACAACTGGGCATAAAGGGGTAGGACACCCTCCACAAGCTTCTCTAGTTCCTCCTGTGACAAGGCTGGGGCCCTATCCCCTGCAGCATGTGACAACTTGGCTACCAGTGGCAGAACACAGCAGCACACGCAGTGGGAGGTATGCTCAGCACGAGTACCAGGAGACAAGTGAACATGAGCACGTGAAATGGCTGTCACTGCCATTGTGGATATCACCGTCGCCGCTGGCAGTGATCACGATTGGCTCATGTCTGTAATAGGCACCCAAGTTAACCAATGAGGAGTTGCACAGTGGTTGCGACTGCCTACTGTCATGACGTCTTACGCCAGTGGAATTCACTCCCTTCCATATGTCCTGTGCATGCATGTTCTTTGTGACTTTTTTTATTGTTTAGTTTAGTGGGAACGATGTGTAGCGGGGGTGTGAACTAGCCTGATGTCACTACTGACATCACACCATACCGCAAGGTGTTTGTGACCTTCCCAGTTCGACAGTGACAACAGTTTGTGAACTGTGATGGCTACTGTGTTTCTCTGCAACCATGGATGCTTTTTGCTGTATATATATATATATATATATATATATATATATATATATATATATATTTTCTCTCTCACTCTCATATATTATATTTTTCCTGGCGATTCAGTACACACCTACTACCAGAGTGCGATGCATATGATCGTGCTCAGATCTTCGGTAGACCTACAAAGTTGACTCTTGAAAGTGGAAGCTCATGGTGCCTAGTGATGGTAGAGTCAACAGCTGAGTGTTGTTCCTGACCTGAAACTTCGATAGACTCCTGGCAGTCACTGGATCTGTATGTGCACCATATTTGGTCAGTGTGGGGTAAATAAAAGGCAAAAATAGAGTTTTGGGGGGAGTGGACAAGCTTTTTTTTATCATAATCTAGTTTCCCAGTTTTGCAGTTGTAAATAAATTTATAAAGGTATATAAAAAAAAAACAGGTACCTAGCAACAGTGTATTCTGAGATGTTTTCATAAGTAATCTGAACCACGCGGGTCAAAATGTTAAAACTAATCTACTTAAAATATATTGAGAGGGCAGATAATAGGCGTTTCACACCACGATGCTGTTATGACATAAGGTTGCCATAGAAACTAGGCTAGTTGCTATTCAGTGTGGCCAAGCTAATAATAGACATTGAGATAGAGTACAAAATTCTCGAGTGGCAGTAGATACCCTATAGTTAGTTTGTCGTGTTTCAAAAATATAGAAACTATTTTAAAGAGACTACGCTTATTTTAGAGTATGTTGACAAATTATGTAGTGTCATTGCTTTTATATTGGCATAAATATAATAACCAGCCGACAATGAGGCCCCTATCTATCTAATGAGGCCGCCGTGTTAATTAATGTGCTTAATGTGCGCTCATTTTTTAGGGTCGAGCACACAAGCGTCGCAGCCTATTGTAATCATTCTGTGGGCTTTTAACCACGCCCACTCTTACTATTCATTCTTTGTTGTGCTTGTCCTAAATGCTTCATTTTTATTTGTGCATTTTGTGAAATGTCCTTCGTTTGTGTGCTGAGTTCCCTCCCCAGGCGATTTAATTAAGTGAACATTTCTGTTGGCCATCACACTATGTCACGCTTCCTCCTGTTACAGAGTGTGATGGCCCCTCCTCCATTTCGGTTTGCCTTTCATCCCAGCCGCAATCCTTTCTAGACATTCACGCAGGGAGCCAATAACGCTCACACTGATGGCAGCGGTAGCGCTTTGAATCGGCTTGCTTCTGTCAACTGTTTTACTTTTCATTATCAATTTATGTGGCAAGAAAGGAATTTACAATGCTAATAGCTCTAACTCGAGCAAACGCAAGACCCATTGCATTGCAAATGCTTGTCTGCTGGGTTGATAGCTCGAAAATCTAGTAACACAAAAAAGTAACCATTTTGGTATTCAATCAGTTGCAAGGTTGTTTGTGTTAATTTGCTATAAGATTGCTTTACCTCTAAGGCTGCAGTGTTTGACTTCTGACTTGAGAAGTTTCTGTAAAAAAGCCCTGCAAACGTTTATAATCTTTGGCCTAAGCAGAATGGTCAATTTTTAGGTCCAGCCTAAACAGCACCACTGCACGTGTGGACATATTGTTATCAATTTTTAGGTTTCACTTGCATCATGCATTCCCTGTCAGCAAAATCTATTGTTAACCAAAACAAACTCTAAAAAGGCTTAGAGGCCGCCCATTAGTTAGCATTGGATGGCCTCCTGCTTTTTCCTGCTTCCTCCCGGCACTTCCAGTGTAGATCCCTGCTATGGAGCTTGGAGCTAGAACAGCTTTCTGTCCTCGGCCAGTGTCTTTACACTGGCCTCACGCCCCTGAAGGTACTTTTTTTAAATTTATTTTTAATTTAGGACATGCACTTTCAAAGAGTGTATGTCTGCATTTGTCTATCCCCACTTGTGGTGCTCGATCCCCACCCTCTTCCTGCTGTCCCGTATTTTGGGGCTCCCACTCCACTACACCGCCTCTTTGTTGCTTCCCGCTTCCCACCCTGCTGATGCTGCTCCGACCCTCTTCCCCCTCGCCTCTCTCAGATGTTGCTTTTGCTTTGTAATTTTTGTAGGTTTATGAAATTCGAACTTGACCCGAACATATTGGAGCGGTGTACATAAGCACCAGTTCTATTACACAAGGACACAGTTAGACACAGGGATTTTAAGTGAGATTCCACCTTCCATCCTCCCCTCTTGTTTTTGCTGCTCCCACTCTCCTCTCCACTGTCTCCCTCCTGTGGCTTGTCCCCCCACATGCTTGACTTAAAAAACAAGAAAAGAAAAGAAAAAATATGATATGATGCAGTCAACGATGGTTGCGTCATAATGCCTTTTTCCCTTTACTTTTAGCCATGTTGCACAGCAGCCCACGCTGCTGTTCAACATACCTTAAAGTAAGTTTTTAAAAAAGCACTATGAAGTGATAAATGCTGGCTGTGTCATAGTGGTTTTTTTGTCTTTACTTTAGGCCATGGGCAACATGTCTTAAGAAAAAAGGGGTTGACAAAGCCAGTAGGTCTTGCGCAGGCAAAACCTTTTTGCTTTGCCAGTGTGTTTTTCAATATACATAGAGTGGGCTTTGGCTCCAACTCACCTCATGCAATTGGCTGTTTGGATTTTCATTCCACCTTCCAAGAATTGTGTTTTTTTTTATTTTATTTTGAAGTGACCTTGTGGCTCTTGCCCCACTGATTTAAATTATTGTAGTAGTTTGGGGCATAGGACGAACAAGCCCCAGTGCATAACATTTTAGCCCTAGATTCAGGGAGAGTATCATGCCACAGTGCATATCTCTGTCAGCGTGGCACACTGATTCCATTTTTTGCATTCTCCCTAAAAACTCCATTGCGTACAATCCAATGAAGTGTGGGATTTGGGTCATCCCCTTGCTAATGAGTGGATGGCTCTTTTGTATGTCTTTTGCCCACTTTTGATTGAATGGTTTTCCTCTCTATTCATCTGTTTTTCCTGCCTCTAGAGCATTTCCCCTATACCCTTGCTTGATGAATTCTGTACTTTCAGGGCTAACATCATGGAAATATTTTGTTTTTTTTCTGTTATTTCTCATTTAGCATTCAATGGGAGTGCATGCCCTTCTCCTAGCTTTTGCTCTTTTTGCACAGAGTACACTCTTGCTCTTTTCCTCACTCCCGCATTCTCTGCCAAGTTGTCCCTCCTCCCACCTCTCCCTCCAATTCTCTGACACCCAACACTGCTTCTGCTTGGAGATACATTCTCACTCCCTTAATTTGTGACACACTCTTTTCTACTACCTCTCCCACCCCAGCCTGATCTCGCCCCTCCCCCCTTCTCTCTCTCCACTTGATCCATTCTGCCCCCCCTTAACTCCACAGTAGCTGCCGCTGTTGGCTTTGCCAGTGCGAGTACTTTTAAAATTGCAGCGGGTTTTGCAACACTGGGGAAAACCAATAGCATTGACCAGCCATTTTGAAATTGTATGTCCTGTACATGGCCACCATTGTAAGTGGCACATAGCAGCTTAACTCAGTGACAGACATTTTGAAAGTCTAAAAATTGTATTGTTATAATGACTGCAACATTGCATCACACAACTTGACAGCGTCCTTGGTACTTTGTATAATTTGAAGATGGGCTTCACGTCTCATATCCTGACCCGTCAGGCAGCTGTCGTTGGGCGCTTATCCAAATATCAGATATAGGGAGAAAGTGTTTTATTTTGCCTATGAAGGTGAAGTTTAAATGAGAGGATGGAAATAAGTTACCAACTTGTGACTGGAAAGTTATTGGAATTGGAAAGTGCAAGGAGAGGACCTCCCAGAAGCAAAAGGAATAGACCCAGTGCAAGGAGTGATGCATACAATACATTTTCATGGAGTAAAATGCAAGAAAGTGAAACAACGCCTAGTCTTCCAAGGCACTGAGACAATGTTTCCGGTTTTGTACATCAGCTAATGATGAGAATTGAAGATCGAGTTCAGTGACAGCAGTGTGCTGTGAATGGAGATGCTGGTATCGCCTATCTGATTCATCGGAGACTGTTAGAAAAGGTTTGTACGTTTGGTTTAAGAGTATATGTATGTATTTTGTATTTATATACACTAAACCTAGCCAAAGCAGAGTGCCCTGGAGTGTCAAATAAGTAATAGCGGTAGTAACAGGGCTCTAAAAATGAACGTAGACTTTCAGTTCCTGATAGTATAGTGTTCCTTAAAAAGACGAGTCTTCATTACTTTTCTAAACTGGAGCAGCGTTAGTACGGTCCTGATGGATCCAGGTATGTCATTCCAGATTCGTGATACATAAGTGGAGTAGACTTTTTTTCCCTATTTTGTGTATGTGCTGCTTTCTCTTCAGTCTAGTGTTGTGGCTGCGGGTTTGCCGAGATCCTCCAGATGCTGCAAACTTGTCAGCCAGATAGGTGGGTATTAAATGTAGTTTGCTAAACAGAAAGAGATCAGTGTGAGTGCTCAATATGTCAATCCTGTAAGGGGACTGTTCTTTCAGCTCATACAAAGCAACTTTAGTCCTCAGGCATAATATTTGAGAATCATTCCAGGGTCTATTCAGAGCATCTTCTTCTGCTTTCTCTTCCTTCTTAATTTGCAATGTCAGGCTGCTAGCCGACATTGTCGCGTATCCCCCCTCCCCTGACCTCTTGCTGATTCTGTCCCTGTTACTCATTCATGCGTAAAAACCTTCCCTCTTTGAAAGAAAAAAATGTATCTCTTTTGACATTTGATTAAGTGTCCATATACTGCATTTGTTATTTTCAAGTAGTTGTAAAATTTTTACGTGTCGCGTTATGACACACAAAATATCAAGATTTTGTTTTTTCACACTTAAAATTTTTTGGGGGAGTGTTCTGATTTCAATGACTTTACAGATAAATAACCTGGCAACAGTGATTTCAATTGACGGTTTTTCTCTCTCGGGCATTGATGTGCCCTATTTTTTGTGTGTTTGTATATTTTTAATACATAGTCTTTTCACTCCTACATTTTTGGTGCTACCATTCTAATTGAAGAGAAGTTCTGCACTCATCTGTTATTGTTATGTGCCACACATCAAAGTGCCAAAGGCATCAAATTATCACTGAAGTCAGTATTCCATACTGTTGCAGATACTATTTACATAGAGTCCCATTCTACAGGAAAACATGAAGCTCTTGACCATATTGTGGCATGCGAGTGCAAAACTGTCAGCAGCTGAGGACAGAGCATCTTGTAAAGGTAGTTACTCCTGCGGGCCAATAGCACAGCCTAGGTTGGCAGTAGCTGTGTGCTTACCTGCAAGTTGTCGGAGGCTGAAGAGCATAGATGTTGTAGACCTCCCAATTTCTGCGTTTTTCATACCGTCATCCCTTCCTTTGTTGAACAGTTCGAACCAAGTGTAGTTTTTGTTCTCTCCCCCACATTTTCTTTTTACTATACCTTCAAAAAGTGTCATTTTTTATAATTTTATTTGTATTATGTACTGTTCTGATAGAAACATACAGCACATATTCTTCACCTTGGAAGACAACAAGCCACCAGACTGGATCCTGAGATTTTTCAGAGTTTGCAGCTGTGAGTCTATACATCAACTTTGTCCCGCTCTGGAAGTGATATTGGAGCGCCACCCCTGCTTCCTGACATCAGTTCCTTTTTTTTCTATATCTTTGAATGCCAACGTAGAGCTTGCTTCCAAACCTTTTTCCTAATTTTTAATGAGCTTTTTGCATTAAATTCGTTCACAGTGTGCAAGAGAACATGTACCCACCTAGACCCACAGGGTTTACGTTTTGTAGAAACTGTGACAAACAGATGTCTGTGAAAGATCCCTAGGAGGTAACCCTTTAGTGTTGTCATATGACTCCGTCTTGTGAGGACTGCGCCCAGATGAACCCCAAGGTGATCCGGGAACGCAAAGCCAAATTCTACCTCGCTGAGTCACGCTTCTAGACGAAGTTGAGGGACAGTCCTACTTCTGCTCTTTGAACCTACTTGCAAAAGATCTTCCTCCCGTTCAAAATCCTCAGGTAAGGTGAAGAAAAAGAAAAGCAAGCGTGGTTCCTCCCCGTTCTGCCACTCTCAACTAGAAAAGTCAGACAGAAGTCACAGTGATTCTTAGTCTCTGTCCAAGTGTCTTATAATAGAACCGATCCCCCAACTTATTCTGATGCACCCCAAATTCACAGGTTTAATGGTGATGTTACAGTAGATAGAGACTTACAAAGATGCCATGTTAGGAATATTTGGCACCCTTCCGGCTTCCTCTGGCACGCCTTCAGGCCCCACGCATCCAAGGAGACCTTCAGTCTGCTCACAGTCAACAGATCTATCCTCAACGCTGTCTGTGCCTATTGACTCTGTTACATCGAAGCCAGACCTAGTGCCAGCGGAATACCCAATTCTTATGTATAACACCGAAACTAATTCAACACGACTTCGAACAAAGTCTCATTCAGTACAAGTTTCTTCTGTCGTGTGCCTGTGGGGGAGGTGAAGTGGGAACACGGCCCATTGTCAAGGAAAGTGTCCAAACCACTGGCCTCTTGTAAATACATTAGGAAGTTCTTGTCATCCTTATAGTGAGATGTGTTCATTCTTTTTGAGGCGTCAGAGGAGTATGGGTCACAGGCAACATGAAGGTCCATCCCGTCAGCAGCATGCTCCCCAGTTGTTATGAAGCTGGTGCCAGGGATCTGGCCATTAACGTCCAGGCCAGCAGGGTTCATGTACTACCCACTCTCCCTGCCCTTTGTGCTTCAGCTTCCAAGCTGCATTAGTTTGCCATTAGCGGCACATGACCATCCTTCCAAGGGTGGCAGGGCATTACATCCTACAAGCGGGTCCTCCAAATTGTCCATAAGGGTTAACATCTGCCTCTTCTGTCCGAACCACTGCATATTCCACCTACACCAGATTGGTTTTTAGGGGACCATCTGTCTATTTCAGAAAGTCCTGGCCTCTTTGAACAAGAATTGCTCTACATTAATTATGCTTTAACTTATTCAGAAATTGGAAAAAGACTGAAAATGATTAATCATCACAATAAATACTTGACTGCTGCTTTGTTTCTCTTTCGGGATTTCAACTGGAAGTGAACTACTTCACCAAGTCATTCATTCCGATTTGATGGTATTACACTGAGGTGACAAAAGTGCATGGTGTACTAACTTCCAAAGGGCAACATTCAAATGAATCATTCTGGTCTCTCAAAAACCTGTCTAGCGGACACGAAGCAAGCCAGTGAAAAAAAACATTTTTAATAGTGTTGACACCACCATGCGTTATTGAATACTTTGAGATCCATGTGCCAGCTGTCTCTTCCTTCCAGTAACTTTGCCAATTGATTTCTTTTCAGCAGTGCAAAAAAGTTGCTGCACTACTGTTTGACTAAAAGTCAGTTGATTAAATTGAAAGTGGTTTCTATCTCCCTGGGTCCCCGCTAAAGATAAAAGAACCTTATCTTGCCCAGCATATACTAACTGCGGTGAACGCTGGTGCAGTACATACTGTCCTGTTGCAGGTTCTTTATACCGGAAGATCACTGAGAGGTGTTGCCTGTGCACAGCCCTAGTAAATAGACTTACGAATTACGGAATGCGTCATCCTTGCAGCCAGATGCAGTGTTTTGGCATGGAAGAGAGGGCAGTGATTGCTTGGTTCTTCTGTGTTCAAGGGACTCTGTACCAGACACTCAAGGAGTTCTGATAGGGTGAAAGGAAATCTTGAATTCCTTCTCAGTGCTGTATCCGGGAGAACATACTTGGAGATGGCCAGAGCACAGTCTGTGGTTTGGTGGGTTGTCGCTTAGCAACTATTATAGAACAAATCTGTTGCAGCAAGAACATATCAAGCACCAAAGCATTTCAAAATCTAGTTAAGCATATCCTATAACAATTAACAATCAAGATCTGCAGCTGTGTGTAAATAACTTTTGTGAAGTTTATCATAAAAATACAAGGCACAATCTCTTCCAAAGGTCATTGTTATGAACTTGTATTGAGATATAAATTTCGTAGGTTGCAATAATTGCCTCAAGAATTTTCACTTATTGTATTATGTTCGCAATGTAAAACCAAACCAGGAAAAGCAGTGTAGATGGGCAAAGCAGAAAGACTATATGTGGAAGAAGAGCCAGATGAATGTATCTAATGACGCCACAGCGTGTTAGCTACAGCCTATGAGCTGCAATCCATGTATTGTATTGTAATCGTATTTATAAATCGCTTACTACCCCTGACGAGGCATCGAAGCGCTTTTCGATGAGTAGCACGCTACTCTGGAACCCAACAAGAATTAGTGATGGATTAGTATCGTTAAATAATGAGTACAGATTAGTATTATTATGAGTTAATTTGAGCCGCGGATATGAGAGTTTGTTAGTTAGATTGACTGAAGTAATGGAGGGGTGGAGGAGGAAAGAAATCCAGAAGTGTTAATTGGGAGTATATCCTTCATTTACTCAACCCAAAGGCTTGGGATGAGTAAAGGGGGGTCGGAGGGGGAAGAGTATGTGGAAGGGTTAGGGAGAGCATAGTAGAAGGGTGAGATAAATGCAGGAGAATTTAGTAGGGTTGTGTCGGAGGTCAAAGTAGTAGAGTGAGGTTTGGTGAGTTAGATGTGGAAGCGAAGGGAAGAGCTTAGGCAGAGATATTTAGGAGATGAAAGTGGTAGAAGGGATTTGGGATGAGTCAGAGTGAGAATGGAGGATAGTTTGATAGAGACATGACATATGATGATGAGTAGATAAGTGTGATAAGATGAGATCAGTAAATCATAGATATCTAGTATAACAACCCACCCAGGAGCCATGCAATGATCCACGAACATGCCAAGCACAGAAACAACATGTACACACATATATATTTATATATATATATATATATATATATATATATATATATACACACACACACATATGCACATACAATACATAATTCAAATCATGGGTAAAAAATACTTAGTCAAACAGGTTTAAAGAGTGTGTGTGTATTTTATTGTTATGACATAGTAGCAATACATATTTTCTAAAGAAACTATAAATAAATAGAAATATACATAGAATCTGAAAAAAATATTCATCAACATAGGCATATGCAGTTCATAGTTGTTTGAATAAGGTGGTTATGAAGGAAAGAGCCAACTCTTGAGTAGTTTTCTGAAGACAAGAAAATTATCTGTGGCTCTTTTAGTTGGGGGTAATGAATTCCATAGTTTGGCTGCTTGGACGGAGAAGGATGTACCATCTATAGTCTTTTTCTTGTATGGTGGTGTTCTAAGGCGGGGTGCCAATCTTGAGCGGAGGGTTCTTTGTTGGATGTATTTGGTAATTTTCTATCTGATAAAAAGTGGTCCTGTTCCATGTATAGCTTTGTGGGTGATACAAAGCAGCTTGAAAGTGCATCTTCTGGCAACGGGTAACCAGTGTAGTGCTCTCAAGGCAGTGGAGATGTGGGCTTGCGGCTTTACATGTAATAGTATTCTGGCTGCGGAATTCTGGATACGTTGTAGTTTTTTCATAACAGATAGAGATGATCCATGGTAGAGGCTATTGGCATAATCCAGTTTGGATAGTACAAGCGAGATTGTAGCTTGCACCTTGTGTGGAAATCCGAGGTGGGGGAAGATGGGTCGTAAAGTCTTTAAGGTGATGAAGCTTGTGCTTGCTAATTTGTCTACTTGGGCATTCATAGTTAACTTGGAATCCATGGTGATTCCTAGGTTTTTAACTTCCTTGGATAATTGAGGAGGTGGTCCGAGATCGTCAGGCCAGACGCACAGAGGGTCATAATTTTTCCAGTCACCACGTATGAGTATTTCTGTTTTGGAGGTATTTAGTTTGAGATGGCTCCAGGTCATCCACTGATCAAGGGCTCTGAGGCAACTGAAGGTTTGTGAGTTTTCAATGTTTTTGGGGCATTCTAATTTATGTAGCTACGTCATGTTGTGATTTGGGAATCATGTACGTTTCCTATTAATCTGGCAAACAAAATTGTTTGGGTGCCATTTTATGCAACAAATGGTTAATTTAAAGGGTCTGTCCACTTCTAGTAGAGGTGAAGGGCAAGATAAAGGTCTGCGTTTCTTTTCTGCTTTCTTTGAGTATATTAGAGAGCATATGTTAAGAAGAGAAATAACTTACATTCTGAGCTAAGGACAAATTGTTGGAGAGAAACTTATCACAAGCAGACTAAATACAATTAGAAAACAATAACATCATGGAGTAATTACATAAATTAAGCTTTAAAATCTGTCTCCATGCTGAAACCTAGTAGACACACCCAGTTACAATGGTGTGGGTATTACTTCCGCCAATCACCCCTCTGCAAAGGAGTGCAGGAATGCTGAAAGTTCTTTAATAGCTCTACAGATATTGTTTTATTCACCTCGTGAGCATGAAGAATACGAGGATGCACAAATACATATATTGCATGATGCTATCGCTCAGCTTTATGTACATGCTGACAGTGTTTGTGTGTTTACATATCATTTAACTGATTAATTGTAATGTCTGTTGCATGTTGTTTTACAAGCCTGATGGAGAGCTTCAGATCTTGTATTTTGGGGGAATGAGAATGCTTATCTTAAGAAAACGATGGTTGAGCCGAATCGTATCTGAAGTGCAATGCTCGTCGTACGTTTTAGGAGGGTGGCTGTTTTGGGGGGGGGGGGGGGGAGTTCTTGTTTGAGTGTACCAGGCATTAACTATGGTATAGCTGCATCTACTCTGGGCAGCTGCGTAGGAGTCTCGTGCTGGCAGCTGCCTTACAAGAGTAGAATATCTGTACTTTAGAAAAAAAATGTATGTGTTTAAATGGGGGTCATGTAGCTGGGCTCATTAAAGAAGATACTGTTGCCGCACAACACAAAATAGAGTACGTACCAATCACAAAATGGGAGAATTAAACTGAGAGTTGTTTTCTCTTCAATATTTTTTTAGGTATTTCTCAAGGGAAGCTCTTTAAGGTGAATAGTAATCTTGTAGAGTATACGCAGGGCAATGCCAGTGTTTTGCATTTATTATGTGTTTAGAAGAGGTTCAAGGTTTACTTTCATACCCCCATACTCTTTTCTTGCCAGTATTTAAACGTATCATGTTCCTGTTTATTTTGGGCTTGACTGTTAACTGCTTATTTCCATGCTAGAACAGGGGGCGTACTGATTTTTACCAGTTTACCCCCAGGCTGGGTGGCACCATTTCTTGACAGAAGCCATCCCATGGAGCACGCAGGTTAGATGGTTAGATAAAAGCAGGACTAATGATAGCATCGTTTCTCGGGGGCTCCTTCCACCTCTCACATCTGCGCGACCCTGGCAAAGAGCTGACGGTTCTGTGCTACACACATGCAGCTGTGGTAACTAGGAAGCTAATACCGTAATAATGACTCCCCTGGGTGTCTCCAGAACTTGAGATAGAATAGGATATTAAATAGTTCCAGCTCCTTTTCAGAGGTAATAAGCAAGCTCTATATAAATGCAGTTACATTTCAGTTATGTGACCCATTATTACCCATTTGTATTCCATTTTTATTGCGTAGGTATTGCCTTTTGGTCCAGTCATTATTTTGCTGTTTTCTTCATGAGGGGCGTGGTATGATGTTGTGCACCAGTTGCACACATCAGTGGGGGAAAAGCCCGTCTTAATGCTCCTCCCCTGGGGCTCAGAACAGTGCCTCGGGCCTACCAGACTGACAGTATCTTGAAGGCACCCGCCTGTCTGAAAAGCACACTAAGCACATATGTGCCATCGAGGTCCTTGCAAATCTAGCCGTGACGCATTTCCCTTTCGTAGCACGTTTCAGAGGGGCGTGTAACTGATTTTCACATACAGAACGCATGTGTAGATGAACTCACTTAACACTGCTCACTGGGGCACATGTCCTGTGTTTTTAAAAGTGCTAATTTTCATTTTCACCTAGCTTGGAAATCGACGCGGTTCAGTGGTGATGTTTCAACTGCGCCGTTGGTTACTGCGGCTTTAATCGCTCCATCTGCCCCCTCACCCCCGCTCCCCCCTCGCATCACTAGGATGTCACGAATCTTATCAAATAATGTGATGGCGAAAACAGGGTGTTGGAGGCATGAGGCCACATCGCCAGGCGCTGTCAGTCTTTGATGTGGCAGCACAGATTGTTATTTGTGCATTAGGAGTCAAGGTGGTTCTGAGCACCATCATGCTTCGCAGTTTGTATGTTTGTGTGTGTCTGTATCTGCCTGCGCCTGCTGTGGCACCATGCTGCTCGCTCACACTCCCCTCTTTTCCCCCCCTCAGAATCGATCTACCGACGCGGGGCCAGAAGATGGAGGAAGCTGTACCGGGTGAACGGGCATCTCTTTCAAGCCAAACGCTTTAACAGAGTGAGCAATTTTAACTAATCTTTTTTTTAAGGAAAACTGCATCGTAGGAGCTTGCATAATGTGTTGATTGCCTCGAAGAAAAGTACTGCCCTACCTCATGTTCATGTGCAATGCCGTGCCGTGTATGTCAAGTGCAGGGGTTCTGTCTGAGGGAATCCCTGTGTTCGTCAGAGGCTAGGGTGGATTGCTTCTAACTGTTCATGGGCGTTATCTGTAGCGCAGCAGGTGCAGTGACACCAGGGGTCCGAGGGGGATTCTGCACCCTAATGGCAGCATTCGCGTACCCCAACACGGGGTGGTGGGATGGGGGTGGCATTTTGCTTTATGGTATTTGGGCTCCCGGCATCCTCGATGCGCCACTGCAAACGCTTATGAAGCTCCCAAAGAGTCTTACTTTTCAAGATCCCGAATGCCTTTTTCGCTAAGGTTGCATATATATTTTTAATGCTGTTTGTTGTTTCGACTTTTTCCCTGTAACTTTGAAGAATGTAACTGAAGTCCTGCCATCCTGGACATTATACAGGCAAACATTGTTACGAGGCATATGTTTGAATTATCTCTTATTTCTTTCTTTGCATATACTTAATGTGAATGGGCGATGCCATATTTGCTGTGACAAGGTATGATGTTAATTTGCTTGATTGATTTAGATTGCAATGGCTGCATCGAATCACCATGCAAAACACTATTTTCATGTAGCTCTTAAATTCTTTATTTCTTTTTTTTTTTTTTTTGATTCACTATTCCTATGAAACCTTTTGCTAAGCATGGCCTTTACCTCTCATCTTTTCAGAATTTCATGTTGAACCTATTCAACACTTACCTTTGTTTCTGATTCACCAGAAATGAGGGCAGTTACTTTATTGTAAGATCCGTTTTTTTCGGAGTATTTTAGGGTTTTTGAACTTTTTTATGAAGAACTTAACAATCCATACTGATATGCCTCTAGACGCCAGCAAACAATCAAATAAGTCGTTCTTGGCATCACAATAAGGTCCAAAAGTGGAATACGATAGCTAAAATATTTATACTTTTTCCCTGGACGGTATGCTTACTAAGTTATATAAAACTGTTCTCCCCTCTGCAAGGCAAGTATTGTCAGAAAACTACCCGTGTACTAATCCTGGAGCAGAGTCTTGCAAATCCACTTCTGATCCTCAAAGATTGAAAAGGATTTGTTAAAAAAATCCAAATATAACTCACGTTGTACAACTTTTGCCAGACTTGCTAGAGCCACACTATATATCCTTGCCCCTGGATAGGGCTTCCAAGCAAATTGAGAAATTTAAAAAATGCCTTTACCTGAACATTTGGGCAGACTATGCTCTTTGTTACTGAGTACCACGTTGGTCACTATCGCAGAAAGTACTTGGGGGTTGTCCCATGCTCTTTGAAATTGATTATTCCTTTTGTCCTAGTATGTGTTATCACTCCCCAGGTGGCTGATAAAATTTCAGCTAAAGCCTTTGTTCAGATGATCCATCTGCAAGGACACAGGTCGACTTGCTGGTATGGCTTTATTCAGTGAAAGTGAATACTAAGAAACTTTTCAACTCCATCTAAAGTGTGGATCAAACAAGATACATATGATTTGACTTTACACTGGCTACATATAATTTCCAAGAAACACACGTCGAAAGTTAAAAACGTAATCCTCGCCTCCTGTAATGTCGCCCCACAATACCAGACAGAGAGGTCAAGTGCCTGTATTCAGGAGGCAAGAACATCTCTCGATCTGCACTTTTGCCATGAGATGCCATCATTGTGGGGTGAAGCAGTATTATGTTAAAGTCACTTGATGTCTTAACTTTCGACCTATACTAGGAGACTGGGTGTGAGTTTCCACACCTGGTGAAACATTGGAAGCAAGTTACCATTTTGCTGCTGTGTCTGCTCTTTGCCATACAAGGACTGCTGACAGTGGCATGAACATTAAGTTGGATGCCAACACTTCGTACTTCTTCTTCCCCAAAGTAATGCACAAGAAAGCCTTCAACCTCTGTAGGACTGAGCTATTTTATGACTTTTGGAAGCCAATTTAGATGTTTTGAAGTAGCCTGAAGGTTACGTACCACAGCCCAGTGCCTATGGAAAGGGCAAAGTATAGCATCTGGCCTTGACGTAGAGATCACCCTTCTTACTGACACTCTAAACAATGACACGTTTAAGGTTACTCTACCGCACTTTGTGGGAATTTAAGTGCAATCCTGCTGCTTCTATCTGCTGTGGAGTATAAGAAAAATTAACATGTGTTTAATTACGGGCTGTCAGCTCAGGACATTCAAGTCTTTAGAACGGCTGTGAGGTTAGGCTGGCTCCTTCAAAGATTTGTCTTGCTGGTGCTTCCTCTGTATGGTGGGTTTTGTGTTTATTTTTTTTAGTTGCATAATACGTTTTTTCACAAGAACAGTATAGGCATCCGCATTCACTCTTAATACTTTTTCTAATGATTCTGTTATAACTTCCAGTTATCAGGAGAGGATATTTCCTCCTCCTCACCATCCCTTCCCCCTGTTTTAGGTCGAAACCTACCAGACAGCTCAGCTGTCTGATTTGCTAAAGACTTCTAGGGGACTTTCTGAATGCTTCCTTGGGAATACATTCTGCCTGTTCCTTAACGTTGGCTTTCTGTTTGTTACTCAGAGTTGCTTGCCTTCTATTTGCATGCTTTGTTTGTTTTAGGCTATCCAGCTGGAGTTAGCTCCTCCTGTGGAGCATAGCTTGCTTACTATGGCTCATTGTATTCTTCGACAAGAGCATGCGTTCTGTAAACAGGCCTTTACGTTTTGTTGTTACCTCATCATATTTATTGTGCACTTTACGATAAAAGTACAATGTCAGGCTCTGCCTTTCGAGGGAGCTTGGTCTTTACTTTTTTTTTCCTTTGACTTCACAGTGAGGGAGTTTATGTGGCAATCTAGCTGGCCACTTGGGTTGTGAAAGGAAAGTCTTTTTTCTAGCACAAACCAACATTTAGATGGCTACAAATTAACTGTGCAGATATTTCAGATTATATCAGAAATAGGAAAGCACAAAAAAGCACATTTATTTGTAATTCTTAAATGTGGTGGAAACAAATAATTTAATATGATCAAAAGAGATCAGTACACAAGTGATGCAATTTCCACACATTATTGTTTGTGCACTGTATAGTTTTATCAGTGTCTGTGCAAATGTAATGGTTATTTCAATTAAAATATGTAGTTTCTAATGGCAGTGTGCTACCACACTGTGAATACCCCAATCTGTGCCCCTCCAGGCTGTTGTGCCCCTTAACTCTATGCCCCTCCAGTCTACGATACTCTGTTTCACTCTACGAAACTCTGCTCAGTAACTCTACACCACTCTGCCACTCTACCCTATGCCACTCTACAACAGTCTACTCCACTCCGTGCTCCTGCACTCTAAAACACTCTACTCCACTCTCTCCACGAGTCTCTACTTCACTCCCTTCACATCACTCTACTTCACTCCCTCCACAATGCTCTACTCCACTCCCTCCACAACACTGTACTTGACTCCACTTCCTCCAAGACACTCAACTCTACACCGCCATATAACACTCCACTCTACTAACTTTTAGCCATGCTGAACTGAAGCCACACTAGTGTACAACATGGCTGAAACACAGTGGCAAAGCCAATAGCTATTGCATAGGCAAGACATATTGGCTTTGCCAATGCAGGTTCTTCCTAGATTCCTTCTCTGATTCGTATAGAATAGTGCTCTACTTGGATAATTGTAGCTGGCTGCAGGCTCCAAGGCTGTCACATCCTGTTGTATGTTGTCTTATAGTTTCAGAATCCACAAGGTAGATGATTTCACAGAAAAGGAAAATATAGCATACATCCCCTTATTTCTTTGTTATAACCTTCTCTCTACCCAAAACGTAATGCACTACTTTTGTATAACAGTGCAATCCATATTTTGTAATACAAGATCTTAAGTGCAGACTAATTTGGAACAGTGGTACAATGCTACAGCAGCATATCTTTTATCATGGTTTCTCTGAAGAGATGAGTCTTGATGGTCCTGCTGAAGGAGAATGATGATGAAATGATTCTGACTTCTCTCTGGCCATTGCACAAGTTTGGAACATAATAGGAGAATGGTAGTTTATCTTGTTTTAGCCTTATTTGTTGTGGAATTTCCAAAGTAGGCACAATTTGATCATCACCTCTCATGTACTTTTTTCAGCATTTGATTTGGGTTTGCAAGCTGGTTGGAAATAATTATACTGAAGTGACTATAACCAGGGCCACTGAAATTATGGGTCACGGAATGGCCCAAAGTATGCGGCTGGGTTTACTAAAGTATGCTGCAAGAGAAGGCAAACTATGGGGCATTATGCAGCACATTTTGTGATATTATTTAATTATTTTGTCACATTTGCACTTGTTAACACTGTCTACTCATAGTTCCACCTCATTGGTACCAGGTTAACACCTAACTATAGCGATAAGCAACAGATCGGTATCCAGCCACCTTTGTGAAGGGCCTTCCACTACAAGGCAATACGTGTTGCCGCATTTTTCTTAACTTTTGAACAGTTTGAGCTTAAAACAATATTTTTTGTAAAAATCTGCAGATTACATTGCAGATGATGGATTATGCGTCCATAATTATGAGAAAAATGACACACCCGCGTAATTGCACAATTACTGTGGCCCTGACCATAACTCGGCTACCCGCCATGAATGGTGTTGTCATGAATGGTGTAATTTCAGTTGTCTTCCAATGATTCAATGTCAGACAATAGGTCTGGTTTATATATGTTGATGTGTTGCCCCCCCCCTCCCCCCCTCCCCCCCCCGATAAAGCAATACCTGACTTTTATAATTTGGACTTCTGACCCTTTCACCATACCAGTGGTCTGTATAATGACAGCATTTATATTGTTAATTTAGGTTAAAAACCTCTCCGAAATTCACAGAAAAAAGACTGAGGTGACATCATAGCAATGTGAACATGTCAGTTGAAATGTAGAGTTTTAGGCAAAAAAAAAATCACTGAAATTCACAAGTTATAGTTGACAGAAGTAACTATAACTTGCACCCTCGTCATGCCCTGCTTTTTATCTTAAATATTTCGACACTTTTGACGTGTTCTGTGACATCGTTGATAACATTACTGTTGACAACTAAAAATAAATCATTGGTTTTAAAACTACTTGGAAGGGAGTACAAGTTATAGTTTCTTGACTTGATTATAACTGGTGAATTTCAAAGTTTTTTTCAGTTTTAAATATACCTTCACTCAACCACGTCTATGCCCCGTTAGAAAGGGGGTATTACATGAGTGCTATTGGCTTACTGGATGAATAATTCTGCATCACAGTCATTATCAAACACAGGAAGCTTTCCCAAAGACCCACACATAGCAGCTTCATTACAAGGCTCTGACTTTCTGGTCAATGTTTGCCTTACATTGGTTGCAATGGCAGCTGATAAATGTTTTTTTTCCCAGTCTGAAAGTTCTGCAAGAATACCGAGGATTGGTGCCTTTTTACACAACCTGGGTTGCAGGATCAGCTATGAAAATTTTACAACCACACTATGTTATTTAATCTAGTTCATGACTACAGTTCCCACTCAAAGATAACAAAAGCATTTCCTCCGTAATTCTCCGAAGTCAGGCTTGCATTTTTTGAAAGAAATAGTAATATGCCCTTGTCAGTACTTCATTTTAGAAGTTCTACTTTTTTTCTAACGTCCGTTGGGCATGTACCTGCTACTCGCTCTTAACCCGCGGTCCCCGCAGTAGTTTCCCTAATTATCAGTTTGATTAGATTCTGTGGCACACACATTAGGTCTGTGGGAGTCCTCTCAAAAGAATTTGCTCTCCGTAAAATAAGCATTTGTTTTGTTGTCTGGCAGCAGGGTATTTGCGCATGAGATACTTTTCTGCTGCTTGCCAAACCTCGAACCCTTTGCATTTTCAATTGTACATGGGTGGGAAAAAAATTACAATTCAGTGCCCACATGCAGTGCTGGCAGAGTAATGGCAGAAGAGCATCTCATGAGGACTGTGCCTACTGCATCTATTTTTACCACAACTGTTGAGAAGATGTGAGGTAGGTTTACTCTTCATGCTTCGGCCCAAAAAAGAAGCTTTTTTTTGTGATGGGGGTTAGTATTGTTGGAGCAGTAGCTTTCTGAAACAGCAATAAAGAATTGAAATATATGCTTAATGCACACACTCTACGACTAGTAAATCCTATCCCCAGCATGACAGTTGCGACCTCCCTTTACTCCACTACCTTTGAGCTTCGAGTGGTCTGCCTTCGAGGTGTCTTCTCTGGAACATCTCTGTCTCTTTTTCTCTTCAGTGCAATAGTTACAATCAGCACCCATGTCCACTTCTCGTCCCATCTTCTCCATGTGACTTCAGGGAGACTACATCTGCATCACTTGAATTCAAGGGATTTAACTTTGAGAGATCCAAGCTTGCCTATATCGTTTTGTGAGCCATCCCATCAGTATTAAATAAGGGGAGGAATAGGGATCACCAGTACAACAGTCACTGCATTGATTTTCTTATAGATCCTACATCACTTCCTCTCATGGCCAGTGGGTCCAGACAGAGTGAAGAATGGCTGTGCAGATCTGGCCAAGGAACACAGATGATGCACAAGCAGGAGATCAGGCGTAGTGTATCATAGTAGACAGCTGAACACATGGGTCACCAAGAGTCTTGTTTGCATCACAGGAGAACATACACTGTACCCCTTTTTATTCTAATATAGACAAGGAGCACGCCAATCTGAACGGCTTCATTTTGCTTTACAGCGTTTTTTGATGCAAGATGAACACAATTATCAAAAACGTTAAATATTTCTTATTGTGATGAGTTAAATTTAATTATGTGCACAGCAGCAGATTAGGCCAGTCTCGTTGTGTCCTGTGTGGCAGAAACTCCTACTAAATGAAGGAGGGGGAGTGAGTCCTTTGACGGGCTTTCTTTCTTTGTCAGTCTTTTTTATAAGAGACTAGAAATGTTTCAAGCAGAATGCTTAAATACCTCGAGAAACTGGATGAACATAGTGCTGCTTTCTGGATGTCAAAAATGTGTAAGATGAATTCACCTATAGTAGGCTTGGATACAAGCTCATCGAACAGCAATACTAACCCAGAGACCGTGACTTCTGAGTAGTATAGGATCATAGTCTTCAGTTCTTCAGTAAGAAAGGGAAGGACAAGAAAGACGTTGGGACATCAGAGTTAATGTCAACACATTTTGGCTCTACTTTATGGAGAATGACTGTACAAAATGGAGCAATCTGCATATCTAGAAAAGGCACTACATAACGGGGGAGGGGAGGCTTAGGGATTGTTGTCTGACCTACCACAGGAAGATACCCTCGGACCCTAATTCAGTTTGTTGGATTGTAGGTGTGGTTTGTTACATCTTATAAAGTCCAATACACCATGTTTGGAATTTACTGAATTTGATAAATATCACCTATTCCAAGGTTTTTGAGAATAGCAAGTTGATTTTGGTGCTTACCCTACCAAAATCTGCATGCCTCGGGTCTGAGAGCAAGACCTGAGCACCACTTCCACCTTCTAGGTACCTGCCCTGCAGTCCTTTGGTTGATGCCCAAAAAAAGCAAATTGGAAAGTTTTGTTTATTAGGATACATTTTTATGTTATATATATATCTGAAGAGCGCACTATCATTCGCGAGGGTATCCAGGTGCTTTGCAGGTGTAGGAAACTGGCCCCTTAACTAGGACCATGAACAATATTACATTGTACGAGGCGTATTCAGACTTCATAGCTCTCCAAACATAAACCTGTCTCTGTGGCTACTCGCTCATGATATACCGGTCAGGCACTTGTGGCGCATAAATTCATGAATGAAGAGATTGCTTTAATAAGCTACACATTCCTAACGAAAAGAAGAAAATACAGAAAGGAAGAAAGAAAAGAAGATCTCTAAGAAAAGAAAGGAAAGCAAGGAGGGAGGGAACGAAAGAGAAAATTAAAGGAACAAAGAAAAAAGTGAGAGAGAAATAGAAAATCAATGAGAGATCAGAGAGTTTGGCCACTGAGCATTACCAATTGGAAGGGGATGAGTGGTGTATAAGACTAGGAAGGGAAGGCCAGGGAGATTTCAAGCAGGCACAGTTAATTGTGAATTTCATTCAATCATCCCTTATTATGTAACAAGGAACAGATAGACCACGGTGCTGTCATTATTGCATAGTCACCGGGTAAATACTAATTCTGGAAGACCTGTTTGAAGAAATGCGGTGCATAGCAAGTAACTGAGATGTACAGATATATTACACTGTGTCGGCATAATGATGCTGAAAAGATGGGACACGTATTAAGTGCAGGGAGAAAGGGTAAAAGAGACTGCAAAAAGAGGAAAAGAAAGAAATTAAATGTTAAACTTGAGAAATAAAGGAAATTAGTTATTGAGAGAAAAAAGGAACAAAAGGAGAAACAAACAAAACGTAAAATGAGAGGGAAAAAGACAAGAATGAAAAGACTGGGAAAGAAATAAGCACATAGAGAAAGAAAGCAAGTTAGAAGAAGAGCATAATAAAGGAGAGAAAGAAGAGAGAAGGAGGAAAGCAAAAAAACTAAGGGGTGAATTAAAGGCGAAAAAGAGAGGAACGAATTGAACCCAAAATATAAAGAATAGTAGAAAAATGAAGAGAGCAAGAAAAACGAAAGTTCAGAGAAAATAAAGAGAAAGGAAGGAAGACCAAGAAAGAAAAAAATAAGACAGAACGGCGGACAGGCTTTAAAAAGAAATAGCGAAGTAACACAAAGAGAAAGAAGTGGAAAAAAAAGAAGGAGGAAGCAAGAAAGGAGAGCAAAATAATTTTATAAAATGGGAGGAGAAAAGCAAAAGAAAAAGTCAAAGAGGTGGAAGGAGCGAAAAGCAGTTAATGGAACAAAGGAAACAAAGAATTTTAAGAGAAGGGGGCTGGTAGTCACATACCATCTGACAGGCACGCAGTTAGCCTACGACCTGTTGGGGACCCCTGATCTAATGCTCACAAGACCCCTTTCTCACTGTTTTTCATTCAGGTTCATGCATAAGCAGAGCAACAAAAGATGCTATGAGCACAACTTCGTTCCTCGCACACAACATCAAACGCTAGCCATATCAGCCACAGCCACAAACTCTTCCACCTGTAGCACTCATACAGAGTAGCATGCTACCCGTCCACAAATGTGCCTGTGCGCCTCATCAGGGGTCTGAAGAGAACTTAATAAAGGCAGCTAGAATACACTACTCTTCAAGTATATAAACTTTTTTGGGTGACCTTCAGCCATCAGTCGTAGTTTGTATAGCTCTTAGAAAATGCCACCTAAACATGTCTACTGATACAATTATTTGAACTTCAAACAGGAATGTTTTTGTTTTAAAGCCTTCCAGAAAGGCATCAGTTGTCTCTGGAGCTTCAGAGATCTTCTGGTAGATCAAAGCTATCACCTGAAAGGGTCTACATCCAGCTTTGTTTCTGCTGCTCCTTAGGGGAATCAGAAATTTCTTTATCAAGGAGCTCATTGTCGGCTGTTTCATATCATACGCAGTGCTTAATTTGTGCTTGTTGTTTCCGGTGCTGAGCACCGGCACTTATTTTTGAGGGCCGGGGCTTATTCTTCAGCCTCTAGCATTTGCTGCGAGCAAAAGACACATATTGGAAAGACGAGGAAGGGAAAAACGAAAAAGCGTCACAAAGGGAGACTGTAGAAAGTTGCAAGACTGAGCTGAATGGGCAGGGAGTCGCTGTAAATGGATTGAAGAGGCCCGAGATGGCTTCAGGATTACGCCCCCTCAGTATTCCGTGTTCGCACATTTAAATACAGAAGCCGTGTGTTTAAGAGAAGAGCTTTGGGCGCCGGCACCTTTTTATTTACACATTAAGCACTGACAATACGCTCTGTGTAAAATTAGCTCAGAACTCCACCACATACTACCTTATGGGTTCGCACAGCAGTTTTAAATTGTGCAAGACAGGCAAGTTCCTTACACAGGGCTTATCCAGCTGGTTATCTGCCTCCGAGTTTGCAGCACACACAAGCGTTATTCACCAGATTGGCAAATGAGGACCCAGAATTGCCACAGGTTTTCCTAGATTCTAGTACGATTTGTGATCCTTGATGGGCACAGCAGGTAGAGGAGCTAGGGTGGGTTTTTGGTTCAGGGCAGGCTTAAAGGTTGCTGAGGAGAATGTTGTATGAATAACCTCTGCTGTAGGTGGGGGATCTGGTGGTGGACAGCCTACCCCTGTGTTCTCCACTGGCACTAAAGCCCCAGTGGTTTTACCAGATGTGTTTCCACACCCAGTGAAAAGAGGCCCAATAATTTTGAATGTGAAAACATCATGCCACTTGGAATCAGATGGAGGGGTATTCTTCCCCTAAACCCCATCACCCAAAACATACTCCCCTGCCACCACCACCACCCACTGGGGGACCGATACTGCTCTGTCTGACTCTTAATGAGTCCGAGAACCTGTTGGTACTCCAGTCATTAGTGCATTAAGACAGACAAACATAGAAACTAGAATGGCTCTTTCCACCACCTCACACTGCACCTCTATCTAACATGGATCATCCTTATGGGGCGGCTTGTGCCTTTTAAAAATGAGAAACTATGTGTGCACTCTTTACCCTTTGCTGCTTTTTCTTCCTTCGGGCTCTTGATTTCGTTAAATATCCTGTGATTTTGCTGCTAGCTGGTAATAATGTTTGCCTTTTAATTCCTTTGATCCGAGTTTCAAGGCAGTCGGTAGGTGGCCAGTCTCAGCACGGTTTCCTTTCATCTCGTAATTTGACATTTGTCGTTTTGGATCCGTTTTGCATGTTCTGACACCTTTACTGTAGCTTTATACAGTTCAGTGATGCCTCATATTGCTCCGCAGTGTCTTGGCACATAGCCATAAAATGCTGGATGCCGTCTCTGCATCTAAAATTAAGCTTTTGGGTCCTGAGGTATTATTTCATATTCCCATTAGTGGCTTTAATTGCAGTAATTTAGACATTAGGTTTGTCTCCGTTTATCTTGATGCTGCCTTGGCAATTTCTTTAAACTTGCATTCATGAAATAGAGCTGATGTTATCTTTGAAATTCATATGTTAAATGTTTCTTCTTCATTTTTACTGTTTACTTTATCATATTACTTTTTATTTTGATTATGCTTTTACATTTAGGTCTAGCAAGATAATTTGTAATTCTTTTTTTTGTAACTTCAGTCGTTTATTTTGGCTAGGTTTACTGTTTTTCTACAGAATGTTTAATTATATATGGGTACTTTTGATTTTTCTTCTCTTTTTGTATTCAGCTGCATTTTAACTCTCAAGAGAATTTTTGCCATGTGTCTCATAATATTTTTTCCTTGGTCAACTATATATTTTGTTAGCCCGCTCGTTTCAAGTTGTTGTTTGGTTCCCTGTTATACTGAGCATCACTTTGTCACTGTGAACGTGTGAACATGGTTTTGTCTACCTGCTTCACCAAGAAACTCCAGTGTACATCTTAAGTACATTCAGGAATTGGTGTGGTTGATGCTCAATGTCAGCTTTGACATTTAAGTGTTACTGTGCGTTGGTATAATGTATTACACTTTTCATCTTGCAAACCTGGCCTTTTGCAAAGCATCTAAACTCATCAGGGGGTGGAAAAAACTAAGGAACATGATACGAAATGCATCATTGAACAGTTAACAAGGAATTAATTGGTCATACGGGATCAAAATTGAAGGATAAAAAACAAGTTGGAATGAGTAGTTGTAGGGCACAGAATACCTGGAGACTGGCAAATCAAAAGTAAAGGGATTCTGGTAACGTGTTTTCTGTATTATTTCTACTCTTGTGCCCTGAATTAGAAATTAATGGAAGAGTCAGTAGATGAGAAGGAGGAAGGTAATTAGGGACAGAGTTCCAATAAGACAATTTGATGGCTATTCTCCTTCGTTTCTATTTCCATTTTGGGTTGTGCTTGGTTTCCTCCTCCTGTCTTGGGTATTAAAAATACCTGGAAGAAGCTCAAGGATGAAAAAGTGATACGTTCTGATACGGTCTTTGAAGTTGCCTGTCCCGCTGTGGGAAACTTTGTTCAACAATACAGACTTTTTGTCTAGCTTCCTTTTAGTTACTGTCCAAAACCACTTCCCTTGGGTACCTACAGCCCAGAGAGGGAGATGCAGCTGGAGGAAAAGAAAGGCATGGCCACCAACATTTGACTCCCTTGTGTAAACAGATCCGTGAATTTGCTGCTAAACATCTATAACTCTTGCTAGTGTTCAGCCATTTTGCTACGTACATTCAGTGCTGCTTCACAAGCTCTTTGAACTTCTCAATTCTATGCATAATGTATCTATGAAATCTGATCAGATTCCAGTCGCTGTATCCTTGCTCCACTTTCTGAGTGGGTTTTAGACCCTATTTGTCACATAAAAAGGCAGTACACTTACAAAATTAGAAAAGTTCTACCAGACTAAAGTCCTTGGTCAATCCCAGATAATGATTTAGCAAACAGATATTTATGTTCATTTGGAATCTTGCAGGCCCCCACGCCCAACCTCAGTGATGAATTATTTATTTTGTAGTTTTTTGAATTGTGAACATATCCCGATGGCCTCAGAGTGCTTTTCATGCCATACAGACATAATGGCACTTGTTAGGTACTATAAAAAAAAAGGACCTTTAAGAACCATTTTTTTATTCCTGCATTTGTATAAAATGCACTCAACCACAAGGTATTATCACACACTACGTTTAAACAAAACAATGCTTGACATCATTACAAGAAACAAGTACATTTACATTACAACATTGTAGGTAGATGACATTAGTAATTAAACACTCTAGAGTTTAAATCATTTAAAGAAACGTGTTGTGTTCTATGAACCTGTCAAGAAAAAAATAGGATGTTAAGCTACATTAATGAGATTTTCATAAAGTAATTCCATAATTACCTAAGATCAATGTAGAATCAATAAAAATATCAGATATTAGTTTACCAAAACTAATAATATATACAATGAAATGATTTACAAGTCAAAATGTATAAGTAAATAGTAGAACAACGTGTTAAGGGAGAAGAACAACTTAGTTAACAGAAATTGTATATGTAAGAGTAGAACTTGGAGTATAAGGTGAGTGGGTAAATCAGATAGCATATTTTCAATCATTGCTTCAAGAGAGAGACTACACAGGAGTCCTGCCAGAAGCACAGACATTCGAAGAATTTCAAGTTTTAGAACCACAGCCAGAGAAAGGTGACAGTGTAGGTTTTTTCTTGCACAATGGGTGTTCCATTAGGAGCAGTTCAGCACCACACTGAGTGCTGACATGCTGAAATACTCCACATTTTGTTAGATACGAAGAAATGGCAGCGTTTCTAATTTTGTATGTAATTTGGGCCATTTATAAACAGATCTGATGTAAGTGTGTACTCATTTCAGCTTCAACTGAATGGGCAAAATTTAATCTAGAAGTTTGCTTCCAATAATAAGACATGGTGCTTCAGTATGCATCCGAGCAGGATTTGCCTTAGCCAAGCCTTACACTAAAGAGTGTACAGTTGTCGTGAGATGTTGTTCTGGGAGGGAAGGTTTTTTTCTGTGCGGTATTAGGCACGCTTGACCATGTTATGTAGGTGAGGATGGAGAATCTACCTTTTGCAGAGAATGAAACAGAATGATTTAGTACAATCACTGATCAAAGGTTTGCAGTCAAAAGTGAAAGATTGTAGTTGTAAGAAATGGGAGTATTAGCTGAGGTGGTTATTAGCCCCACCTCTAAATAATAATCACAGTCTTTGTCAGGGTGAACCACTGAAGTAACCAAAATAAACATGAGCTTAATCCTTTTGTAGCTTTGAACAAAGCAGTCAGGCTTAGCTTGGAGCAATTTAGAAAAACAGAGAAGATTTGAATAAATAAAATGACACCACTGCAACAGGAGTCCAAAATAGTGAAATCGGAGAATTTAATTTTTAGAGCTTGAATAAAAAAATACCACGAAAAAACACGATTTGCCAACCGTTGTTTTTGGTCGTGTTAGACTGAGTCAAAGTCAAGGCTGATGCAATGGAGTATGCGTCAGGAGGAAGGGCCAGGTTCATCCCGTAGAAAGTTTGCCTTCTGACTTGGAATCTTTTGTGGAGAATAAGTGATCATCAACGATTCATTGAGGGGTCAAGCTGAAAGCTGAAGCCGAACTGGGTTCAGTGTCCGTGTGCTGTTGAAGTGCGGGGCCCAATGTGGTTGTCTTCCAAGTTGGGAAAGCTCTGAGCATGAAAAATCTGGAGTCTGTTTCCAAGAAGACTTCAATGTCTATCATCTTTGGCTTGGCGTCAGTCTTGGTGAAGCAAGTTGAGGCTGACCAGCGATGCTTCAATGGCGATCCAGGTCTCCTTGGCTCTCCATGTTAAAAGTTGGCAAAAAGTTTCTAAGTCTCACTTTTTGCAGTTTAGGGACCGGGGTAGTACACTCTAACACCTGGGGACCTGGAGTGTAGCACCAGTTGGGGGTTAGGACTTATTGCAGCATTGGCCAAGGCAAGCTGGTCTGGTTTTCGGGCAGGTTTCTTCTGATCTTCACAATTCCAGGAGTGTTATGAGAAGAAGTCTGTGGGGTCCACTTTCATGCCCAGCTCAAGCCTGTTGGTTGAAGGCAAGTCTTTGTCTATGCCTTAAAACCAGTTCTGGTCAGTTCATCTACTCCCACTTGGTTTGGTGTCCGCCTGACTAGAAACAAAGGGGAGACAGGCCTAGGTATGAGCTTTATCTGGCAGTGACCAAATAGGCATGTTTTGAAGCTCAGGAAGGGACAGGCATGGCTATTCCAGTGCATCCTGCAAGGGAGGAGTCCCCATCCCCACACTCAGAGCCTCCTGTCCACTGTCCCGAAGCCATAAACATCACACCATAGGATAACCACAAGGGTATCTGATCTCGGTTGACAGCTGGGCACTGCTGGCAGGAAAGCCTTTTAGTTTTAGGCAGAGAAATGGCAACTTTCTACAAGTTATTATGTTGTATTTTAAATTGCTATTAAAATGAGTCTTTGAGCCATGTTTCTGTTCCCACACTAAGTGTATCACTTATTAAAGGTAATAATCCAAACCAGTGTTAACCTGTAGGAGAAGCAGTCATGCCATAGTGAAAACCATTTTGGAGGTTTTTGCACTGCCAGGACATGTAAAACATTAAATAAAAAGATACGTCCTACTTAATAAATACCATACACCCTGTTCTATGTGTTTTTAGGGCCTACCGTAGGGTTAATGTCTAAATATTAAAAATGAAGGGCTAGGCCTAACAAACGTTTTTTATGTTGGGTCAAAATGGCAGTTTAGAACCTCACACAGAAGTTGAGGTGGCAGGCCTAGAGACATGGTTACAGTGCTACTTTAGTGGGTTGCTCAAGCTGAATGAGTGCTACAGCCCACTAGTAGCTTTCAGTGTACAGGCCCTGAATACAAGTGGTACAGTTTACAAGGGACATAAAAGTAAATTAAATGTGCCAATTAACAGCATGCCATTTCTAACTTGTAGGTAGGAGCAGTTTACCACTGGTTCGCAGGAGCAAAGCATGCATAGTCGTATTGCTACCAAAACTGGGTTCAGCAAAAGAAGCCACACATTTTGGGCAATACCACGCAAAAGATGATCATTCCAAAAGCCAGCCCAGACTAAACTGGCTTTTTTTTCCAAATGCTGGGCCAAACAGTATCAGAAAGTGGGATCAGTCTTGTTTCTTTCTCAAGGAAACATACTCCCTCCTGAAGCCCATCTTCAAAAAAATACACTTGTGATAGGAAGAGCCCCTCGATGTAATGAAATGCTTTCACAGTGTCTAGGGACGGTATCACAATTTGTGCCCTATCTTAGAAGGATTATGTACATAGATCTGTGAGGCATAGAGCCTACCTGATCTTGGTGAAGCTGGAAGGTTGTGGACAATAGGAGCCTGCTAGTGAGAACCTAGCTAGTGTCTTGGGTTGCCTGTTCAAAGGAGAAATTCGGGGATTTGATTGAAACTTCTGCAGTTTCCGCTAGTTATGAATACATTCATAGTACATGTATCACAGTAGCAGAAAGGCATCCCTCAGAATTAAAAGTCTAAAATATTTGTAAAAGCTTAGAACTAAGCATACTAGAGAGATGATTATTCAGGAAGCCAATGGGGCAGGAACTTAAACCAATGTAGTTGGTAGCTGGTTCGACCTCTCCAACAGTGATATTTTTCTCCATATTCCGACAGAATTAGATAGTTTGGGAGATTTCCCACTAATTAATCACCTGCCTTGTATAATATACATTAAAGACCTGAGGCACCCCTTAATCCTGCCGCACTATCCATCCTTGCACAGCCTCTGTCCTTCGACATCTTCCACCATCCCTATCCACCAGGCTACCTCTTTGCAGCGCTTAGCCACCCAGTCCGATTTCTAGCTTTGTTCCCTGCCTCAGACCGCCTCCTTTATAGTCAGACATAATCTGACATAGTGTACCCAAGTGGCATCTGTGACAGTGTTTCTATATTCATCCTCCGTTTGTTGTAGTATCTGCGGGTCGCCTTGAAATTATCTGCAGATAAGTTTGTATCCAGTGTGAACAGTGGTTTCATGATTCCTGAGTTTCTCAGCTCATTGCCTCTTTTTAAAGGCACTGTTAGATATCACATGTGCCTAGAGAACCAGTTTATAGGTCTCCGAAAAAATACCTACAGATTCCAATGATTCCTTATTTTCAAGAATGAGGGGTTGAAGTTCATGGGTATTCTGATAATTAGTGATCTCAGTGGTATCATGAGTCAACCACTTCTTCTCAATTCCCAGATGTCAGTCACAGGAGACAGTGGTCTAGAATCCCTTTAGCAACACAAAAGGATGATGGACGGAGTGCTGAACAATGCAAACACTCACCCCCAGTCACAGATCTGGGTTTAATCCATCGTTCGTTTGCTCACCATGCCACCCCAGTTTGGACCCAGCCATATGCAAATCAGTCTTGACCGTGTTCCTCATGGGAACAGTCCAGCCCGAACTGCCAGGCCAGGTCCCCCCTGGACCAGAAACAAGCATCCTGGGACCGGTTTCAGGGTATCAGCCAGGCTAGCTTGAATCCAGTGGCACAGTGAGCACGGGACCCACGTCTGGGCATATCCTTCCCACTGAGGGCAACTTTAGCAACACAAAAGGATGATGGACAGAGTGCTGAACAACAGGGTCAAGACCGATTTGCATATGGCTGGGTCCAAACTGGGGTGGCATGATGAGCAAAAGAACGATGGATTAAACCCAGATCTGTCACTGGGGGTGAGTGTTTGCATTGTTCAGCACTCCGTCCATCATCCTTTTGTGTTGATAGAATCTCTTTAACCAGGAAATATCTGCACAGAATTTGCAAAGTAATTTGAACTGGGAGTTTATAAATAGTTCCTATCCATCCAAACTATCAGCCCAGATGCTTTATCTTTCAGGCACGGGGTCGCTAAACAGCTCAACCCATACAGCCTACGTCTCTTGGCCCCTTCTCTGTAGCCCACACCAAAGAGAGGCAAGATCCCATTTCAGCAGTCTCCAGTTTTCTTAACTTGGGTGGAGTGGAAGACGGTAGTTTGCGCTATCCTATTCAATAAATCTTGCCCCAGTCTATCATATCATGGACTTGTACCACCCAGGAATGAGGTATAGGTAGTTGGGGACAACATCCAGCTTTGATTGCTGCTTCCATGCTGCTTCTTGTGCGCCTTTCGCAGGGCTTGATGTTAATGCATTTGAGCAGCCCCTGTCTTCATGTCAACTAGATCTCTATCAGCTTCAATCCATTCTCCACAAGGGGGAGCCACCACTGGGAAAGTCTAGCAAACATTTATCACCTGCAGCCTTAGTAACACCATTCAGAGATTAATGCATGCTCACAGCAACTTTTCAGCTGTTTTGGGAAATAGCTGTGATCCAGGCAAGAGGGCCACAGCAGAGCAGAGGTCCCCAAGAAACCCCAATGCAAGACGTACAATTGTGTCCAGGAATACTGGTACCATTCCTAGGTTCCAGAACTGCCCTCCCTCAGCCAAGTTTGGGGCAGGGCACATGTTGGGGATCACCAAGTGATTTGTAAACTCCAAATTAAGTGGCCGATTTGTAGTCCTTCTGGCAATACCCCATTGGAAGAAGGTTGAAAGAAATTCAGTCTTAATTAGTTTCAGCATCAAGTGTTTGAGTGTCCTCCCGCCTTGAACGATAGCAAGAATTTTACCTAAATTCGAAATGTATTTTTAATAGAAATCAGCATAACTATAATAATGGTGATAAGAGATAGTAGAGTTATTTGGGATATCCCTTGGATGTTCTAGAAAGAGATTAAAATGGGCTATTTAAGAACTGATCCTATGGTAATCCTGGTATGTTTGCTTTAGCACATTTTAGATCATAAGCTAAAACTAACCAAGACATCGAAGTAATTGTTCATTAAGAAATTACTAAAATTCTACAAGAGCCGAGGAAAGGAGAAACAATCCTATTGTCACTCAAAAAATTGTGAGCATTCGTTGTCCCTCCTTTAAATGTGACCTCCAACAGAGGGCACATAAGAAAGACATCCTCCTTGCTGGTAGTGTTCGATCTGCAAACGCATCCAAAATATGCATTTCCCAGGTACAGCATGTATGTTTTTATTAGGATTATAACCAGCCTTTGTGAAATCAGATATCTTTTTAGGAAGATCAGAAGAATAACCCCAAGGAAGGAGAGAGTGAAACATTGGTGCAGTTGTACAGAAGATATAAAATATTCCGAGATGGTGACTAATCTAAATCAAAGATGAAAAGAGGAAACAACAATAGTAGATGCATCATCTAGCTCATAGAAGATATCTAGTTCCTATTTTAGGAAGAAGGCGAATTAGTCATCATTGCCTTATAGTGAAAACATATAGAAACTTCCTGGTAGCGTGACAGGCTTATATTTACTTTGTTGTTGTTTGGAAAAACTCGAATGTGTTATATATCTGCGCTCTGTGCATTTATGGATTCTCTTGTCCATTTAGCAACGCCCCTTATTGCTGCACCACCTCACTTCCTTTCTCATGTGTATATTGTTTATTCTTTCCCTGGCTTGAGCACCATGTTAAATGTCCTCCTCCTTTCTTGTAAGGATTGTTTCTGAGCTTTCAGTGTCACGCCTTTTACCATTAAATGCCATGTAATGGTGATCTTTGTTTGCGTCATTGCCATTTTACATTATGATTTAGTAGTATCTTCTTCCCCTGCCATTCGGTTAGGTAGTAAATTCAGTTCTTCAAAGCTCTAAAATTTAGGAGTGTTGCTAGAGCTGCTGCTAAAGTTGCATAGAGGTTTACATTTATAACAGACAAAAAGAACAACTTTAGTGCCCTTTAAGACTATTTAATTTTGTATTTACTATTTGAGAACATAACTTGGGGGCATGGTTAAGCATAAGATCACGAAGTCATTTTTAAGTAAATTCATAGTACACCCTATGAAAGGTGAAGGTTTGCATTTGACATTCTTTTAACATTTAACCACTACCATCTCAGAATCGGATTCTCTCTGGGTTGTAAGAGAGCAACCGACTGACATTTGTCTCGTTGATTTGTTGGTTACAGCTCAGTTGTCAGTAATTAGGAGCCTGCCTCATTAAGCGAGGTAGCAGCAGGGCCCATGGCTTGCCACTCTGTGCTGACATAAGGAAGATCAGAGTTGAAATTTCAAGTCTGTCAGTGGATGAATGGAAGTCTTACTGATCTAGGATGCTGACATATATGCTGCAGTAAGTGAGTAAATGCTTCTTACAGCAGGGCCCCAAATCATTCTATAGTCGGCCCAAAGGATGAACAGTACATTTATATAAATTCCCCAAAATAAATCTGATGCAAAGTTGAATAACCCAAAATTAACAAACCAACCATTTCTCTAGCATTAAGAAACATTATTAATTACAATAACATTCTTTAAAAATTGATTTGTCAGAAAAACATATACCACAAAGGTGAGTGTTTTATGTTGTACGTTTCTGCAGTAAAAAAAAGAATGCCTATCTTTCACTATCTTACTGTGGTTTCTGTTTCGTGCTTCTTTCTTTAAGGGCTTTAAAAGAGCCACATGCTTCTAAATTCTACATTGCCAGAAAGTGAACCTTCTCTAATTTTAATTTGTCTGCATCACAGTCATGTCTTTTATAAAGTAAACTCTGTAGGGTACCTGCCTTATTGCTTGGGTGTCTTCTACAGTTCTTCTGGGCTCCTTCTTTGGGTCTCTTGGTGTTTATTGGGCAGAGGAAAATTTCTCATTTCTGAAGACACTGCCTTTCATTCTCGGCATGGCTGTAAAAACTCCCGAAATGTTTAAGATGTATCTTTAGACCATGCAAAACAAGTGCTTACATTCCAAACACATTACTGAAGATTTCAGCAGTTGACAATCTACACTTAACTCCAACCCCTTCCAGCAGGCCTCCACCACCCCCCAGGCCTCACCTCTGCAGTTGATGTCTCCACGACCTCCGCCTCATTTCCAAATATTACTGCCACCTAACAACTGACATTTCATTTCAGAGTCAGACCCCCAATGTGCAATGTGAAATTATTTCTTGAACTACAACCTGCATCTGTTTTGACCTTGACATGCCACTGGACCACCCTTAGGTGAGTTTTGGCACCCTTTTCCAGTGGCAGCAAGAATGGTGCTTTTTGCTTGAGATCCTTATCTAGACACCTAGAAGGAAGCATTAGTGTGGACATGCTGGGCAACATGTACAAAAATCAGGTTTAGTCAGAGCGACTCGCAATTTGCGAGTCACAAAACCTGATGTACAACAGTGCCAATGACACTGTTTGCGATTCCCAATGGGGTCGCAAATGCCCTACCTCATGAATATTCATGGGGTAGGTCGCAATTTGCGACCCCATGGGGAAATGGCCGCCCTCACAGGGATGGTGGCCTGCTGTAGACAGCAGGCCACCATGTCTGTGACTGCTTTTAAATAAAGCAGTTTTTTTAAAAATGCAACCTGTTTTCCTTAAAGGAAAACGAGATGCATTTCAAAATCAAAAATGAAAAGTTTTCTTTTCATTTTTTCAGAGCAGGCAGTGGTCCGTGGAGCCACTGCCTGATCTGATTTTTTTTTTCTCGCTACCGTTCACAAAGGGGAAGGGGTCCCATGGGGACCCCTTCCCTTTTGCGAATGGGTTAGCACCAGTTTGAAACTGGTGCTACCTGCGATTGTTTTGCGACCGCATTCGCGGTCACGAAACAATCATACATACTTATAGACTTTTCATCCTTGGCGTGGTCTCCCTTAACTTTTTGCCTCCGTTTCCCAGGTTGTTGGTGTGTGCTGGACTCTGATTTTGCTGTTTTCGTTACTCTGGGCACTGTACCACTGCTAACCAGTGCTAAAGTGCAAGTGCTCCTTTTACAAAATGTGTATGTAATTGGCTTATCCATGATTGGCATATTTGATTTATTAGAACGTCCCTAGTACATTGCACTAGAGGTGCCCGGGGCCTGCAAATCAAATGCTACTGGTGGGCCTGCAGCACTGGTTGTGCCACCCATATAAGTAGCTCTGTAATCATGTCTCAGACCTGCCACTGCAGTGTGTGTGTGTGTGTGCAGTTTTAACTGTAAATTCGACTTGGCAAGTGTATCCACTTGCCAGGCCTAATCCTTTCCTTTTCTTACATGTAAGGCACCCCTTAGGTAAGCCCTAGGTAGCCCCAAGGGAAGGGTGCAGTGTATGGTTAATGTAGGACATAAAGTAATGTGTTTTATATGTTCTGACAGTGAAATATTGCTAAATTCGTTTTTCACTGTTGCAAGGCCTGTCCCTCTCATAGGTTAACATGGGAGCTACCTTTAAATATGATGAAAGTATAGATTACCTTTAGGAGCGGATGGACATGTGGAGTTTGGGGTCTCTGAGCTCACAATTTAAAAATACATCTTTTAGTAAAGTTGATTTTGAGATTGTGTGTTTGAAAATGCCACTTTTAGAAAGTGAGCATTTTCTTCCTATATGATTTCTGTGACTCTGCCTGTTTGTGGATTCCCTGTCTGGGTCAGTTTGACAGTTGGGCTGGTTGCACCTCACACTAGACTGTGACACAAAGGGAGCTGGGGTGTAGTCTGCATTTCCTGATGAGCCATCTGTGCTAGGAGGGAGGGGAGGAGTGGTCACTTACACCTGAAAGGGCTGTGCCTGTCCTCACACAATGCAGTCTCCACCCCTCTGGTGAGTGTCTGGGGCCTGGCCTGGGCAAGGCAGGATTTCACATTCAAGAGAGACTTTGCTTTGTAGTAGGCATACTTCAAAGAAGAAATTGGGTATAAGAAGGGCACCCAAAACTACAGACTTTAGAACACTTCTTGAAACCAAGAGGAACCTCTGCCTGGAGAAGAGCTGAAGAGCTGAGGAAGAAGAGCTGGCCTGCCTGTGGCTGTGCTTTGTGGAGCTATCCTGCCGTTGCTGCTTCTGCCAGAGTAAGAGGGCAAAGACTGGACTTTGTGTGCCTTCCATCTTGTGAAGATCTTCAAGGGCTTGATTTAGAGCTTGCCTCCTGTTGTTTGAAGTCTCAGGGACAGCAAAGACTTCTCTCTACCAGCACCTGGAGTCTCTGGAGAGACTCCTACTCTGCCCTGTGGTGCCCATCCAGTTCCTGGGCCCCAGAAAGGAGAAGCTGGCAGCCTAAGAGTAAGAAATCCACGCACAGAACGCCGTGCGGGGAAAAGATCGACGCGACTCTGATCGGCAGCCGAAAAATTGACGCGCCACCGGCTTCGCGGCTGAAAATCGGCGCTCATCTGCAACGTGACCGAAGAATCAACTCGTGGAGCTGGAGAAACGATACACAGCATCGCTGATGGAGGCTGGGAGATCGCAACCCGCGCTGCGTGGTTTTCGGATAATCGCAAGACTGGATTTCAGACACAGACATCGCTGGGCATGTAAAAACAACGCAAGGCCTGCCCGGACCCGAGCGTGCTGATCGGATCGACGCATAGCTCTCCTGTGGAGAGAAGATACGACACGCCCGACCCGACGAAAGGAGAAACGACGTAAGGTCTCGCTCGGGAGTGAAATTGATGCATCGCAAGCCCTTTTTGACACACACTCGCCCGTGCAGGGTTATTTTTGACACACCCAAGGTACATTTTCACACTAACACTGTTAGTGTGTGTTTAAAACTACATGAAGACTGTTTTTGCTCTTTAATTGATAACTTGACTTGTGTATTGTGGATTTTTGTCATTTTGGTCTTGTTTTGTTTAGATAAATATTTCCTATTTTTCTAAACCTGTGTTGTCAATTTGTAGTGTTTTCCTTAAGTTACTGTGTGTGTTGGTGCAAATACTTTACACCTAGCACTCTGAAGTTAAGCCTACTGCTCATGCCAAGCTACCAAGGGGGTAAGCAGGGTTTAGCTGAGGGTGATTCTCTTTTACCCTGACTAGAGTGAGGGTCCATGCTTGAACAGGGGGTAATCTGACTGTCAACCAAAGACCTAATTTCTAACACATACCATCTGGAAATGGAGAATTGGCCTGTTTGCGACTTGAAAAATGCTATTTGGGATGTACAAAGTCCAAACTGCGATTCAGTAACTTGTTACCGAATCGCAGTTTGGGTTTTGCGATTCGGTATTAGGAAGGGACGCCCTTGTCACACCCCTTCCTAATACCGATCCGCAAAACCCAAACTGCGATTCGGTAACAAGATCCAGAAAACATTTGTCCTATTTCGCTGTTCTCTTTTTTAGCGATAGTTACAGAGAAACGTGAATAATATACTGATGAAATATCTAGATGGTAATCTTATCCTAGATGTATCTCAGAACGGCTTCAGGCCAAGGTACAGTACAGAATCTGCATTACTCGCGGTCACAGAACAACTCAAACCCACCTCTGCTTTTTTTTTTTTTTACTCCCAACACACGACAGACAATTGTTCAGGGTGCATTTCTTTCTCAGCTATATTATTGCAATGTCCTTTCTTTGAGCGCCAACAAATCGGTCATTAGAAGCCTCCAGTTGTTTCAGAATGCTTTGGATAGATTGCTGTTTTCACTTCCCAAGTTTTGCTCAGTGTCGCGAGCGCGTGCTGATTTGTCACAGGGCCTCCCCCATCGAAAGAGAAATGCTCAGCATTTCTCTTTCAATCACGTGGGGGAGGCCCGGAGAGGCTTCAAAGAGAAGGAAATCTATTTCCTTCCCTTTGAAGTCTCTCCCAGCGTTTCAAAAGCCAGATTTTTTTAATTTATTTTAGCCCATTTCTGCCCCCCCCTGGGGCCGGCTGAGCTAGAGGCCAAAATCCACAGGTAGGCACTGTTTTCTATGAAAAAATGTGATGTGTCCACCTTGTGTTTTGGGCCATTTCCAACCCTTGTTGTTTTTGCTTTGTCGCCCTAAGTGGGAAGGGTATGCCCAGACGTGGGTCCCGTGCTTCCCATGTCACTGGATTCAAGCTAGCCTGGCTGATGAGGGGTGAAACCCCGAAACCGGTATCAGGATGCTTGTTTCCAGTCCAGGGAAGACCTGGCCTAGCAGTTCGGGCTGGACTGTTCCCATGGGGAACAGGGTCAAGACTGATTTGCATATGGCTGGGTCCAAACTGGAATGGCATGGGCAGCAAAAAAATGATGGATTTAGGCCCAGATCACTGTACTGGGGGTGAATGTTTGACAATGTTCAGCATTCCGTCCATCACTTGTTGTTTTTGCTTTGTCGCCCTAAGTGGGAAGGGTATGCCCAGACGTGGGTCCCGTGCTTCCCATGCCACTGGATTCAAGCTAGCCTGGCTGATGAGGGGTGAAACCCCAAAACCGGTCCCAGGATGCTTGTTTCCAGTCCAGGGAAGACCTGGCCTAGCAGTTCGGGCTGGACTGTTCCCATGGGGAACAGGGTCAAGACTGATTTGCATATGGCTGGGTCCAAACTGGAATGGCATGGGCAGCAAAAAAACGATGGATTTAGGCCCAGATCACTGTACTGGGGGTGAATGTTTGACAATGTTCAGCAATTCCGTCCATCACTTGTTGTTTTTGCTTTGTCGCCCTAAATGGGAAGGGTATGCCCAGACGTGGGTTCCGTGCTTCCCATGCCACTGGATTCAAGCTAGCCTGGCTGATGAGGGGTGAAACCCCGAAACCGGTCCCAGGATGCTTGTTTCCAGTCCAGGGAAGACCTGGCCTAGCAGTTCGGGCTGGACTGTTCCCATGGGGAACAGGGTCAAGACTGATTTGCATATGGCTGGGTCCAAACTGGAATGGCATGGGCAGCAAAAAACGATGGATTTAGGCCCAGATCACTGTACTGGGGGTGAATGTTTGACAATGTTCAGCATTCCGTCCATCACTTGTTGTTTTTGCTTTGTCGCCCTAAGTGGGAAGGTTATGCCCAGACGTGGGTCCCGTGCTTCCCATGCCACTGGATTCAAGCTAGCCTGGCTGATGAGGGGTGAAACCCCGAAACCGGTCCCAGGATGCTTGTTTCCGGTCCAGTGAGGACCTGGCTTGGCAGTTCGGTCTGGACTATTCCCATGAGGAACAGGTGAGCAAAAGAACGATGGATTAAACCCAGATCTATGACTGGGGGTGAGTGTTTGACAATGTTCAGCATTCCGTCCATCACTTGTTGTTTTTGCTTTGTCGCCCTAAGTGGGAAGGGTATGCCCAGACGTGGGTCCCGTGCTTCCCATGCCACTGGATTCAAGCTAGCCTGGCTGATGAGGGGTGAAACCCCGAAACCGGTCCCAGGATGCTTGTTTCCGGTCCAGTGAGGACCTGGCTTGGCAGTTCGGTCTGGACTGTTCCCATGGGGAACAGGGTCAAGACTGATTTGCATATGGCTGGGTCCAAACTGGAATGGCATGGGCAGCAAAAAAACGATGGATTTAGGCCCAGATCACTGTACTGGGGGGTGAATGTTTGACAATGTTCAGCATTCCGTCCATCACTTGTTGTTTTTTGCTTTGTCGCCCTAAGTGGTATGCCCAGACGTGGGTTCTGTGCTTCCCATGCCACTGGATTCAAGCTAGCCTGGCTGATGAGGGGTGAAACCCCGAAACCGGTCCCAGGATGCTTGTTTCCAGTCCAGAGAAGACCTGGCCTAGCAGTTCGGGCTGGACTGTTCCCATGGGGAACAGGGTCAAGACTGATTTGCATATGGCTGGGTCCAAACTGGAATGGCATGGGCAGCAAAAAAACGATGGATTTAGGCCCAGATCACTGTACTGGGGGTGAATGTTTGACAATGTTCAGCATTCCGTCCATCACTTGTTGTTTTTGCTTTGTCGCCCTAAGTGGGAAGGGTATGCCCCGACGTGGGTCCCGTGCTTCCCATGCCACTGGATTCAAGCTAGCCTGGCTGATGAGGGGTGAAACCCCGAAACCGGTCCCAGGATGCTTGTTTCCGGTCCAGTGAGGACCTGGCTTGGCAGTTCAGTCTGGACTGTTCCCATGAGGAACAGGTGAGCAAAAGAACGATGGATTAAACCCAGATCTATGACTGGGGGTGAGTGTTTGACAATGTTCAGCATTCCGTCCATCACTTGTTGTTTTTGCTTTGTCGCCCTAAGTGGGAAGGGTATGCCCAGACGTGGGTCCCGTGCTTCCCATGCCACTGGATTCAAGCTAGCCTGGCTGATGAGGGGTGAAACCCCGAAACCGGTCCCAGGATGCTTGTTTCCGGTCCAGTGAGGACCTGGCTTGGCAGTTCGGTCTGGACTGTTCCCATGGGGAACAGGGTCAAGACTGATTTGCATATGGCTGGGTCCAAACTGGAATGGCATGGGCAGCAAAAAAACGATGGATTTAGGCCCAGATCACTGTACTGGGGGTGAATGTTTGACAATGTTCAGCATTCCGTCCATCACTTGTTGTTTTTGCTTTGTCGCCCTAAGTGGGAAGGGTATGCCCAGACGTGGGTCCCGTGCTTCCCATGCCACTGGATTCAAGCTAGCCTGGCTGATGAGGGGTGAAACCCTGAAACCGTTCCCAGGATGCTTGTTTCCAGTCCAGGGAAGACCTGGCCTAGCAGTTCGGGCTGGACTGTTCCCATGGGGAACAGGGTCAAGACTGATTTGCATATGGCTGGGTCCAAACTGGAATGGCAGGGGCAGCAAAAAAACGATGGATTTATGCCCAGATCACTGTACTGGGGATGAATGTTTGACAATGTTCAGCATTCCGTCCATCACTTGTTGTTTATAAATGTACAATAGCCAGAAAACATTTTCTTAGGGGTGAAGGCATGCCTCAAACAAATGTATTAACGATCGTTATGCAATTAAAGACCGATACAGCTTCCAAGAAATTAGAAGCATTGAGGCTGATTTTGCAATCTAATAACTGAAAAGCTATATTCAGTTTAAAAGAGTCTTTGAGGGGGCTTCCTTCTAGACTGAACTATATTCTTTGTTCATCCAATGTGCTCTTTCTCTATATGAACTGATCCACCTTCATCTTGTTGCCTGGATCCCATCATCATTCAGCAGAAATCCTTGAGTGCTACTTAATTAATTTATGCACCAATTTCATGTGATTTCAAGTACTAAATGTTTACAAAACACTCCCTCTACTGTCCCTAATAATCTTGTCATGGGGAAAATTGTTATTCGTGTCTTCTGCCAAGTGAGACACAAATTTCTTCCTCCCCGTTAGGGAAGGTTATCACATTTGCCACATGAGCTTTTTTCTTTTCACCCTCTCCCCAACACCCTAATTGGCACCAGTCCTGCTGGTTGTCCAAAACCGCACAAGCCTTCCAAAAACTCCTGTACCTGATTTATATTTAGGAGGGCAGCTCATTACTCTGCCAGGGAGATTGAGTAAACTACTCTGTGACCCTTACAGCAGTGCTGCCTACCTAGTTTATTTAGGAATGATCCCCAAGGTAGCCGTTATTTCTTGAAGCATTGACAGCAGCCACCATCACATCGTTTCTTGTCAGTGCATTTTGCAGTTTGGTGCAAAGCTAGGTCAAATTGATGGAGCAGTAGACCATATTGTGTTTTTTTTATATATATATATATATATATTTTTTTAAGGAAGAAATTCCTAAAGCAGGATTTTCTTTTTGAAAATAAATTAGAAAATGCTCCCCTCACTGTGGTAGCACTTAGTTTTCACTCCAGCAGGGTTTTCCTGGTGGTGACAGGCAGTGAAAACTGACCTCTAATTCCACCTATCTTACTACACAGGGCCAGTGGAGGGGTGAAAGCACGGTGGAGATGTAGGACTCTGCACCATGATTAAACCTATGTTCTGCCCACATTTACATCTGGTAGGTAGACCAGTATGTTGGCAGGAAAGAAAGACTAACATAACTGCAATGGAGTTCCCTCTCCACCAACAAATAAATTAGGTTGTCTCTTCATAATTGCGGTCTGTGTACTCCAATAACGAATGTGGCCCTTACTAGCACCCAAGCTCTCATTCCTCCATTCTCATGCCTCACTGGGTAATTTATAACTTGCCTACTTGTTATGCACTTTATGATATGATCTCTGTTACTGTCTCACTCCCTAAACTGCTGTGCTTCATCTGGTTACATGAATGCAAGTTATTGCTCTGTACCTTAGAACAGTGTGTAGTTCTATTAGAATGCTCAGTTGAATTAAAATAGTGAAAATGTGTTTGTGCTAAGGAGATAACTTGAATAATGTGATGTGCTTGCAGCATTTTGTTTTAATATGTATTCATGTTTTGCTCAAATTATCCAACCCAAAAGCCATTCCATTTAAGCAGATTGTGACAGTATTGTCTTTTTTTTCGGCAGAGAGCATACTGTGGCCAGTGCAGCGAAAGGATATGGGGCCTTGGAAGGCAGGGCTACAAGTGTATCACCTGCAAACTCCTGGTCCATAAACGTTGTCACATACTTGTTCCACTGACCTGCAAAAGGCCTATGGTAAGTTATTTGTAGAAGGAAGTTCTTGATTCATCTGTAGCTCTCCTTTTTGTTATTCTTTATTTCATAAAAAATCTTTTGTGCAATGTATCGCATACGCGTTGTCTCCTCATATTTTTAAATGCAGTATCCTCCATTAAACAATGGCTGATTGCTAGAAATAAGATCTTTAGTGCCTAAGTACACAGAACGATCACTGAAGGGTGCCTCAGAGGCTGGATGACAGTGCTTAAAGTATGAGTGACTTTGGGATGTGGCCTGTTCTGCTTGTACAGTACTGGGGATCAAATAGGTTTACCCACCTGTGCCACAATTCCCCTAGGATAAATGGTGCATTGGCAGATGTAAAGTTGCAGTAATATACCAGGTAGCAATATAGAGAAATGTACAGCTAAACGTAAATCATGGAGTGCACGGATACCATTCAGTTAGATTTTGACTTCTAAGACTACTTTGGGAAGTTTTAAGTCAGATCGTAGTGCTTGGATAGGTGTATACAAATCGTCATGAGACTCCTTCACCTGTTAATCCTTAGTGGTCCGTTTTTATCATCTCACTTGCTGGTATTTAGGGTTTTTATGAAGACCATAGTGCGGGCTCAGGTTTAAGAAGAATGTCTGGTTGATTTAGCTGAGGTTTCCTTTTCTCTTGAATACCACTATCTGGCTGTACCAGAAGATTTGTAAATTTCCATTAACTTTCACTTTTAGTCAGTAGGTCACATCACAGACAACGTTCAGGGTTAGACCTTTGCTTGGGCTTCAGGGAGAAATGGAGACAGGCATGACTTGGGTGCCTTCAAAGGGGTGAAATGATTTATGATCGTAAAGTGGGTCTTCTGTATCACAGGAGCCATATAACAATATGACCATGTGACTCAGCTGCTCGCATTTTCAGGTTTATTTTTTTTGCCTGACCAAGGAGCATGACACATCTGTGGTTGCAATAATGAAACATGGTGCTGATGATGATAAGCTAAGGATCAAGGATTGTGGACTTCATGGAATTCAGTGCAAGACAGAAGGCCTTTGGTGATAGCTACCCCTGGGTTCTACTGCATTGTAGTTGTATGATCTTATGTGTGGGGGACCCAATCGAAGCATTATCCATCCTAACCGTAACTAGGATTAGATCACCCAGCATTCCCATACCATCACCCCATTGCTGGTCTCACTACTATAAACTTTCTTCTCACCAGGATTCTGTGTGGTGTCATAAGGAGTAGGCATACAAGGGGATGAAGGGGTCCTGATGCCACCCATGTGATATGATATGGTCTGATACTTAGTGACCTGCAGTTATCTCTATGTCCTCCTGTGTAGTTACTATACTGTCTTGCCGTCCAGATTTGTGGGTAAAAGAAGAAAAGGCAACACAAGCTGCTCTTCTGAAGACTTGTTTTTATGATAAAGTCTCTTCGTATCTTTTGCCTTTCCTTAGGGGACCAGTAGTTTCCTAGACATTTTCTTTAACTTTTAAATAATTTCATTAAGTGGAGAAATTCCCTGCATTGTTTTCCGACTTTTGAAATACTCCAACAGCAAAGGTAATTCCTGCTTCACCTTATTTTAGAGCATTTTTTGTTGTTTTCCAATTTTAGCAGTGCAGGTTTTCTGTTATTCATTTTTGCGGTTGCACAGAACAGCTAAATGCTTCACTAAAGAAGTCCTGAAACTTTGCGAATTGATAGCTGATGTGCATCAGTAGTCAGTCTTATCACAAAGTCTCCAGTATTCTTCTATATAAGGTTAGGAAATAAGGTACAGCCTGCACGAACACCAGGAAATCCTAGAAAAATTATATGATCGCATTAGGATGGCATCCCTAGTGGCCACAGCTCTAGTTTGGGCAAAATGCGTCTGAAGATCCCTTTAGGCTTAAATAGTTCCCATCTGAAGCTTATTTTGCAGATTGTTTCATGTCTTATGCTCAGAAGATAGTAAGGGATCCACATCTCGTAAATAGTCATCATATTTTCCTCGAAGCAATACAAGTACCTACAAAGGTCCTTCTTTTAATATTTGCAAAGAGTTTAAAGTTCTTTAAACAAAGGAAATTAAGTATTACCCATGCTCCATCACTGAGTCTTTCAGAGATTAATGTGCTTTTTTGAACATTCCTATTCTTAAAGTGGATTCCTCAGAAAAAAATCTTCTAGTTTCCAATTGACCACCCGCATGGAGTGCAGCAAATCCTACTTTTATCTAGCCTACCATCATGTTTTTGGCGCCTTTAGACCAATGACAAATCAATTGTCTATGTATGTACAACATTCAGCAACAGATGAAAGGTACAGCAAGGGCACTACCTGCCTTCATGCTGCTCTTAGTTAACAAATTTGTAATTCATTTTTTGCCTGCAAGAAGTCAGGTCCCATATTGGGATCTCAATGTGCGTTGCCTCTTATTTATGATTTCCTACAACCCAGTGTACCTTTCTTGAAATATAGCTTTTGTCATAGTGATGGGATTAGCCAGGTTGTAAGCGAGTTGCAGGCTTTCGACATGCAAGAACCATTCATATAACTCTTTTTGTAGAAGGTAATGTGGAGAAGACAACCTAGCTTAATAACTAAAATCATCTTGGATGTTCTCTTAAACCAAATGCTGTTCTCTTAAACGAAATATGTAAAATAAAAGAAAAATGCCATTTGGTTTAAGAGAAATTTAAGTGGCTTGCAGCATTGGGCAGTGTATTGGCCAGCTTCTGCCATTGGCTGACTTTACTGTAAGTGACAGCATTCCGTTCCTTTACATCTGCTCACAAAGTAGCTCCCTCTAGTGCCAGGAAGCACTTCAGCAATCTCTGCTTTTTGAAATCAAAAACTATTTCAGATTTTAGCCATTTGTTTTATATTGGCGAAGGCCCAGCAGCTGTCCCAAAAGAATAAGTTACTTACCTTCGGTAACGCTTTTTCTGGTGGATACAGTAACTACCTGTGGATTCCTCACCTAAAGAATTCTCCCCTTGCGCCAGCCTCAACGGAAATTTCTTCTAGCTCTGCACGTCGACGATGACATCACAATCGCCCGACTCCACGCGAAGCCGTATGACGTCATCTAGGCAATAAGAAGCCCTCGTCGACGTGCAGACGTCAGTTATCACCATTTTTTACGTGCCATAGAGGCGAACAGGTTGTCCTTAAAGAGAGCATAGTCACATCAAATGAATGAAAACAGAACATTTATTATAATAAAAATAAAATCAGATAACAGTAATAACTGCTCTATATAAAAGTAAAATATGTCATTCAAGTCCAAACATGTTTTCCTTGAGCTATCTAAATTAGAGAAAGAAATGTATATACAGATGCCACAACTATATACATGATTCAGGTATATACAAATATACAAGGCAAAGGATGCTCACCCATAGATTTTATGGTATGACCAGTCAGGCAACGGGGAGGCGGGTGGGACCGTGAGGAATCCACAGGTAGTTATTGTATCCACCAGAAAAAGCGTTACCGAAGGTAAGTAACTTATTCTTCTGATGGATACACCTACCTGTGGATTTCTCACCTAAAGAATAGAGTCCCAAAGCAGTACTACCTCCAGAGGTGGGTGCCCGAAAGGTCAAACCAAGAAATCCTGCAGCACCGAGCGAGCAAAATGGCCATCCCTCCTAACCTCCGAATCCAAACAGTAATGTTTAACAAAAGTATGGAGGGACGCCCAAGTCGCTGCCCTGCAAATGTCAGCCACAGGAACACACCTAGCCAAAGCCGAAGAAGCAGCCTTAGCTCTGGTAGAATGGGCACGAAGCCCCACAGGTGGTTCTTTCTTCGCCAAAGAATAACAAATCTTAATACACAGAATGACCCACCTGGATAGCGTTTTCTTGTGGACAGCTCTACCTTTCCTCTTCCTCACGTATCCAACGAAGAGCTGATCATCTTGCCTGAACTCCTTCGTCCTGTGGACATAGAAGCTCAGCGCTCTTCGTGGATCCAGCCGGTGGAGCCTCTCTTCCTCCTTGGATGGCTGATGTGGAGGGTAAAAGGAAGAGAGAGTAATAGACTGCCCCAGGTGAAAGGGTGTAACAACCTTCGGGAGGAAAGCCGCCTTGGTCCTTAACACCACTTTGTCTCTATAGAAAGAAAGGTACGGGGGCTCTACACTAAGAGCCTGAAGCTCACTGACCCTTCTGGCCGATGTTATGGCCACCAGGAACACAGTCTTGAGAACTAGCAACCGCAAAGAGCAAGAATGCATCGGTTCAAATGGGGACCCCATTAAAAATGTTAATACCAAATTAAGGTCCCACTGAGGCATAACAAATGGTGATGGTGGAAATTTGTTAGTAAGCCCCTTTAGAAACCTTAAAACAATAGGAGATTTAAACAAGGAAGGCTGATTCGAAAGGCTCAGAAAAGCCGACAGTGCAGATAAATAACTCTCGACTGTGGCAACCGCACAACCCTTCTGTGCCAGGCAAAGTGCAAATGGCAATATGTCAGACAAATGAGGCTTTAAGGGATCAATTCTATTCTCTCCACATCAGCATACAAATTTAGCCCAACGACTTGCATAGATTGATTTGGTGGAGTGTCGCCTGGCCGATAAAATAACATCCACCACTTCTGGTGGGAGAGAAAAAGCACTCAGATTGCCCCGTTCAATCTCCAGGCATGAAGGTGCAGGCTCTGGAGGTTGGGGTGTAGAATCTGCCCCTGCAACTGCGAGAGGAGGTCCACCCTGTAAGGGAGACGGAGCGGAAGGCACTGAGAGAGTTGGAGAAGGTCTAAATACCACACCCTTCTTGGCCAATCCGGAGCTATTAAGATGACCTGAGCTCGGTCTTGACGGATCTTCCTCAGAACTCGAGGAATCAAGGGTATGGGGGAAACGCGTAAAGCAACTGACCCTTCCAGGACATCTGAAACACGTCCCCCAAAGCTCCTTGCACCGGATACTGGAGGCTGCAAAATAGCGGGCACTGCGCATTCTCCTGAGTTGCAAACAGATCTATCTGTGGATATCCCCACATCTGGAATATGTACAGAACCAGATCTGGATGAATCCGAGGTGAATCCATCGGCGCCGTAGCAGGTGTAGTAGGTCTTCTAGGCGACGTCAAAGGCATCGGCGCCGGATCAGCTGCAGCAGACAAAAATGGTGTGAAAGGCGTCGACTTGTAAGACGCTGGAACACCCAAATTAAAGGCCAAAGGGCCCGACGGACCTGCTTGTCCTCCACCCGGCGCCATGGTGGAAAAAATATTAAACATGGCATTCAAAAAAGCTGCAGGATCCGTACCCAGCGCCGGGAAAGCCGGGTATTGTTGTTGCACCGGCGCCGGCATAGACACCGCAGATGGACCAGGCAACTCCTGGTCAGGAGAACCCTCTGGTCTCTGAAGAGGCTCGACCTCGAAAACCGACCCAGGTGAAGTCGGAGTCGTGGGAGGTGGAGGGGTGACGGTCGGCTAATCTCCCACGTCGGACGGTGCCGAGCTGACGGAGATGCCGATCTGGACCGGAACCGTCCCTTACTCGATCGGGAGTCGTGACGGCGCCGAGAGTCACCATGACGATGATGAGCCCTCGAGGATCTTGAAGAGGACTCCCTTCGATGACGCCTATCCTTCTTTTTCTTGGAACGGGCCAAGAACAATTTTGCCTTTCTCTCCTTGAGTGCCTTCGGGTTCATGCGCTGGCAGGAGCCGCATGATTCGACCTCATGGTCGGAGCTCAGGCACCAGAGTCAATTCTCATGGGGATCGGTAACCGACATACGACCCCCGCACTGGTTACATGGCTTAAAGCCGGATTTCCTTGGCTGCGACATTGTAACCGTCGAACCGCAACTGTAGCTCCCTATGAGCCTCGATGAAAAACTGTTACTCGGAGGCACGGAAAAAAGAGAACTGACATCTGCACGTTGACGAGGGCTTCTTATTGCCTAGATGACATCATACGGCGTCGCGTGGAGTCGGGCGATTGTGACGTCATCGTCAACATGCAGAGCTAGAAGAAATTTCCATCGAGGCTGGCGCGACGGGAGAATTCTTTAGGTGAGGAATCCACAGGTAGGTGTATCCATCAGAATAAAATTTTATAAAAAACAAGAAAAAGCAAAAAACATTGACAAAGCCAAAAGGCTTGCAGTCAGCACCAGACCTATAATGCAGATTTATTCTGCCCTCTGTTGCTTGTTCCTCTTCTTCACCTCAAGCAGCCTTTGCCTAAAGCCATTGCCTGCAAATTAGGAACGAAATTCGAGTGGTAGTTTGTAAGAGCTGCCTCACATATCTATGGCATGGTTGTTTGGAGAAGTACCATCCAAGTGCGTTCCTGTGCCACTGTTGGACCACGATCTCTTACACCTGTTTGTCATACAGACAGCATAAAGGGAATGGAGGATTTTCTTCCAGCAGTTGTAGCATTTTGTTTGTAAAAAGGTTCTGTGGTATGCACATGTGACGCAAGATCATACGCAGTAGTGAGCATCTCCTTTTTTTGGAGAGAAGTCATAACGTACAAGAAAGGTGCAAGCAGTATGTCAAACAAGCGACCCCCACCTAGAGTACCTTAAGAATTGTTCTAGTTTAGTCCCATTGTCATGTCCCAAAGAAGCAGCACATCTCAACTAGGATCAGAAGGCCCAGTGCAGATGTTCAATCAGTGCCAGTCACAAAAGAAATATGTAGTCCGCATCGAGTATCAAGTCCCACTTGTCGGCTCGTCTGGTGACCTTTTCACTCCTCTAAAGGCATCGCTGACTGCTTTGTCACCACCAGCATACCTGACAAGAGTTAGACAAACAGTTAGTGGGTAAACTCCATACCTCAGTGAATACCATCTCTTCCCTCAAAGCTAAAAAAAAATCACAGTGAGCTAAATCCTAGAGCATATACATATATAAGATTAAGATTAAACATGAAAGAATAAACACAACACCTAACTATCCTTTGAACTCAGAACATGAAGCATGATATTTTAGAGGATTGTCCTGAAGCGGTTGATCTTCACAGTGCTTCCTTCCTGCTTTGCACTTCGTTATGGTCGCCCTTCTTGCACTCGCCTCTCTTCTGTTGACTCCTTTTTTCAGCATTTTGATCCTTGAGTATAATTGGGACTGAACGTTCTTCATCAGAAGAGCATGTTGAATTTAGTGGCAGTGTCAATTAATGATTTGGTGCTGAAAAGGGATGACTTGTTTGGGCCTGGTAGCTTGTTTAAATGATCTTTAACATACCTGTCGTGTAATTGTATGTGTTGCTTGCTTTTGTATTTTTTTGCCTTAGAGAAACATGCCTTGTGTTTATGCAAAGCTTATCTCCTTGTGTTTTTGAGAGCCTAAAAAGGAAAGCATTACACAAATATTAATAACTGGATTCTTTGTCTGAGTTAATGGGCAGCCTTGTATAAAAGAAGAGGTGCGCTTTAATTTTTGAGGATATCTGTACTTCTATGGAAATGTTTGTAGTTTGACTGTCTTTTATTGTAATCTAATTACTTGTTTCTGAATGTTCTGATTTTCTTCTTGCTGCTGACTTGGTTTTACTCCGTTATTGCCCCTCTTTGATCTTCGTCTACCCTTGTGTTTTTTCTCATCCTTTAACATTCTGTTTAAGGCATGCATGGTATGTTCCTTATGCACAGCTTGTCTGTATTGATTAGTATTAATTTTGCTTTTTTTATGAATACTTTCTCGTTCTGTGTCCCTTCCTGCGTCTGTGCTCTGTATGTATGTATGCAAATTAAAATGTTGAGAATATATATTTTTCTCATTTTCTTTATTCACTTTTTGCAAATGAAAGAGCACTGTCATGCGTGCAGAGTAGAACCATCCGGGTAACTCCCTAAATCGGAGCAAAGAACAGTAAAATCAAATGGGAGGTGTAGGCAGTCCGGGGGTCGGAGGGGGAGGCAAGGAAACCAGGAAGTGACACACAAGCACAAACGTATATTCCCTGACAGACCTATGTCGGACTGTCTGTTGCAGCATTTGGGAGGGGTGGGGGGAGAGAAGGGTTGGGGTGCTCAGCAGCGCTGCATCCTCAGACCATCCATCTAACTCTCAACATGTTCACATCTCATACCCCTCCAGCCACTGAAGACCTGCAAACAGGGTCAGCTGGGATTCGAGTCCTCAACTACTGCATGGGTGGCCGCTGCTGCCATCCCCAGTGAGATCCAGGCAGAGCCACTGAGCACTGCCTCACCGTCTTACCCAGAAGGTCTACCATTGTGCCCCAGATCTCTGTGTCCCTCTGCATTATCATCTGAGTGGACCCTCCGGGGCCGACACTTCTCAGCCACAGCCCTCTCCAGTAAATCAGCCCTCCATTTACTCCCTGTCGATGGTGCAGGGCTTGCCCAGTGAACTAGTCCCAGATGGGCAAATTGGTGCCTCATCTTGCTACCCTTTTTTTAGCAAGTGGCAACATTCTTAATAGGCAGTGTCCTATTATTAGTTTGTCTTTTACACCAGTCGCCCTCTGCACCTCCCACAATATCTCCTCCCAAAAGGGTCTCACAACCTGGCATGTCCACATGACACGTTTAAAGTCAGCGGGGGACACCCCGCACCTCCCAAACCCAGCAGAGTGTGTTGGATAAACCCTATGCAGGCAGTGCAGAGTCAGATACGCTCTATGAAAGTAGTAAAATTGTGTCAACTTAAATTAAGTCTGGTGTTGCTGGACACTTCCTGCACCTGTGCCCAGGCACGCCTTCACTCTTCCTCTGAAAGGGGGATTCCAGGTCCCTATTCCAGTTATCACACACATAGGCGTTAGATCTGCCTGTCGCTTTTTAGCACAGCATATAACCAGGAGATGATACCTCTGGTGGACCCAGGGTCCAACATCACTTTTAAGATGTTTGATTTGTTAGGTTCATCTGGGAACGTCGTCCACAGTTCCCTGACTGTCCGGGCCACACTGACATACTGCAATAATTGCCCTGGGCTGATGCTAAAGTTTGCCCCTGCCCCCTCCATCATCGTGAAAGTGTCTGCTGTCTGAGATCGCCACTTTACCCAGCGTGAAACATTCATGAAATTCCAGACGCGACCACGTGAGTAACCGTCATCTCCCTTGCTTGTGCGACCTGTGAAACTATAAAGGGGGTACCCGCTGGCAATCTGCAGCCTCACACAAGTAACTTGGGGAGGTCATCCGCATCAGCCGATTCCACCCCCACCCCCCCCAGTAGCATCTTTTCCAAGTTGGGGCGGTTTTCGCACCACAAAGCAGTAAATTGGAGTAGACTGGCCATGTCCAGGAGGTCCAGTCCACGCTCAGCCAGATCTAGCTTCTGGACCTCAAGCCAGACTCTGCTTAGCTTCCCAGCCCACACCAGGGACACCAACAAACTGTCAAGCCTCCAAAATAGGGAGGTCGGCAGGATGTAGAACAAGTTTTGCTAAGCATAAAGACATCAGGGCAGCAGGACCATCTTGTTTAACGCCACATTGGCCAAAACAGTGGCAGTGTCTTCCAGAGCTGTACAGAGACTGTGAAATCATCCATCACTCTATCCATGTTTAACTCAAACTGTTTAGGTGGGTCATGCATTACCTGCATTCCTAGATACCAGAACTACTGCATCTCCCACGTCAGTCCCACTGCAGGGAGATTGGTCTTCGCACTATCAATTAAGGACGCCAGGAGCAAAAGCACTGTTTTGTGAGGGTTGATATGTAGATCAGACACCCTCCCAAAGTCTGCTATTAGCGGCAGGAGGTGGGGCACTGAACGTTCCAGATCGGTTACATATAGCAGGGTGTCATCAGCGTACAGTGACACAATGTGTGTCATATCACCCACCTACAAGCACACATTGTTAAGTTCGTCCCTTAGATGTATCTCCAATGACTCCATCACAAGTGTAAAGAGGAGTGAGGACTGTGGACATCCCTGCCTAGTCCTTTTTTTTACATTAAATGCATCAGACACTACCTGTCCAGTGCACACCCTGGGTTCCTTATACAAAAGTTAAATTCATGATAGAAATTCTGGACCCAGTCTCATCTGCTGCAGTACTTCCTAGAGGTGTATCAAATGCCTTCTCAGTGTCCATGGTTACCAACACTTCCTTTACCGCCATGTCCCGGGTTTCATGCAGCACATAGCAAACTACGCAGGTTTATGTGGGTTCCTCTTTCCAGCATAGAGACACATTGAACCCTGTGCATTAAATGCGTAACCATTGAACCTAATCACAATGTAAGCACTTTCGCAGGAAGCTTGATATCCACGTTAAGCATGGATAGCAGTCCACTGGGTCCTTCACAGGTTTTGGAAGCATTATTTTTAGGGCCTCATGCATATGGGTTGACAAGGTGCTGGCAGTTTGTGCCTCACAAAGGGTCTTTAAAAGAGGAGGAAGCAGGGAGGCGGAGTATGCCTGATAAAATTCAACATGGAGACCATTGAGTCCTGTACACCTACCACAGACCATGTCGCTGAACGCCTCCTGCAGCTCCTCCATCTGTATGCCTCCATTTGAAGGCTTGTGTGGCTGTAGGTACACATCCTACTCTTCATACTCCTGCCATCTAGTGGTAGGTTCAGAGTGTTGCAAGTTGTTTTTCTTCAAAGAAGCATCTTTGAGTCACGGGATCGAGTGGCTCCTCCCTATCGGCGATATTGCTCATGGGCATCGATTCTCCGGCGTTGCGTTTGGACATGTCTCTTCGGTCCGTCTTCTCCTTGCTCCGGTTTCAAAACCTGCCTTTCAATCTTTTACTCCATCGACGGTGTTGTGCTTGATCATGTTTTTCTCACATTCTCGCGCTCGTCTCACTCCGTTGGTCTGAGAACCAAAAGCATGACCTCTGGGGCACCCTCATCCGGTCGGGCCTACCTCAACATGTTGCACTGACTAGTATGCTGTGCTGATGGAATGGACGCCATTTCGCTTCTGCCCTCTGCCACGAAAAATTCCTGAACACCAACCAGCATCTGGTGTGTAACCTGTGCCTCTCCCCTGACCATCAAGAAGCCTCTTGCAATGCCTGCAGATCTTTCCGGCCGAAAAAAGACCCTTCGGGACCGAAGAGCTTGTCACCTGGAGATGGTGCACAATACTGTGGAAGACACTCTGGACATCTTCGGGAAGGAGCAAGCACAGGAGGAGCCAGAACAGAAGGCCTTCTCCATCCCGGAGTCTGATGTCCAGTCGGAAATCAAAAGCCACAAGGTGACATTGATGCAACCCATGAGTACCGTTGCACCTACTTCTCTCTCTAAGATTGCTGAAAAGCCTCCTACCGAGGTTGCCGGACCGCCACTGCCACCAGGCCATGTCCAGTTCTATAAAACAGGCTCCGATGCTCTGCCTTTCCAGCTTGGCAGTTAAAATTGCCATGGCCATGACATTGTCATTGACCTCAACATCTTTAGTCTGAGATATTGTTGCTATTTCTGTCCGACCTGCAGCACCGACCACTTCTGAGCTGAACCAGCTCCACCTCTGCTGTGGCTCCGACAACAGAACACCAACCAAAATCTTTGGTGTCCAAAACTAGGGATTCAATGTCTTTGGAGCCAAAAGACTCTAGTCAATCTTCAGCCACACCATCTCACGTTGAACCCATTTTGGAGACATGGGCGCTTGCCAGAGCCGCCTCTACATCCTGAAAGGTACAGGATGCATTATTGCTTCCGCCCCTGTCACCTTCAAGAGGAAACTATCCTTTCAGGAGGCTCTGTATATTTCACCACCTCCAAAGAAGACTAAGGGCAAGGGAACAAGCCTTCCCCCTCCTCAAACATCTTCTCCACCACCTCCACTCCTTCTTCTCCTCTACCCCCTCTCCTTCTCATTCACCTGCTACTACTAATGCAGGAGATTTAACACTACTTGTGTGGGACACAACTGGATCCAGATCCATGGGACGCATACAATCCTGATCCCATGATTTCCACAAATCTAGGTTTATAACCTGGACAACCCTCACCACCAGAGGATGCCACATCATCCCAGCAGGTAATAGCTCGAGCAACCACTTTCCACAATGTTGAGCTGCACAGGGACCCCATTGAGCAAGACTTTCTTTTTGATACATTAAAGTCCACACATAGGTATAGCCAGTTCCTCCCCATGCACCCTGGCATGCTTCGACATGCAGGCAAAATTTTTAAGGAACCAGTCAGCCCTAGAGTTATCACCTCTAGAGTAGACAAAAAATACAAAGCTGCCCCCCTATCCACCTTACTTAAGATCACAGGTCCCGCCATATTCTGTTGTGGCTACCACTACATGCAAACGGGCCAATAGTCAGGCCACAGGGTACTCTCATCCCAAGATAAGGGGAGCAAAAATATCGACACTGCAGGTAAGAGTCGCCAACTCACAGTCTTCACTTGCGAGATATGATCCGACTCACTCGGATGATATGGAGGAGCTAATCCAGTATCTCCCACATGAGCGCCAATAACGGGGACAACAGATTGTCACAGAGGGGAATATAATTAATAATAACTCCATCAGATGTGCCCTCGGTGCTGCAGTCACGGCTGTACTTTATTTACACTTCGACAAGCAGCATCTTTTCGGTCCTCAAGTGAATTCCACCCTTGAGAAGCTGAAAAAAGGTATGCATTGGGTACTTTACAGTCCCTCTAACAAAAAGGTACTTTTTGTTGCCCCACATTTAAAGGTGGTTACACACCAACAAGCACTGAGGCCTCCACCTCTCAGCCCAGACAGCCTTCCAGTTCACACTCAAGAGGTTTCTACAGAGGAGCCGATAGAGGTAATAACACCTGAGGTAGAGGCAAGAGCACCTCTGCATCAACATCTAAACAGTGACTACCTAAGCCTTCCCACTCCACACCTGTTGGGGGACATCTTCAATCTTTCCACTCACAATAGGTCAATATCACTTTGGACCAGTGGGTCCTTTCCATTATCCAACATGCTTACTGGCTGGAGCTCATTACACTCCTCCAAACATTCCCCCTCGCTCTCACAAGCTCTCTTGAGAACACCTTCTAAAACAAGATGTACAATTCCTTCTTCTCAAAGGGGCCATCGAGCCAGTTCCACTACAACATCAGGGAACAGGAGTAGACTCCCTATACTTCCTCATGCCCCAAAAGAACGAGGAAGGTCCAGGATGGGCTGTCTCAGTCCCATTCTGGACCTAAGGCCCTTAAACCGGTACATTCTGTCAGAACACTATCACATGGTTACTCTTCAAGACGTTAGCCCCTCTTACAACAGGATGACTTTGTGTTGGCCCTAGATCTGAAGGACACCTAATTCCATATTCCCGTTCACCCTGCACACTGCAAATATCTCAGATTGGTAATTGCAGACAAGCACTACCAATTCAAGGTTCTTCCTTTCGGACTCACAACAGTTCCCAGGGTCTTCACAAAGTGCTTAGCAGTAGTAGAAGCACATCTCCGAAGAAAAAACGTATACGTATTCCCAGTGCTTAATTTAAATAAAAAGGTGCCGTTGCTCAAAGCCTTCCTCTTAAACACCCTGCTGCTGCAATTAATTGTGCGAACAGGGAGTACTGAGGCTGCGTAATCCTGAAGTCATCTCGGGCCTCTTCAATCCATTTAAAACCCCTCCCTGTCCCTTCAGCTCACGCTTGCAGCTTTCTGTTTTCTCCCACTGTAAAGCTTTTTCATGTTTCTCTTCCTCCTTCTTTCCCAAATGTGTCTTTAGCTCGCAGCAAATGCTTGAGACAGAGGACTAAGCGCCGGCACTCAAAAATAAGTGCCGGTGCTTAGCACCGGTTACAACAAGCACAAATTAAGCATTGCGTATTCCCCTACCTGGACGACTGGCTCATCAAAGCCAGCATGTTATCACAATGCCAGTGTCAAACTCAGATGACAGTGGACCTTCTGCACGTTATGCTTCACACTCAACTTTCTCAAATCCCACCTTCAACCTTTTCAGATACAGCCCTATCTAAGAGCTATTCTTAATGAAGAATTGGGTGCAGCATACCCCCAAACAGCCTCCTGTTCACTTCAAGTCACTTCTCCCTCAGTTTCAAGAGAATTCACCTTACACAGTCAGGACTGTTATGCGCCTGTTAGGGATGATGGTCTCCTGCATTGCCATTGTTCCTCACGCCAAACTCCACATGCGTCCCCTACTGCAGTGACTGTCTCGTCAGTGGGCTCAATCACAGGGTCACTGGGAAGATCTAGTGTGGTTCGACCTCCATACTCGCCTCTCTTTGCAATGGTGGAACACAACCAACCTGTTGAAAGGGCGGTCTTTTCTAGACCCGGTGTCTCTGATCATTCTGACAAGAGACGTGTCACAAACATGCTGGGGTGCTCACCTTCAATAACTCTTAGTACAAGGCCACTGGGATCCCCATCATCAATCTCTGTATATCAAATTCCTCGTGCTTCAGGCAGCATTTCTAGTCTTGAACGCATTTCTTCATCACCTTTCTCACAAAGTTGTCTTAGTCCGCATAGACAGCATGACAGAAATGTACTACCTTCAGAAACAAGTGGGGACGCGATCACTCCAATTGCCACACTTCTCTCAGACAATATGTAAAAGCGCTCTTCATTGTCACATTCACCTGGTGGCAGAGAATCTTCCAGGGATGGACAGCGAGTTTCCAGACCTGCTTCAGGATGCAGCAACAAGTTCACGAATAAGAACCCAACCCGCAAGGCCTTCAAAAACACTTCCAGGGGTGGTAAACACTGCAAATAGATCTTTTTGTCACAGCAGGAAACACAAAATGCCAAGACTTCGCCTCCAGGTACCCACATCTTCTATCCAAGGGCAATGCTCTGTGCATGAACTGGTTGGGGATATTTGCCTATGCTTTCCACCTCGCCCTCTCATTCCATTTCTAGTTTGATAGATCAGGCAGGCATCTCTCAACATGATCCTTGTAGCTCCCACATGGGCGCAGTACCCTGGTTCACCACACTACTGAACCTTTTAGTAGTCCCCCACAAGAACCTTCCCAACAGGCCAGAACTTCTCACTCAAAACCAAGGTCAGGTGAGACACCCAGATCCCAATTCTGGCAACCTTGCGCTATGGCTACTGAGGTCACGGAGTTTGGTTTCTTAGATTTTCCTCAGTATGTATGGACATTCTCCGAGAAGCTTGTAAACCCACTACCAGAGCATGTTATGCAGAAAGGGGAATTACTTTGTTTGCTACTGTCAGCCCAAACACATTAATCCTATTAAAACTACTGTCAAAGACATTGTCTGCAACTTACTTCAGCTACAAAAAGCAAACTTAGCTTACATCTCCATTTGTTTACATCTTGCAGCTATAGCTGCATATTTACAAAACACACCACATACATCCCTTTTTAGAATTCCAGTGATCAAAGCATTCATGGAAGAACTTAAACGGGTCATTCCACCAAGAGTACCTCCTACCACCATCATGGAACCTCAATATTGTCCTTACCAGGCTCATCTGTCCTCTTTTTGAGCCATTTCACTCATGTCCTCTTCAGTACCTCTCATGGAAAGTGCTTTTTTAGTTGCTATCACATCTCTCAGACATGTCATTGAGCTCCAGGCTGTAACCTTGGAAGAACCATTCTTCAAAATTCATAGGGACAAAGTGGTTCTTTGCAGTAATCTGAAGTTCCTCCATAAAGTATTCTCTCAATTCCATATTAATCAATGCAATGAGTTACCACTCTTCTTTCCCGAGCCTGACTCAGTTGCTGAAAGAACCATTCACACTTTAGATGTTAAACATGAATTAATCTTCTTCATTGATAAAACTAGAGAGTCTAGAAACACTAAACAGCTCTTTGTAACTTTTCTCACTACCTCATAAAGGCAGTTGAATATCCAAAAGAAGCATAGCTAGGTGGATAGAAAAATGTATTCAGACTTGGTACACTAAAGAAAAAAGATAACTTCCTGTCACTCCCAGTACACACGCTACCAGGAAGAAAGGAGCCACTGTGACTTTCCTTGGAAATATACCTACAGCTCACATTTATAAGGCACCTACGTGGTCTACACCACATACATTTATAAAACACTACGGTGAAGATGTACTTGCATGCCAGTGTAGGCCCAGCAGCATTAAGAACACTTTTCCTGTCAACTGCCAACTCCCACAGGCTAGCTGCCACTTTCATGGAGGGACTGCTTTGCCATCTATGCAGAGCATGTGTATCTAAGGCCACACATGCCATCTGGCAGAAAATTTTAAGCATCTGTTCGTGCATGTAGTGCTGTAGATTCACATGTGCCCCCTTCCGGGACGCCTGTGGCCGTTTCAGTTACTTTATACTTGAATATAGTTGTACATATATATTTACATTTGCATGGGCATATTTTTTTCTATACTGCCGCTACACTCCTTTTCTCACCTGCTGATGGGAAAATAATCTAACAAAGGAATCCGTGCCCATGTGCAGTATTACTGAGAAGGAGTAACCACTCGATCTCTTGTCTCGAAAATGCTTCTTTGAAGAAAAAGAACTTGCAACACTCCAAATCCAACAGTAGATGGCAGGAGTATTCAGAATCTACAGCAGTAAATGCCATGAACAAATGCTTACTGGGTAAGTAAAATTTTCCTTCTAGCCCCTGTGGGCCTGCGTCAGTCAGGGGAACCTCGATACGGTTTACAAAATTTGCCACTGTGTGTGCTCTTTTGTCCGCCAGTGCGGTATACACCCCTGTCAAATGATCTTACAGCAGGAAGTTAATCATTGGCTGCCCCACTGATTTCCCGCCATCTGGCTGATTAAGGTACAGAATCAACTGTTGGTGTCTTTCGCATTCAAGCAGCAACGTCAACATTCATCCCAACCTGTCCCCCTCCCTGAGCAGCTGCTGTCAGTAATCTCTCCACACACGATAAACTAATCTGTCCTAGGTGGAAGTGACTTGCCTGCACGCCTCGGTCAGTCCTGCATCTCACGCTGCCTGCCCCACCATCCTTCATTGCAGATTGGTAAGGAGTTACCTTCTCTAGTTTTTTTCTGGTGCCATAAGTTTTACTGAGGCTCTCTCCCTGAAAACCATGTTCAAAGCTTCCTATTCTATTCCACGGGACCCAGCCAAGTTCTAGATGGCATTGAAGTAGCCAGTTGCATGTCTACCTAGTATTCCAGGTCTCCTAGTGATTCTGGCCACAACCACCACAGCAGGATATCTGTTCTATGTCCCCTTACACCGCATCCCAGCAACAAAGGGGCATAGTCCGATTAAAAAAATAAAAAAAAATGCACCTAAATGCCTTGCTGCTTAGATGTTCAATGCCCTATTGTTCGTTAATAGGAAATAGTCTAGCCGGCTTTGAGCCATATTTGTGGGCGTATAGCAAGAAAATTCCCTGGATATGGGATGGAGGTTCCACCAGATGTCCACAGATTGCAACCTGGCCATTGTCTCCTGCAACCTCGCTATAGTTTGGGGTTCATACCTAGTCTGGTGGGGTGCCTGTCCAGGACACAGTTAAAGCACGCAGATCACGCAATGGGCATTCTGACATAGGGCATGAGCTCAGCTTCCAGTGCCCCAAAATTCCCACAGTTAGTGTTAAGTGTGTATATATTAAGGAGGCAAATCTCCCTACCATTTAAAATGCCACACAGGAGCACATAGCGCCCCGCCACATCTGCAGTGTGTCCACACAACTGGAAAGGGACTCCCCCTGGCATAAGAAGGTTGCCTATGAGAAAAGTTGCTCCCTCAATTTTTTATGTCATTTTTTGGTCTCACTATCTAATAAGTATTTCTCTTGTAGTAGCAAGATGTGGACTCCCACCTTCCTAAGATAGACATGAGCCCTATATCTTTTAACAAATTAATTAAATTCCCTCACATTTAATGTGCGGAGTCGTATGTCCTCTCCTATCATGGGTTATTGCAAATTGCACCAGTCCCGCCAAATGACCTCCTTAACCACCCCGCCTCCAGCTACAGGACCAATAATCACTAATTGTTGCATATAAATAAACACTAATGCGCAACTGCCCGCCAACCTCCCTCCCAGGCTAAACACATATGAACCCAACTAGTGTCTCCCCAACCATTGATAGCCCCACCCACCCAAATTAACTGAAAACAATATTATAGCAGTGTGCGACGGAACCCACCTATTGTCCTTCTGGGAGAGTAAAAGTCTTCTGAGGGGTGACGTACGGACTAAGCAAACCCTAGTGGTTGCCCACAACATAGACCAGTCCCCTATGGTAGCACTACATGTTCCGCATACTCTTCCTCTCACCAATCAATCACATCCACAACAGAGGAAAGAAAGAAGAAGAAAACGAGATAGAAGAAAGAAGGGGTGAATTACCAATTGTGATCAAGGCTTGTTCAGTGATGCAGCACCAGAGCACCCTGCATTCCCCTGCTTGTGGTATTTGTCTAAGGCAGTGTCCCTGCAAATGGCCAAGTTCATACACACTCTCCCAGTAGGGCAGCAGTGCAGTTCACAATGTACAGTACCTTATGTGCTGTGCACCTCCTGTAGGGTCTGTCTTCCCGTTGCACTCAACCAGTCAGCTGCATCGCCATGGGTAGAGTACCTCCCATTGTATAGCCTGCTAGACCAGGTCACTTTCTGTGTCACGATCTGAGCGTCGTCTTCCAGATTCAAACCAGCACTAGAGGGGGTAGTGGGGGTGACCGATTTTACCAGTGCCCTGGTTGTCTCCCTCTCTCATTGCTGGAGGTCTAGGTCCAGGGTGCCATCACCCTTGCTTCAGAGTTAAATAGTTGTCTTTGTCTGCTTTTCCTCTTGGTGCAGGTATTTTCTTCCTGCTCCTTCAGCTCTCTGCTGTGGCACCTCCCAATACCAGGGTGGGGATTCGGTCGCATCCTCAAACTTCTAACCAGTCCCAGGCATCTTCTGTTGCAGTGAAAAGGTGCAAACAACCCTCAAGTAGCACTTTCCATTTAGCCGGATAGAGCAGCATGTAAGTGAGTCCCATTGCTTTCAGTTTTTGCTTGACGTCATTGTAGTTAAATAGCTCTTGTGTAATCTAGGAAGGTGCTTATATTATGGTTCTCGAAGAATGGATGTTCCTTTCGACGTACTTTCTATAAAATTGTATCTCAGTCCCTATTGTTAAGGATCTTTGCTACAACGGTTCTCAGGGGACCTTCCGGCTGCTGCGGCAGGGCCAAATGACCTGTTTACTCCTTCCACCACAAAGAGCTGCAACAGCCTCATGCTTGGGATCACCTCTCTGATCCATTCCTCCAGGAATGTCTCCGCGGTGCCTCCCATGATCTTCTCAGGGAACCCACAAATCTTAAATTGTATCTGCAAGACCGCCTCTCCACATCTTCTGCTTGGTCCTCCAGTTTTTATGAATGGGACTAGAGTCTAGCCATCGCAGCTTTCAGCACAGACATATCCTCTTGCATTTTGAACACCTGCTGATCTGTTTCGACTTACCGTTCTGCTTCCTTACGCAGATCTGTTCTCAGAAGATTAACATCCAGTGCCATGGCTTCGATCTTCACCTGTACCACCACCTGATGCGTCAGTAATTGCTAGGATCTGGTCCCCCGTTGATTCCTGCGGGTCCCGCCTTCGATCAGTTCTATCTGCTGGTGGGCCCCCTGCCTTCTCGGGGGCAGTGAATCAGTCTATTTTTATTTGTTGCGCACCTCTGGGCGCATTGTCCTTGTCTATAGTTCATAATGAATCAGAGCAAGGTAAGTGTCCGCTGGGTATATGCTTATCGGGTACAAATATCTGAGATCCTCTCTTCGGCAAGGCCGACGGACCCCCTCTGTCACTGCTACCCACCGCACACCTGGACCGTTCTGCAGCACGTTATTGGTGTTAACTTACTTGCGTTTTGTCCCCCCCTCCCCACATCCAACTCGCAACACCCACAGTAGGTCCACTGAGATTATTGTGTGGTCTAGGCCTCCCCTCATTCACCTCTTGTAGCGGGACAGATGCACTGAGGCGAAATCGAGTCAACAACCGGTAAGTCCATGTGACTCACAAGCGGGACCCACAATTTCTTGGCAAATCTCAGAGCCCCAAGCCTCTGCAGTGCGGTATATCCACCATGTGTCTCAATGCTGGGGGCCAGGGTGCACAGGGACCACACCATCTGGGCAATGCTGGCTGGGCTCTCATGCCTGGGTGCACATGCCTGTCAGTGTCTCCAGGCCACAGTAGAGTCTGGTCTGTGCAGTGCTGAAAGCTAGGGGGCCCAAGCCCACAACAGCCCCACCCCCTTTGCATACTCCTGAATTGCTGCAGTAGCCTCCTGGGGCAGGGACGATGGTCCCCCGCCGGTTGTTGATGGGGCCACTATGGTGCGGCTGAATGGCGATTCCTTTTGCTTCTCTGGGTGGGGGGTCTATGCTTCAGCAATGCAACTTACTGCTCAGCCTTCGTGTCCAGGCTGAAGCTGCCGCTGCCAGTGCGATTGCTAATGTACTTGGCCGGAGGGCGCAAGGCTCCTCTCAGGCCTCCAGTTCCTGTGGCTGCTCTGGCGAGGCACCTGTTCCCAGGCAGCATTTCCTCAAACTCCAGATGAGCAGGGGGTCATCGAGGCAACCCTTGCAGGTGCCCCATGGCTGGGAAGGAGTCACAGGCTCCGCAGGGACCCCGGGTTGGAAGGATTGATAAGGATTTTAAAGTTGCACTGTGAGCTCGCACTCAGCACTGCTGGTCGGCCATCTTGCAGCCTGACAATAAAAGGTTTGTAAAACTAGGGCAACTGGAAGCCCATGTTGGTTGTCCATGGTAGTCGTACGATTCGTTATGCATACATTCATTCAAGTGTGCTTACAGCTGCCACATGCTCAGTCCAATACATTTATTAGTTTGGTTTGGGGTGCTGCTGCAAGTTAAGGGGTCGTTTGTTCACTTGTAGATAAAAAAGATACTCAGAATGAAACCAGAGCCGTGACAATCAAGAGAAATTCCTTAGCAACAATTTAATTAAAACTTGTGTGAAATAACGACTTCAAACATTATTGTTTATTTATTATGTTATTTGCAGTGGAAAGTTGACAGAAGGTTTTGGTAATTGTTATCAAAAGTGTTCCATTCTTGCAATTATGTATCAGGTTTAAAGTGCTCCTCTGTATTGCATGTTATTGTATACATTGATAAGGAGCTGAAGAGTTGGATTTATCTGTATGTTATAATCTCCTGATAACTTTCTTTGTAACGCGGCACTTCCCACTCAAACCTCATTTTTTCTCTACTTGTCCTCCCACAGCTGCCTTTTCCATATTAAAGGCGGACATTTGTAACATTTAAACTTGCTTTACTAGGCGAACCAGGTTTATCTTTATCTACTCTATTCTTGCCCAAGCGTTTAAGAATCACTCATTTGGTTTGGTTCAGTTTTGTGTGGGAACCACTTAAGTACTCAGGTATACATGCTTGTGTGATCAATATCTGGAGTCATTTGATGAGATGATGGTGGTTGCTTTAGAAGACTGTTTTATTCAGTAGCCTTTGACTTTTAAAAAAAATGTTATTCTGTGTAGTGTGCAAATGTTTGTAGGTTCCAAGCAGAGTGGTCGCCCAAAGCTAGTGATCGTCAGGTAAAACTCCTGAAGCGGCGCAGGACAAGGTGCGAGATCACATATGCCACACGACCTGTTTGTTGATAGAACAATCGGTTCTGCCACATTAACTAATATTAAGGCCCTGCATTGAATTTTAGCAGCATCAAAGAGTAGACTGTGAAAATCTATTATTGAGATCCCGGGCTAACTTCAAGCGCTATTCTTTGTACTCCAAGGCTGCCTGTTTGCAGAGTCTGTGGGGTGTCACTTAGAACAGCAGCATGTGGGCGTACATGAAATGTTTAACCCATTGCTGTCCGTTCTGTTGATGGTTCCTTTAATCTGCATTACACTATAATAAATGACAATCTGGTCATTCAGTGTTTGGCTTGTTTCCAAGTATCTGTTATTATTATTATTACTCTGAGTTTTTCGTTTTCCCATGAGTCCCTTGTTTCATTATTTTCCATTCTTTTGGGTTATGTCCTTTGGCTCATGGTTCTCATTTTTGTTCAGAATAGAATTGTTTTCTTTTTGTATGTTACCTAGGTGGTGGGTACAGTTGTAAAATTACACTCACCTTCGTAACATATAAACGCAAAATATCATAGTTGAAGTATTCCATGGTAAAAAATAAACAATTATCAACCAGGAGCGGCTCGGGGCAAGGAGAAGGGGCGGGGCGGCGCATGGGGGGAGAGGGCGGGGAGATGTTAGGAATTAAAAGTTTTTTTTTAAAAACACACACCTGAACAACACACTCCGCTCCGGCTTCTCCTCGCTGCAGGCTCTGGCTCCCAGCCTGCCATGTGGCCAATCCTGACGCTGCTTTAAGCAGCGTCAGGATTGGCTGGGAGTACCCAGCCAGGGTGCAAACAGGCAGACTGGGAGCCTGTGCGGGCTCTCCCCAGCCCAGCTGCGGTGATGCTAGGCTCGAGAGAGCCTACAGCCCATGTGTATTTGGCCAGCCCGAGACGGCCAGCCAAACACACAAGTGCTCTGAAGGGGAGTGCTGTGCACTCCCTCTCACTGCTAGTCACCCCAGTGGCCCCTCCCTTTTACCAAACAACAATAATAAACAGTTAAAAGTTGTGCAGCTGTTACTACTGGCAGGAGGGCGACGATCCACCGCCCTAATGCCTCTCAGTCTCTCTCCTAGCGCTTGAAAACAGATCGGTGTGGTGCTACTGGGTCTTGCAAAGCCAACAGCGTACCCACGAGGAGGCGGATGTCTCATGCCTCCACTCACTGCAGGGAGAGCAGTGTGTGTTATTTAAGTACATGTATGTGTTGTTTTTCCATATAAAGTGATTATTGCTGCTGGCTCTGTTCTTTAGGGTCTAGATATAAGGATTCGGTGGAGTCCTGTTGTTATTCCTGCAGTGCAGTTGTGTTGGGCTGCCCGGCCCTCACCTGTCCTCCTGGCTTTGAGGCCACTGCTGCTTCTGGACTCTCTGGGTGGCTGCGGCAGCTACTCTCGCTCTGGCTGCAATTGTACCTCCAAAGCTCTGTGATCGCAGCTCTTGCAGCTGCTTCTTCACTTCCAGGCCCCCATTCCAGGCCATAAGCTGCAGCCAGCATCATTGTATTGTGACCATCAGCACTCGATCCTGCTGCACTTCCCAATGTGGTTGATGTGCTGGTGTACTGCAGGAAGCCTCCCAACATCCACCCCTCAGTTTCTGCTGCCTGTGTTGGGCTAGTAAGAACTCTCTGGAGTTACCCCTTCTCTTTACACCATGGAGCCCTCCTTTTCAGCTGCCTGTTATGCCATTCAGGCTGATAAGTTCGGTTATGGTGGAACTCTTGGTGTGGTCATGTGGATGTTCTCTTCAAAATCAGCGTGGATTACAAAGGCTCACTGGAAGCTGCAGTGAGCAGCATTATCCCCAATCTTGTACCAAGCTGTGCCCCCTATTCCCCTTTAGTTAATGTGTGTCAGTGAGGGTGTCTGAGTACATGAGAGACGTAGACTCTACGTGTTGGCTAAGGTTACAAGGGTGTACAGCTTAGTTTAGTCATAGCCAGTGCTTCTGTCTACCTTTCTCTTTGCATATCACCCCTTGAGTTGCTCTCCTGATTCTTCTCTTCAGATTTCTTTATAACACCAAGTGCACTCTGGTTTAAAGGCATACCTTGTCCGTTATACAGCTGTGCTAAAATTCAACTTTGCGTCCAATATTGTAGTAGGAAAAGATCCCCATACATGTACCAGCCAGGTTTACCTCTGTACAGTGGTGTACAGTGCAGGGCTAAACACAGACAGGACCTGTGAATACAATTAGGAAGTACCTTTTGTGATCACTGAGCCAAGTCTGATCCAGGAGGCCGGCATCTGGTTTAACACAGTCAGCACCAGAGCAATGAACGCAGCCTAATATATGGCCAAGGCTGCACAACTTAAACAAATGGGCAACGTGCCCATCTCTGCATCCTATGTGCTGTCTGTCTGGATCGAGCCCCTGATTGGCCAGAGGTACTCTGAAAGCAATAAACATCTGAGAATAACAGTTGCCCTTTGGCTACTTTTCATGTCTCACCTGAAAGTAAATTTTAGTTTATCCTAGTTGTTGTAAACTCCTTCCTGCCAAGGTTTGGAGAGAGTATTGAATTTGACTGGTTGGTAGGTTGCCGGGCAGCTTCATTATACTATTCATTATATTTGGATAAAAGCTGACCTCTTTAGGTTATCTCCATTCATGTTTTAGTTTAAGGAGCTATACACATCTGCATAGAGAAATGGTGGGACCAGTGGAAGGATCTTTGACTGTGTCCCTTTGAGAGGTAAAGACCATATCCTCAGGTATGGAAAAGACTGTACTGTTGCTACAAGGAGAGAAGGGTGGAAAACTAGCCTTTTTCTGTTGGTGCCTAAGTCCAGAGTCTTACACAGTTAGTTTTCATGAGGATAATGCTATCAAGACTAGAAGCATGTTATCATTTCTTTGTGCATCCCATTCTGCAGTAATGCTGCTGTGAGTGTGTGGTCCAGTTGCAGGTGCTCCTGCATTAATACGTTCAGCCTCTTCCTTGATGCTGGTGGCCTGAAGAAATGTTTATGCTTGTGCTTCTTTATCTCCATGTGCTAACCCTCCCTTATTCAGCGTGACTGAAGATCTAAGAAGGCCTGTTTGCCTGTTCTCCTCCATTGTTGTGCTTTTTCTTCATCATTCTACACTGATATCAGCATGAGGCCTGAGAGCCTTTCTCCAGCATTGTTGATGGAAGGCCCCCCCTACTTACTGAATGGCTTCCATTGCTGAAGAGCCAGACTTCTGAAGTTCAAGACCCCATTAAGTGGACGGCAACTCCACACAGTCTGTGGTCAACAAACTGAATGACAGGTGCCCAACAAAGGTTGTGCTAGGCAATATGGACCCTAAATGTCTTCTCCTGGCTGGACACAGAACTGAATCATGTATACACGTGTGCAGTTAATAACCACCGAAAGTATGTGATGTGCCACAGTACCAAAACCGCCCTGCTCTCAGCCACAGATGACATTCGCTTCCTCCTCGACCAAGGACAAATAGCAGCCTGCATCCTACTTGACCTCTCAGCTGCCTTCAATACAGTATCCCACTGTACACTATGTGCTAGTCTCCATGCAGCAGACACACGAGGCAAGGCTCTTCAATGGATTCACTCCTTCCTGACAGGCAGAACACAGAAATTCAGGCTCCTGCCCACCAGTCGGAACCCACCAACATCAGCTGCGGGGTACCCCAAGGATCATCACTGAGTCCCACGCTGTTAAGTATCTACATGATCCCACTCGCCCCCATCGTCAGCAAATACGGGATGAACATTGTCTCCTATGCCAATGACACCTAACTGATCCTCTCCCTGACCGAGACCCCATCAACAGCCAGGAAGAATTTGAGATGGGATGGAAGCAGTAGCCACCTGGAGGAGGGAAAGCTGCCTCAAGCTGAACTCAGACAAAATGGAGATCCTTGTCCTGAGACCCTCACCGACGGCCTGGGACGACTCCTGTTGGCTCGCAACACTCTGCAAAAAAAACCACCCCTATAGACCACACGCCCAACCTCTGCGTCATTATCGACTCAATGCTTACCATGACCGGGCAGGTCAACTACGTTGCCTCCACCTGCTTCCATACCCTCCGACTCCTGTGAAAGATCATCAGATAAATACAAACCGACTGCTGGAAAACCGTGACACGCGCCCTCATCACAAGCAGACATGTCTGCGACAACGCCTTCTGTGTGGGAACCTCCAATAAAAACCTGAACAAGTTCCAAAAGATCCAAAATGCTGCTGCCAGACTCGTACTACACCTCCCCGCCAAGAACACATTACAGAACACCTGCAAAACCTCCGCTGGCTCACCGTCGAGAAGAGGATCAACTTCAAACTCCTCATACACGCCTACAAAGTCCTCCATGATGAGGGACCCAACTACCTCAATACCAGGATCAACTGGTACTCATCTCTGAGACCCCTCTGATCGTTTTCATACCTGGCAACAAAAAGCTGGAATACCTTACCACTGCACCTCTGGCAGTCACCATTGTCGCCTCAGTTCAGGAAGGACCTCAAGACATGGCTCTTCGACTGATCTGTGGGGCCACTCCTCAGTGCCTTGAGACCCTGTGGGTGTGAGTAGTGTGCTATACAAGACTGTGATTGATTGATTGAGCTGCCACCATATTCCCAGTAGAATTTTGTCCTGAGAGAGGAGTTAGAAAGTAACAAGGCGTGTTTTCAGAGTGATGATACCATGAAACGTATTAAAGTTACTGATTTTTACCTTACTAAAGTCTTGTTTCTTTTTCTCACAAGAATAGCACTGCTTAGATAATCTGTTTATTGGGAGTCCTACTTGTGCCACCAGAACTAGTTCTAGCCCACTCCATCCTTTGGGAGCCTAGGCTGGTGGCTCTTGCTAACCACTGGAAGTCAAGCATAGAATGGAAATACTTAGTTAATCAGTGAGCTTCCTTATGTTCCTGGGTTCCAGAGACGGTGCAGATGCTTGTCACAAGGATCGCCTGGCTCTCCTGGAGTTTCACACAGGCCCTGAAGCACTGGTGCCTAATCAGAACTTTTATAAGTGCCGCTTTCAGTACTTAAGACTTGCATCACACGTCCAGCTGCCTGCTGCAGTGCCACAGTAAGTTTAACAAGCTTCCTCTGTTCTGGGATACCCCATTAGGAAGGAGAAGGCAAGTTAATCCATTTTATGTGATCCCACCATACCTGTGGGGATAATTCCCAGCCGTCCATAATTCTACTGCTGGTTATTCCAGTGGCACTTGCCCTGAAGTGTACCCACAGGAGCTACTTCCAAGGCCCTGCCCATATACCTTACATGCCACCACCAGTTGTAGATGAAGCCAGTAGGAAGGTCTCTAGGGGACCTTTGAGGCCATCTGCTGGGACCCCTCCCAGCGCTCTCACCTTAATCTTTTTTTATTCGCTGTAGCTGGCCACTACAGCTTTGTCTATTGAGTGGGGCTATTCGTAATATTTGGAGGGGGAAGTTACATTTTTGGGAGCTCGATTGATTTCTGTATGACATTCAGGAGCACTGTTGTTCCGGACTGAGCTTGTGCAATGTGCTACTATTCAAAGGAGAGGTGGGGGGAGAGTTCGTGTGCCTAGCAGCTGGCCGCCACCCCATAGAACTTACCAAAGTTTTTAACTGGTCTTCTCTGCCCTTCTTCACTGTTGCACCAGTGTTTTCTACGCTGCTAATGTACAAATAGATTTTGGAAAAATAACCAATTAGTCCTTGATAACAATGCATCACTTTATTATAAACTTCATCTTTAGCAATCCATCCCTCACCTTTTTCTCCCCACCCTTTCCTAAAAATTCGAAGTTAGGGAAAATGTAATCTTCATCTTAAAAATGTCCCTCTGTTTTGGGATTGCCATCTGTTAGTGCGCAGCGCCCTCTGCCTGCCAATTTGTTTAATCTGTATAGGCTATTTACCGCCATTATCTTTTTGTAGCGATTTTTTCTGCCTGTAAATACGTTATTTATTAATTAATTTATTTATTTTGTTACATCTCAGTTTATTTTAGTGTCGCTGTTCGCAGTACTTCCCTTTTGTAAGGTTAATTTAATTACAATCCGTCCAGAAGCCATGCCGAGTATATGGTTCCTTGCATTATTTTGGCCGGGAGAAGGTCTGTGAATCGTGTCTTCGTGCCACAACTGACTTGCCATGCTTTACACAAGCTCACAATCACCGACATAAGACAAGGTAACGCAATAAGATAAAATGACTGTAGTACTGGAATTAATGAAAATGGCGTTCCGCGCCTTTTAACACTCCTGCGATGAGATCACCGGAAGTTATATCTCTGAAATAAAAAAGTAGGGTACATTTTATATCAAATAAAATAATTTACTGCATAAACGGCTACTTAACTTACCACAAGGTGTCAGCCGCTCTATGTCTCAGGGGTTGACGCAGCCTCTTTGGAAAATATCTAAGTTATAATAAATACCATCATATGCCATTGGGAGCTCATATCCCGGAACCTGCCCATGGTTTTGAAGTCCACGTGCAGGTTAGACTTCTGTTGACAACTACCGCTTCCTATGTCCTGCCCGCCTCCTGTGTCCAACTGACCATGCGATACGGGGGTAGTGCGAGGGCCAGCAATGGGTCCAACCACAGAAATACCTAAATGTAGTCGTTGTACTCTCAGACAGGGCCATATTGAAGTTGTCTGTGGAAGGCCATCAGGAGCCATTTTCAGAGTACAGGTCAGTCATTTTTCCGGGGCCTGTTAAAATTTCTCCTGGTAGGAGTCAGGCAAGTGGACACTCATTTACTACAAGGAAGTTCATCGCCCCTTCGGTTTGTACGCATCACTTGTAGATCCAGGTGGACTGTCGCAGTCGCTTGGTGGGTGGGTGGGTGAACATGAGATGCAGAAGCCACATGTGTTCAGAGTATGAGGCCTCAGCCCGTGGCGCTATGCAACACATCTGTGCGCGGATTCTATGTCATGCTATCCGAAGAGTTTCTGCACAGGCGAGTCCTGCCGGGAATCTGCTGGGTGGTTCACTCTGAAGCACCCGAAGCAGCATCGTGTGCTTACTGTTGTGCTAGATATGGCTTGCACTTCAGTGCTTATGCTGCGGACGCCACGACCCGTGCCGGGTTTGCAGAACAAGCCTTTGTGTTTTGGTTCTATTTGCATTGCCCGATTTTAACTTCCGGTGCTGCAGGTGTGGTGTCCATTCAGATGACTTGGGCCTTCAAAGATGTTTTTAATAACGTACAGACCAGAAAAAAGAGAGCCCTACTGTGTAAGAAAGTGTAATCGGCTTTGATGTAAAACGCTCACCCCTCCAGCATTACCCCTTGGTGGCCTACTCCATCATAGGGTCCTTTCCGTTCCGCAGCGGAATGGGGCGTGCTACTACTGGTGAGAGACATGGGAGCACTAGATGGTTATTGCCATATAATTGGAGAAGCCTGGCGGTAGCTCAGTGCGCGGCCCTGTTGGAACCTCGATCCCTTAACAAGCTGAGCTTTCATATGGCTTCTGCCTGCATGTTACCCCGCACTCTGGGTGTGGTATTACCGGCAGAGATGTCCACTTTGCACCTGGGCGATCAGGTTGGAGTCTCGGTGTCAGTTCAAAATTATGTTATTCTGGGGGAAATCACTTCATTTCTCCATCCCAATAAAAACGAATGGTGACCTTGTGTAATGTAATTGGTGTTTATGTAAAGCACTCCTATACTTTCTGGTCGAGTTAATGTTGTATAGAAACCGCCGACAGTTGCACTTAGAAGGCAAAATAAAGCCTTAACAAAAGGAATGTTACTCTATAATTATCTGGGCCGGTACAGGGTTTACAAGACCGTTGTTTTTGCATCTTAGTTCACTAGAGTTTCATGTTTAAAATCTTGCACTTTAATAAAGTTCTTCTCAGTGCAGTGCTGTAATGCGACTTATTAATGTCATTTTTTTCAGTGCTAAATAAACATTTGTTTGCATCAAGAGGCATTATCATATTGATGTTTCCTCTATGATTCACATAACAAACATTTTCAGGGCTCAGCTCGAGCACGGGCTCTAAGACCCTTGGTTCATCTCGCCACGTTAATTTGTTGGCTCGCCCACCTCTATTTTTGAATGGTTATGCTGACGTCCCCAGAGTATTCATGTGGGCTTACCAACTGCTGCAAATGTGGTACAGTGTGGTGCTGAACATGGAGACGTAGCACTGCTGTCAATAATTCTTTCCTCGTGTATCTCACCCTTTATGTTTTTCATAAATAGTGATTTGGCTCCCCCTACTGTTTACTTGACGAACAACTTCGAAACTAATGAATTCTTTTACACAGATTTTCTTTGGTATTCAAATTACATAGACATGTAAGGATTCTTGATGTGTGTTCCTTTCAGGACTCTTACCAGTTGTATTCTGAGACACTAAAATCTAAAGACTTTCTCATTCCCTTGATTTATGTATGTACTATAATTGATCTGCTGACCTTGTCAGTTCAACCTCTATATTCTACTCTTTTTCCTGACAAACTAGTGCATAGGACATGTCCATCCTTGCACTTGAAAGTAGTGGCACCTTTCCACACGGAGCAGTCCATCATGGTTCCTATGTTATTTTCTTACCCCTATCTCTCCAAAGAGGAGGGCAGGCTGTACCATTTGTATACCTTGTTTAAGTTTCTAGATTGATAAGACTACAGAGATTGATGGGTTGTCAGCTGTTGGTTGAGTTCACTGGTGCAAAAAAAAAAGAAAGGCAGTCCAGAAACAGACCTTGTCTCGATGGATTGTTCTCTGCATCAAACTGGGCACAAAGGATCCACAGACAGCCATGAGGCTCACTCCACCAGATCAAAGGTGAAACTACTACTTTAGCTTGTGGAGTTCTGGTTTTTGGACATCTGCCAGGCAGCAACATGAGCATCTGCCCATACTTTGACCACGCCCTAGTGCATCAGTTCCAAAGTCTGCAGAGAGGTTCTTTTTGCTAATTTGGTCATCCAGGACTTTGGGGTGTAAAGTCCACTCCCCAGGTGCACTTTTTTGATAGGGGCATTGCTTTGGTTCAAATTCACCAGTTTAGGAATCCTCGGTTAGAAGTATCCATAAGAAGAATAGGATACTTAACTTTGGTTATCACCCTGTTTAATCACAGGTTCCTCACCACTTGCTCACCTCCCTGGTCTGTGGAGGGGACTTTCAGATCTTAATAAGATCTCAAAGTTAGCTTTCACACACTGCCAGTGAGGGATCAGTCCTGTTAACTATTCTCCGCATTCTGACGCGAGGTGGCCTAATTATTAAACTGAAGGCATCGCAAACGGGTGCCATCTTATGCGGCTCCATGCCATCACCTCTGGAGGCAGGAGAGAGTCTCGGTGGACATCGATGGCACAATTTGTCAACACAAAGAAGCTATTGAAAGAGATTTCAGATCTAGTGCGTTTCCCGGGGACATTCAGATGCTGAGGAATCTTTGGTTAAATAGTGTATACACCTAAAGAAGTGTTAGCAGATGGTGAGAAACTTATTCTTTCAAACCGTGGATGTTAAGAGACATTGGAGGGGTAGCGGAGGACATGAATGGAAGGTTATGGAGGGGATGCTTTAAATTTGTATTTGCTTTCTGAACTCCTTAACCTTCACAGAGGAACAAAACTCATTGTTTTCTTCAAAGTAGATGAATCAAGGATCAGAGACGGGATGGTTTTGCCTTTAAATATTTTTCTCTGCTCTACCCCTTAGGCACGTGTGCCTGCTTTTTCTGCCCGTACAATATTCGCAATAGACACATTTCAATCATTGAGTCACCCTCTCGTTCATTTGTCCACTTAAGAAACAAAATGCTCATGTGCTCCCTCTTCCCCCACCCCTTGCCACCACACCCTTTCCTAAGCTCACTCAGCCTCTTTTCCCTAGCAGTCCAAAATGCACACACCAGCCTTTCAAATGGAAAAAATCCAAATTGATACAAATATCCTGCTCACTGCTTCGCTTCAATACAGCAAGACAGCCAAACTGATAATTATGGCTTCCTGTTTTCAGTTATTTGTTTTTTTGACATAACCGTCTGTATTTATACATATTTATTTTTTGATAATTTTAACTGTATTTAACCATATTTATTTGGGGTTTTGTAAAAAAATTAAGCCAAAAGTATTATATTTCCACATTCATTTATCTAGATGTACACTGATACTTGTACAACTTTCAAATTTCAATGACACGAATACCCAATAATGATAGATCATGACACTGGGTGAAAACATGCATGTTTCTCTGTCCTTCTTGCCCACATCTACAGCTGTTTAAGCCTAATAAAGAAACTTTATTTGTTTTTTTGCCTCCCTTACTTGTCCATCCGAACAGATATTGGCCTGAAGGTCATGACTGTCTTAATTTATAATCACAAAAAAAAAAAAACACGTTTCCACGTTTGTCCATATGTAAAAATAAATGCAGTTCGGAAAATATTTTTTTATGTGTATAGTTATCAGTAAAAAACATCAAAAATTGAAAACTGGTAGCCTTCCTCAAAGTATATCAATTTACCCTCATATTACTGGTGATCCTTCTTTCACATGACACAGACTCTGGTCTGTGCTGGATTCTTGAAGGTCACACTAATGGCAATGTCACTCCGTACAAAGCTCTGTTAACATAACATTACATTGCCGAAATCTAGCAGTGAAACGGCCAGAGCTCTGCTCCCAGAATTTTCAATGCATTCTGAACAAAACCAAACAAAAGCCCATATCCTCGTGGGATCCTGAGCACAGGGGCTTCACTAGTGCAATCATACAACCTTAAACTAGACGAGTTCCAGTGGATGGTCTTCAGCTTCCTGAGAACACTCCTTAGCAAACTCTGGCACCTTCGCCATTTCAGAAATCTGAGCACCTGGGAAATGAAGGGCAGTGTATATGTTAGCGCTATCTCTTAACTACCATCTCCCTCTTCAGGATGTGGGCCTGTAGGTAAATGTGCTGATTTGGGAGAGAGGCAGCGGCTGCATTCTTGAGCAGACACTTTTAAGTCAGGGAGGAGGCGTTGGTCTTCTATTTCTCACCTAGGATCATCCTGGATCTATTATTCCTCAGACAGACTACATTTAACGTTCAGTCCCAGCAGACCCAGTTTCATTAAGCAGACCAATAGCCACTCTTTCACTCACACACTCACTTCATCACAGCTGTTTGCATGGCTAACAATACTGTCTAAAGAAACATCTGTATAGTCCAGACTGTGGACAACCAGTCGTCTATCTTAACGGAAAACATCACTCTCCTGATGCACCCATCCTTACATAACACATTTAAAAAACCGATAGCCAACTAATTTAAGTTAAAACTTAGAAATCACAAACCTAGACTCTTAGCAAATGTATGTAAAACATAGACAACCAAAACCTGAAAACATGGAAATTACTGCCGAGAAAATAAATTGCTAATGTCTGATGGTAGAAGGTGCTAGGCAAATGCGTATAACCTAACGTAACCTATATTGCTCACATGTGATCTTACCGAGTGGTCCAACAGCTTACAAAAGGATGGGAATGGGCATCCTGAATACAATAGGGTCTGGGTTGGTGATTATTGGGGTTGGTGAGGGGGATGCGCGAGAGTTACCTATGTGGATAAAATGAACAAATTATTCTGTATCTGTTTCGTTCGTCTTTCGCCTAAAACAGTGCACACACCTTCAATGAAATGTGATTGCACATTAATCTAATCTGTGGGGAAAGTACTATTCTGATGGATACAACTACCTGTGGATTCTTCACCTCATGAATACTCCCATGGCGCCAGCATTCTACGGAAATCTTCTTACTAGTCTCTGCACGTCGACGAAGACGTCACTGTCTCGCACGCGACGCCGTCTGACGTCATACAGGCAATAAGAGGTCCTCGACGACGTGCGGACGTCAGTTCCCTTTTTTCCGTGCATTCGAAACGGTTATCTTCGAGGGAGCAACTGTTACTCTTGCGGTTACAGTGTATATCTTGCTGCGTACTCTTTCTCTGTGGAAATAATGTCGCAGAGAAAGTCTGGATTTAAGCCTTGTCGTGAGTGTGGAGGCAAGATGTCGGTGACGGATCCTCATTCCGATTGCCTTTGGTGTTTGAGCTCCGACCACGACGTCTCGACTTGTGATTCGTGTCAGCACATGAATCCGAAGGCCATTAAAGAACGCGAGGCGAAGCTGTTTATGGCCAAGTCAAAGGAGAAGCATCACAAGAAAAAGTCTCCTCCAAGACATCGGCGTCATCGAGACTCCCGGCGCCGTAGAGAATCTCGGCGTCATTCAAGGGAGGCTCGTTCCAGGTCTCCGGATCGGCGCCGGAGGACATGGGAGGTCAGCCCCACGGTGACGCCGCATCCTTCGACGCCGTTGCTCTCTCCGACGTCTCCAACTTCGCCTGGACAGGCGTCGGTGATTGAGGTATTGGAGCCTCAGGTGTTTTCTCCGGCGCAGACGCCGAGGCCGGCGTCGGGGTCGCCTCCGAGTCAGGCACCCCAGTATCCGGCTTTTCCCACCCCTGGAGCCGATAGTTCCGCATTCTTGAATGCGATGTATGCCATCTTCCAACAGATGGCTCCAGGGGGTGCTCCGGCTGGGCCTTTGGCCTTTTCTTTGGGTGATCCTGCGCCTCTTCGGCCGGCACCCTTTATGCCCTTTCTCCCGTTTGGGAACGTGGGCTCGGCGCCAGTGTCGGCGCCGGTGGCCGCTCCGATGGCTTCGGAGGGATTGGCCCCAGGGATTTCCATCCCGTCGACGTCGAGATTTCGGCCTGTGACTCCGGTGGGTCCATCCGTTTCATCTGCTCTTCAGTCGGCGCCGAAGTTACCTGTGGCGCCGGATGCGGCGTCGGTGGCTTCGGAAGATCGGCGCCGATCTCCGACTTCGGCGGAGGTGTTGTCGACTCCGCGGATTGAGCAACGACTGCATTCAAGGAGGCGTGCTCTCCGGGTACTAGAGGAGCAGGAGTACCAACGAGCCCTAGAGGAAGGAGAGCTAGAGGACTCGGGTGATGGGCTGCGTGGACTGGAGTCGGCCAGTGGGCTGGACACTTCCCCTGAGTGGGACCTTTCGTCCCCGGGGGAATATACCGAGGAAGCTGCTTCCTTTCATACAGTGGTACGGAAGGCAGCTAGTTTTTTGGACCTGCCTTTGCCGGTGGTGGAGGCGAAACAAAACCTTTTGACAGAGGTGTTGCATCCGGCCTCAGCCGCGGCGGAGCCTCTATTACCTTTTAATGACGCTCTGCTGGATCCGGTTTTAGAGGTGTGGAAGAAGCCGGCATCTTCCCCAGCAGTTCACAGAGCCGTGGCCAGGAGGTATCGGACGGCTCCAACTGATCCTGGTTTCCTATCAAGGCACCCTACGCCGGAGAGCTTGGTTGTGCAGGCCTCCTGTTCGTCCAAATCAGCGCCTGGTTCTTTCCCGACGGTGCCTGGGGACAGAGACTCAAAAAAGCTAGAGGCGCAGTCGAAGAAGATTTTTTCGTCCTGCAGTCTGGCGTTAAAAGCCACTAATGCGACCTGTATCCTGGGGAGGTATATTCATGCTCTGATGGATGACATCTCCTCTTCGTTTACAGAGCTTCCCCAGGGTCTTTTGGATCTTGTCTCTGATGCCCAGGCTGCTGCGACCCAAATTATCCAGACGGGACTGGATACCACCGACTCGGTAGCCAGAGCAATGGGCACAACTGTGGTGGAAAGGAGACAGGCCTGGCTACGTAACTCGGGCTTTTCGGCAGATGTACAGTCCACATTGTTGGATCTCCCGTTTGATGGGGACAAACTGTTTGGGGCTAAGGCTGATTCGGCCTTGGAACGTTTTAAGGAGAGCAGGGCCACGGCTAAGTCGTTGGGACTCCAAGCTCCTTCTTCCACGGCCTCTTCCAGATTCTTCAGGAGGTTTCGTGGATTTGGGCGTGGCTCTTCCTCCTCTTCCTTTCGGGGAAGATATCAGCAACCTGCCTCTTCCCACCCCTATAGATCTTTTAGGGGGAGGGGTAGGGTCCGCACCAGGGGAGCCTCTCAGCAGCACTCTGCCTCTTCCTCATCCTCTGGCGGGGGGCAGCAGGGGAAGCAGCCTTAGGCTTCCACCATTTCCCACTCACTCCTCTCCTGTAGGGGGAAGATTACAGCATTTTCTCACCAAATGGGAGACTGTTACGTCGGACACTTGGGTTCTCAGTGTTGTGGGAAAAGGCTACACCCTTCCCTTTCGGGAGTTTCCGCCCCTCATCCCGCCCCGCCCTTCGTATTGTTCACAAGAACACCTCCTGTTGCTAGAACAGGAGGTGGAAGTCCTCCTTTTAAAGGGCGCGGTGGAGTTGGTCCCGGAGCAGGAAAGGGGTCAAGGAGTTTACTCAAGGTATTTCCTGATTCCCAAGAAGGATGGTCGTTTGAGACCAATTCTGGACCTGAGGATCTTGAATTGGTTCCTCAAGCAGGAAAAGTTCAAGATGCTGACCCTAGCACAGGTGCTTTTGGCGTTGAACATGGAAGACTGGATGGTGTCTGTCGACTTGCAGGATGCTTACTTTCATATCCCGATACTCAAGTCACACAGGAAGTATCTCCGGTTTGTGGTGGGATCGCAACACTACCAGTTTGCGGTCCTTCCGTTTGGTCTTACTTCAGCACCTCGAGTCTTCACGAAGGTGATGTCGGTGGTTGCGGCAGAGCTCAGAAGGAAGGGGATAGCAGTATTCCCTTACTTGGACGATTGGTTGATCAAAGCCAAGTCCCCGGAGCTTGTGTTGCGTCATCTGCAGTCAACAACCCAGTTGTTGTTCGACCTGGGCTTTTCGGTGAACGAGCCCAAATCTCACCTGGAGCCCTCTCAGCGCCTCCTGTTCATAGGGGCAGTACTGGATACGACATTGGGTCGGGCCTTTCCTCCGCCTCAGCGGATTCAAGATATTCAGGATTTGGTTCCAATGTTTCGAAACGGAGCGGTAGTTCCAGTCCTCAAGGTCCTTCGTCTGCTCGGTCTTTTTGCCTCCTGCATTCTGTTGGTCACGCATGCTCGCTGGCACATGAGGGCTCTTCAGTGGTGCCTCCGAAGGCAGTGGTCTCAACACAGAGGGGATCTAGAGGGTACTGTCAAGATCTCCAGAGATGCTGCTGTGGATTTGAAGTGGTGGATTGCAAGCAACAATCTTTCACAAGGAAAACCGTTCCAGCAGTCGCCACCAGTGGCCACAGTCATAACGGATGCTTCCACTCTAGGGTGGGGAGCTCATCTGGGGGATCTGGAGATCAAAGGTCTTTGGTCTCCAGAGGAACAGATTTTTCACATCAATCTGTTAGAGTTACGGGCTGTACGTCTGGCTCTCAAGGCCTTCCTCCCTTCCCTTCGTGGTCAGTCGGTACAGGTCCTAACGGACAATACTACCACGATGTGGTACATAAACAAGCAGGGAGGAGTGGGGTCGTACCTTCTCTGCAGAGAAGCTCTTCGACTATGGTCCTGGGCAAAGGACCATCGGATTTGCTTGATAGCAAACCATCTGGCCGGAGTCTTGAACGTGCGTGCGGACAGTCTCAGTCGCCACTTCTCGGCAGACCACGAGTGGCGTCTCCATCCAGATCAAGTCCGTTTAATCTTCCAGAAGTGGGGGTTTCCTCGGGTAGATCTGTTCGCCACTCGAGAGAACGCGCATTGTCCGTTGTTCTGCAGCCTTCAGTATCCGATGCAGGAAGCATTGGGGGACGCGTTTCAAATGACCTGGTGCGGCCAGTTGCTTTACGCGTTTCCTCCCATACCCTTGATTCCTCGAGTATTGAGGAAGATTCGCCAAGACCGGGCTCTAGTAATCGTAATAGCTCCGGATTGGCCAAGGAGGGTGTGGTACTCCGACCTTCTCCAACTCTCAACGTGCCCGCCGCTCCGTCTCCCTTTCAGGGCAGACCTCCTCTCGCAGTCGCAGGGGCAGGTTCTACACCCCAACCTCCAGAGTCTGCACCTACATGCCTGGAGATTGAACGGGGCAACCTGAGTTCCTTCTCTCTCCCGCCTGAGGTAGTGGATGTTATATTAGCGGCCAGGCGACACTCCACTAAATCTATCTACGCTAATAGGTGGTCTAAATTTGTTGCGTGGTGTGGAGAGAGGCAGATTGATCCTTTACAAGCTCATCTATCGGACGTTTTGTCTTTTGCTCTATCTCTGGCGCAGAAAGGTTGTGCAGTGGCTACCATTAAAGGTTATTTATCGGCCTTGTCAACCTTCATATGTCTTCCAGACCAACCATCTTTATTTAAATCCCCTATTGTTATCAGATTCTTGAAAGGTCTTCTAAATCAATATCCTCCAAAGCCATTCGTTATGCCGCAATGGGATTTGTCCTTAGTCCTGACTTTCCTTATGGGGTCCCCTTTTGAACCTATGCATTCTTGCCCCTTAAGGTATTTGTTTTTAAAAACAGTCTTCCTGATAGCTATAACATCAGCAAGGAGAGTGAGTGAGTTGCAGGCCTTATCAGTAAAACCCCCTTATACAACTTTTTATGGGGATAAGGTGGTGTTGAGGACCAAGGCTGCTTTCCTCCCGAAGGTTGTTTCACCCTTCCATTTGGCTCAGGCAATTACTTTGTCCACGTTCTATCCTCCGCCTCATCCTTCCAAAGAGGAAGAAAGACTGCACCGTCTGGATCCAAAGAGAGCGTTGAGCTTCTTTATCAATAGAACAAAGGATTTCAGGCTGGAGGATCAGCTGTTTATTGGATACGTGGGCAAGAGGAGAGGAAAGGCAGTCCACAAGAGAACACTATCCAGGTGGGTTGTTCTTTGCATTAAAATATGTTACTCTTTGGCAAAGAAGGATCCTCCTGAGGGCATTAGAGCTCATTCCACCAGAGCTAAGTCGGCCACTTCGGCCTTAGCCAGAGGTGTTCCTGTGGTCGACATCTGCAAGGCCGCAACTTGGTCGTCCCTTCACACTTTTGCAAAACATTACTGTTTAGATTCTGAGGTTAGAAGGGACGGCCATTTTGCACGGTCAGTGCTGCAGGATTTCTTGGTTTGACCATTTAGGCACCCACCGCCGGGCGTGGTACTGCTTTGGGACTCTATTCATGAGGTGAGGAATCCACAGGTAGTTGTATCCATCAGAAGAACGAGTTACTTACCTTCGGTAACGACTTTTCTGGTGGATACATTAGCTACCTGTGGATTCCTCACGGTCCCACCCGCCTCCCCGTTGCCTTTATGGTCTTGCCAAGTAATCCTTGAGTGCGCTCCTCTTGATCTTTGAGGGTGCAATAGATGTATATATATAATATATTTATATATATATATGGGTATATGTGTATATATCTTTATGTATATACTTGGTGTGTGTATATATTTTTAAAAGAAAGAGTTTTATATATATATATATATATATATGTACATAAAAAAGATTTACAGTTATTCATACAATGTGGTGTATTTTTACAATATAATGGATGTTGCTTTGTTCTTTCATTGCATTGCCTGGTTGTTCTCATGCACGTAAAAAATGATTGGTACTGACGTCCGCACGTCGTCGAGGACCTCTTATTGCCTGTATGACGTCAGACGGCGTCGCGTGCGAGACAGTGACGTCCTCGTCGACGTGCAGAGACTAGTAAGAAGATTTCCGTAGAATGCTGGCGCCATGGGAGTATTCATGAGGTGAGGAATCCACAGGTAGCTAATGTATCCACCAGAAAAGTCGTTACCGAAGGTAAGTAACTCGTTCTTCTGGTAGGAAACATCATTTTGTTAACACAGTCCATTCAGATATTTGTGGATCTAACTGAAGAGTCACTGATTTGAACTTTTTTTTTAGCTCACTGGGAAATGGCGACATGTTTATTTATAGTTCTGTGATGTGCCAGCCTGTGAAAGGAAGTGCTGTGAATATAAAAGTAATTCGTTCAAAACAAATTTCACACAGTATAGAAGAGGCTGCTGTAGCTTGAAATGTTTTACCTGCCGTATAATATAGGCAGCACACAGTAGAAAGTAGGCTGAAAAAAGTGTAAAACAAGATTCCACTAAATGTGCAGAAATATTTAGAATATAAACGCTTTCATTGGTTTATTTATTTTTAGTAAACATGATTTTACCTGGTTCTTACCTTTTTAAAGTTATGTATTAATATAATAATTATCACATGGGACTCATTCAAAAGCGGTACTTTCTTATTTGTCCTTAGGAGGAACCTAGAGTTACTCTGACTTATTAATCAGACCAAAATTAATTACAAAGAAGACAAAACACAGAACTGATATAGTTTCCATTTTGTAATGTTTTGACTTCAATCAAGTTTTACAATCAACAAAATAAGTAATTATAATGTAGATGATGCTATACAATTCCCAATGACTGTATGCATTGATTGCTAAAATTCATAACAGGGTTTGCATATGTCAGTATGGAATCCATCGAACAACCAATCGGGAGGATTCTTTGATGTTTGGACCCCGTGTGACTGGTAGGGTCTCTTCAGGACGTAGTCATCTGACTACAAGGCCCACACATAAGGGAAACAGAAATAAAAACAACATTTCCAGGTTCTGTGCTTTTACATGCTGTAAACTTCCATTAAGCAATCAATGAGTAACTCACCCCCCAATAATAAGTTCACTTGTGTAACAGGAAGAACAACAAGGAATTCAAACTATTTATAATAAAAGGAATTGATAATCATCATCCAAATCATCACTACTCAGTACCCATCTACACATTGATGGTTTATTAGCACAAGAAAAGACCGTGCATCAAGTGTGCCTACAAGGTGTCTCAGTCAGAAAGGGAGAGACAGTGGCACCTTGAATAATGAAGACGCAGCATGTCACAATACACAGTGAACGTGTATATGTGTCACGTATATGTGTCACGGAAAGAAACAAAGGTTACAGGGATGTTTTATTTAGGAAATAGTAATAAAAAACATAGAAATACACTGAAAAACCAAAGGTTAGAGGGAGGTTATAGTTAGGCTCAGATTCTAATGTACAAAACCATAGAAATTCCCCCGTTATGTTTAACTCGAATAACTATTACTCGCGCCCAACCATGCACAGTTTTCTCATCAATAATTTTATTGCAGATGTTGCAGTAATAATATCAAAGATGCCATAGACCTTGTCATCAGTGATTTGATATGTGAAGTAATTAGCTGTGCTTGGTGAAGGGACAAGTTATAGTTACCTTAGGGCGCGAGTTATAGTTACGGCCTTTGGCTGGATGCTTGCTGGGGTTGGCCACAGTCTGGGCCCTGCGGCCACCCCCGCTACATAAAAAAAAAAAAACTAGAAATTCACTGAAAAAAAACAAACCGTTACAAGGACGTTATAGTTAGGTTCTGAATTTACACACACAAACCATAGAAATTCAGCTGTTACAGTTAGTTATTTCAAGTAACTATAACTTGGGCCCTAAGGTAACTTCTGCTGCAATGCACAGCTAATTACCAAACATATTACATCATTGATGACATCTTCAAAGGCATCATTGATATTATCACTGCAGCTTTTGCAATACAATTATTGATGAGAAACTGTGCATGGCGGGGACATGAGTTATAGTTACCTTAGGGCACGAGTTGTAGTAACTTGAAATAACTCTAACTATAACAGCTAAAAAAGATTTTGTATTGTTTTGTGCATGTAAGGGCAGAAGCTTACTATAACATCCCTTTAACTTTTGTTTTGAGTGGAAAAAAATATATATATACATGTGTGTGTGTGTATATATATATATGTATATATATATATATATATATATATATATATGTATATATATATATATATATATATATATATATATATATATATATATATATATATATATATATATATAATAATTATGTAGGTACCTTAACTATACTTACCTTGCATGGTCAAAGCATGTGTGATAGCCGTTCAACTGTATAAAGATGCATATGCTAAAGCCAATGGACCTTTAATAAATCGTTGTTACACTATACTATAGCCCAGTGGTTCCCAACCTGTGGTCCGGGGACTCCTGGGGATCCGCAAAACCTCTTCGGAGGTTCCACGATAGCTTAGAAAATTAAATAATGTCAACAGATTAGGTCCCGAGATTTTAGTAATGACTCAGTGGCGGGTCCCGAGATCACAATAATGATTCATTGGGGGTCCCTGGTTTCCAGTAATGATAAAGTGGGGATCCACAGAAGTCAAAAGATTGTAAACCACTGCTATCGCCTGTAGGCAGGTATTTTTGTTACATGTAGTCTCAAAAATTACCTTAGTAGACATGTGACTTGGTGGCGATTACCATCCTCTGACAAATCGTGGAGGTAGATTTGCACTGTTAAAATCCTTGTTAGGCCCTGTAAGACAGGTTGTATTTTGTTTACCAGCTGTTCCTTTTTTTGGCCCATGTTTTCAGTTTTATGGCCAAGGAGTAGTTTCTGGAAAAGCTAATGCTCAATGTTGGAAGCTTGAGTTGGCTACGGCGTGAAGCCAATTTAAAGTTAATGGGTTCTTTGGGAAAAGCTTGTTGAGATGCAGTAGGACTGATTCCCTTAATAAAAGTTATAATAAAATCTGTAGATCTAATGTATGTTAAAGATAGTAACCCCGTTAAAGATTGTAGAGATATTTTTTAACTTGGAGTCTCACAGATTACCTTTAGCAGTTAAAGGTATTGCTGGGTATTCCCCTTGACAAACCCTGGGGGAGATGGTTTGCACATGATGTACCCATTTAGGGAGGACTGGCAAGTTTAGGTATCTGTGTAACTGTCAGGCTCTTGAAAATACAAAGGCAAGTGCGTACATTGAGAGCCTTCAGATCAGCCTTATTCTGCCAACAGCATGTTCTTTCATTAATATTCTTCTGCCTATGATAGCAAACAGTATAGTGCATTGTTATCACACTTCATACATTGCCTGTCTTGCCATGTGTGTGATGGCATTTTGCCCTGACCATGTGTGCACATCCACCTGAAAATGAGTGTTCTTCTTTGCCAGGGATTGTGGGCAGTTTTCTATTGCAAAATAATGCATGTGAGATTTTTTTATAAATCCAGGGGAAAAATAGAATTATGTTTTATATTGTCTTTCACTTTCTAACACTAATGAAGACTCAAACAAGGACTATTCCAAAACTTCTGCCATTGCAGGGAAATGTTAGAAGTGCAAATATTCAAAAATGCCAATTGACCTATTCTCACCAGTGCCAGGTGCTGATTAAAACTGGAGGCGCCTTAAAGTGTACCACAAGAACCCCAAAAATTACACAGTTGAAGTGATGTTGATGTACATTTGAAATCGCTTTGTATAGCAAAGGCTTGAAAATTATTATTACTTGTTTATTTTTGGCATATGTGTAGGTAGTATTGCGGCGCACGGATTCAAATGACCAGGCACTCCTGAAATTTCTTTAGGTCTCTGGTAATTTGAGGATTTAAATTGATAGAGTTGATGAAACTGTGTGTTTTTTACATGCTGTTTTTGATTCTACTGGAGTTGTTTGGAAGCATTCTAATCATGCCATTAAGTGTAATTTATAGGACTATTGTTCGTATTGTATTTGCTTTACAAGTCTTAAAATTGTAGAGGATATCTTGTTTCATGTTTGCATCAAACTTCATTCAGATTACAAACTGCACTTTGTAACATGTACAGTAGTTAGTAGGTACGCACAGAAAAATCCAATTTATAGGACTATTTTTTATATTGTATTTGCTTTACAAGTCTTAAAATTGTAGAGGATACCTTGTTTCATTTTTGCATCAAATTTCATTCAGATTACAAACTGCACTTTGTAATATGTACATTAGTTAGTGCATGCGCACTAAAAATCCAATTTATCGGACTATTTTTTATATTGTATTTGCTTTACAAGTCTTAAAATTGTAGAGGATACCTTGTTTCATGTTTGCATCAAACTTCATTCAGATTACAAACCGCACTTTGTAATATGAACAGTAGTTACTATGTACGCACTGAAAAAATCAAATTTACAAATCTACGAATGATAATCTCCATCTATCCTATTTCTTAACATTAATTTACATTAATATATGAACATAAAAGTATTTTTACGATTTTTGTTTCAAGATTAATAAACTTTTTTTTGTTTTACAGTTCCTTATACTTTACCACAGCTAGATCTGTGCCATCGGGATAGTAGTAAAGTACACTGATAAATTTAGGTGGAAACATGCAAGTTTACATTTTGTGTGTACAAAAGTAGTAAAGGTATTCAAAAACGTGAGCGTTAATTTATACTTGCAACTTACCCCCAGCTGTAGGGTACCTTTGGAAATACCCCCGCACCTTCATATTTGTTTTATGTTTGAAAGGTGTTCATTTTGTTAAGCAAGCAGGGTTTTGATGATCTTTGCGTGGTTCCGAATTTGATACCTTTTTCTTTCTTTCTTATGTGGCTAGAGAGGTTGTTTTTCATGTCTGCTGCTCAGTCTTTAACATTAGTTGACTGTAGCATGCCGCCTTCTGCTGAGATGATGGTCAGAGGTTAGACAAGTCTGTCCCTACTTCTTGCCTGTACAACATGGAGGAACTGCGGACATTAGACCTAAAGGTCAACGTGATACCGTTTTCCGCTTGAAGTGGCTTCTGCAGCACCTGTTTCCAGTTTTTTTGATTCAGTAGAAAGTAAACAGTGATCATCATTCTTATTTCTTTTCTGCCACATGTTGCCACTATTACTTTGAATAACATTACATTGTTCTCTTTTTGATAGCATGTGCATTTGTTTTCAGGATTCGGTCATGCCTACCCAAGAGCCTCAAGTAAATGATAAAAACGATGAAGCTGAGCTTGCCTCGGATGACACAGATGAGGGTAGGTTATTTTATTAATTGATCTTAGAAATGGATATGTTGGTACTGGATATGCTGGTCGACAACTCAATTAAGTTGATTGAAGTTTTTTTTTACTAGTGTATCATTTGAACTTGTGAAGATTTAAATATAGTTCTTCTGGTGTTTTTTGGGGCCATAAAATATCTCTTGTGTCTCAATCTTTTAATAAACTCATCCCTGGAAAGGCTAACTTTATAATATGTATCTTCTCTGTTAGAGCCTGTTTTCAAGTCTGGTTTTGACAACCAACTGTCTCGAAAAATAGCATACCAGAATAGTTTCGGCTCCGTGAGGCACAGCTCTGAGACTGCTAACGTTTCAGATACTAAAAATGCAAGAAGATTATGGCCTAGCAGCAACCATTATGGTTTGGCCAGCACACAGTCAACCCTGATGGAGTGGTTTGCAACCAAAGCTTCCTTATGTGGGGAATCACTAGTGGAAGGCAAGCACCATCTTAAGGACCCACAGCTATCCCATCTGTGATCACATCTGTGTCTGGATACAGACAGGAAGTTTCTTTCTAACCTGAAGATGATTGAGAGCTATATGAAGGGTACTCATGAGTAGCATGTGCACTGTGACACCTATCAGCTAGTCTCATATGTAGGAGTGTCTAAAATACAAGTGTGTTGAGGGTGTTTGTACACAAGCTTGGATCGTTGTGGGACTGCTGCTTTTTGAAGGGTGGACCCTGGTGTTCGATGCCATATAAAAAGGGTTCCTCGTTTAGAACAGCCATTGAAAAACCATTAGCGACACCAATTTAGATGCTGTTACTCATGCCACAGCTGTTGAACCTGTTCTGTGCCCATAAACATATCACTATTGGGAACATCCTTCAGCATTTCTTTGTTTTTTTGTTTCATACTTAATACAGCACCCTATAAGCAGCTACCAGCTGCTTAGCAGTATAAATCACTTAGTTGAGAGGATCAGATCATAATGAAACAAGCATTAAAATTAACTCTGACCTGGTGTCAAAAGGAGAACAATCTCAGTGCAGCCATGCCGTTTTAGGAACTGATACCCTAGTGACTGTGGTCAAAGACGTATTGCTTTCAGGCATATCTTGAAAACGTGGTAGTGAAATGACATCAAATCACAAGAAAAGTTTCGGTACATAAATGTCTCAGTGCTCCGAGCAGCATACTTGGAACTGGTGGGTAAGAATCAGTGCCTTGGTGGAGAATTGTTTTCAGCATCTGGAGCATACATGTTTACCACAGTACAACAAAAGAAATTCCCAAACTTTCCAAGTCCTTTTTAGGAATCAGAAAGGCAATGGAAGGTGTGGTTTCTTCCATTATGTGTGCCATCTTTTACCACACTGAGACACATGTGTCACTCCCGAATATAGTTTGACTGAGGCTTTCCTGAAACTCTATCTCTGCCCTTTGAGATGTTAACGAGTATATTTCTGAGGTGCTAAAGAACAAACTTACTAAGCATTACCTCTGAACGGGAGCTGTATACTACTTTAATATGGTGACAGTTGTAGTAGATTGTAAGCCATCTCGACAGAGCCAATACGTTTGAGCCAAGTTCCTGGCTGTCATGGTCAACGGCTCTATTAGGAACTTGATTTGCTCGACCAGAGGGATTCCACTACAATTGAGTTGGAATGGAGCTGTTGGGACTGCATGAATGTCGCTTATTTGACAGTGAAAGTACCTGTCAGACTAATGTTAGTCACGCAAATAAGACAGAAATAGAAACTGGCAGAAAAACACAGAGGGAATGCATCTAATACATCTCATGAGGTGACAGTATTTGTCTGGTGTAAGGAAAAGAATGGCCTTGAAACTACCAGTTTGGGCGAGTTGGATTCGGTTTACATGCTTGTTAGCCATATTTTTTAACTTGCCTTTCAGATTCAGAGTAGACCCTTTTGAAAAGAGAGCAAATACAGATATTACATCACCTCTTCTAAACCTGATATTGTTCCTGGATCTTGGAGTTTTTGCTACCTGGCTATTTGACAATTGCAGCAAGTATCTTAAATTCCCAAGGAGAACGTCGACCAGACAAGCATAGTTCAACAGATGAAAGTATTCTGTGATTGTGGAAAGTGTGGTGTCTGCATCCCTGGCTCTGCTCCCATCACTTACTGTGATACTACTACACTCATTTTAGACTGCACTTAGTGATGTTTTCTAAAGCCTGAAAATGCCAACTTAAACATCTTTGTTATTTCAAGGGATTATCTAGTTAATCATGAGAGGGTTGTTCATAACCTTTCCATTTTGCCCTTAATCCCTAGGCACCCTCCATCTACCAAAGTCTAAAAAGTACATGAAAGCAAATATGGTTTTCTCTCTCTCTCTCTCTCTATATATATATATATATATATATATATTATAGCAATTCGACCCAATGTGCAAGGTGGATCTAAAACCCGTAATCTTGAGTCCTGCATTGCTCCCTTTGATTTTCTGTGATATATGTCCGTTTGTTGCAGGCATGCGCCCATAAATAGCTTCATACCAGATGCTTTGAGGGCAAAGTAATCTTGATAGCAAATCCAACATTTGACTGCCAGGTCTGTTTTGAGTTCCATATGAATTAAACTGTGACCTTGCCCATTTTCTATAAGCCTGTCCTCCCAGCTGAAACACACCATGGACTTAAAGAGAGCTCTTAGCTACTGTATGGATAGTTCTAAAGATTGTTGTCTAATACCTTTGCACAATTGCAAAGAACAAGTCTTTTCCAAACAGGCAATATAAACAATATATTATTGTATTATTGACTTTTGTCATAGGAACCTGTCGATCATTTTGATGAAGTGTGACAACATAGTCTGTGATGGGAATGACATCAGCTTCAGTAGCGACTCCACTGCTCTTTCACCACGGTGCACCTCACTCCTTATTGTCTTTGATTGTGTAATGATTTATTGTTGTAATCTCGCAAATCTATGCAAAATCCGCAGTTGGAGGTTTAAAAGTTATATACCAGAAATTGCAGTACTCCAGAGTTGATATCTTTGTGGTTTCACGTAGAAGACACAGGGAATAGTCTCTGCACCTCAGTGGCCACGTAAGGAAGCTAAAAAAAAAAATGAAGTGAGTGGGCTTCTGTGTGAGTTCCTTTATACATATCCTACATAAAGGCAGGTTCCCAAGCGTGATGAAGAGAAATGAGTAACACCATTTGAAGCTGTGGAAAGCTACCAGGACCGAAGATCTGTGGTTACAGGTAACTAATCTTTCATTTCAGGGTGCTTTTAGTGTCTATGGAAAGGCAGTATGACGCAGAAAGACTGCCACATGTGAATAGCATGGTTACTGTCGCGTGTTGTTCGTGCCATTTTGAGCCAGACTGGCCACACTTTACAAAGATAAACCTGCTTTAGGCTAGGGCTGGCTAAGGGCTGCTTTCAGGACCGCATTCGTTAGACCCGGAGAGCAGTGCACACGTGTTTTCTAAGCCCTGTAGGCACGTACACAGGATTTGCTGCTTTGAAGAATTCGTTCTCTTGTGTTCCTTAAATATTGAGAGTTTTTTTGTGTCCCTTCACAGCTGCCCAGAAAAATTATTACTTTTTCACCAAGATAATTAAAAAATGGTGCTATTCTAAAGTGAACTATTTGACCCCATTATTTTAAACATGAACAGTCTTGCGGAGTCTCGCGCCCTCCATCCCACCACCGCCCATAACCCTCTTACCGCTTGCATGGTTCGACACTATACAGGACATACTGAAGCACCTTCCAGCTCTGTCAGTTTCCAGTCCAGCTCCCGCTGCAAGTACTGACCCCACGTAAAGTAACGGGTTAACCTCTACATGTTGTCAGGCAACACATTATCTTTTGAGGTATAGAATATGGAAGATGTGCTGTAACAATGTCATTATTAATATCAAGTTCTGATAAACACACAACTGTTTTTTTTTTCGTTTTTAGTTCCTTATATTGCTCCCAGCCGAAAACTTGACAACAACAAAGATGATTCTGAGGTGAGCAAAATGTCAATTGACACTTTGTCATTTCTCACAGATTAGCAATATGCTGCGAATAATAGTTAATTTTGGGTCAAATATTGAAAGCATCACTGTCATTCATTACTGGGGTAGAAAGTTTTGGCGACATCTTGGAGTGGTTGTGAACGATACAAGACTAGTGGAAGAGTGTGGCTCAAGGGTTCAAGAAAAGTTTGGCTTGATGTGAATTTCACATCATATTTTCCATATTGGTTCTTGTCTTGGCATTAAATCTCTCTCCCTTCTTTTATCTTTCCCACTCAAATCTTTACTTCTTACTCCTCTTGATCCTTTTGTTTTGGTAATAAATGGGGCGGGACATTAAACTAAAAGAGCGGGACTTGGCCAATCAGACGCAGCTCAGAAGTGCTTTATGATCCGCACTCTTTCATTGAATCTAATGTCTCACTTTGCAGGATATCAAGCCGGTCATTGAAGGGATGGAAGGAATTAAAATCTCTCAGGGCCTTGGCCTGCATGACTTTGATCTAATCAGAGTCATTGGACGAGGAAGCTATGCCAAAGTTCTTTTAGTACGGTTAAAAAAGAATGATCAGATATATGCTATGAAAGTTGTGAAGAAGGAATTAGTCCATGATGATGAGGTAAGGGTTTGAGTACTGTATATCCATTAAGATTTGTATGTGTTTACTTCCACGTTTTGATGTTTCAGTGCTTTGTTCCTCTAAAGGAATTTAAGCATAAAATGCATGCAGCTTCAGACCATTCCATCTCTTTGAAAGGTCTGCTTGCAGCATGTTCTATCCAGTGTTTCTGTTTTTTTGTTTCTATGTCAATGCTGCCTGTTGTTTCTTTGCGGACATTGTCACTTCATTACAACGAAAACTGCTACTGAGTCTGTGTCCGAGTAGGGTCCTAAAAAAAATATTCAGAAAGACCCCCTAGGACCTGTGTTGGGAGAGACATGCTTTCAGGAAGGCACATGTGATGGAAAAAAACCATGTAAATTGCCTGACCTAGCAGTTTATATAGCAGAAGAGGTTACCAAAATATGGGAAGAAAGTCTTTGCATACAGTGGTACAAGACAAAGATGTACAAATTGAAATATTTCTGGTTACATAAAAATCTCAGATGCCCGAGTGATAACCAGTTGAGTGGAAGATTTTGGGCATACTTATGGATAAATGAATGTCAGTAGTACACGGTGACAGGATTGGTGGCTAAGGATGGGCATTGTGACAGAGTATGTCACTACATAGCCAGTGAGTACATAAGGAGTCTTTACATGATGGTCACTGCATCGGAAGTTACTACATCAAGAGTGCTATTATACATTTTTTTAAATGTTTACTTAGAACTACTTAATTAAAGTTAATACTAAATAGAATCAAATTTAAATTTAATGAAGACTAGAGACTCAGCAAATTGTAGGACATGGACTAACTTATGAAGGGCGGGTTCAGTTTCCCTAGCACACGCCCATTTGTGTGGAATATTGCAGAGCAAGATGCCTCCTGGAAGGCAGAGGTGCACTGCTGGCCAGTGAGGACATGCAGGTTGTTGCGCGGGGGACACAGTGGGTAAATTGATCCTGTCTCCCCGTGAGTCGACATATGGAAATCTGTAAAAACCCTAATTTTCCATAGATACAACAGAATATTTTCCCTATCCAGAATGTCGACCATTCTCATTCACTGCCACTTCGTGGGTATGGGTGTTTGTGACGGTATAAGAAACAGGAGTTCCATCCAGTTTGTCTGATAACCTGCCTGTCGTTGAGTTAAACACACTCGTGTGTAATTTGCACCTTTCCTGGCCTCTCACCCTCCTTCCCTCTGATCTCCGCTGTTTGGGCTTGTGTTTTTCTTGTTTTTTGTACCTCTCAACTGAATGGTACTTGTAACTTGCTTCTGCCCTGTACTGAGTTGGAGACATTTTCTGCCTGCTTCTTTGTCTCTTGATGGAACAGGAGAGATTAGTGCACTTTGTGGTGCCATTAGAATTGGGTGCCCAAACCTCTTACCAACGTCTGGGTTTATTATCCGTTCATTTCATCCTACAGGAGTCATCATCTGATTACCTTATTTGTTCCACTATTTTGTTCCTACGTTTCCACAGAGAACTTGCTATCCGGAATAGTCCGTATTTGTCCTGGGCATCATGAGTGTTACACGAGGTCATAAACAGTTCTTGATGCAGTGCACAAGTTCTGGGTTGTTTATTTAACCATAACTGGGAAGTTGTAATTGTTTTTTATTTTGGTTGGGGGGGGCAGGGTTGTAACCATAAATGCTCTTTAATTGTGTTTTTTTTTCAGCCGAGTTTCAGAGGTCTTTTATACATGCATTGTGGTGTTATAAGTAATCCTAACCATAACTTCACTTTGAAAATTTATTTTTGTCAGTGAAATACTTGGAGTTATTTTCCAAGGTTTTTTTTCATTATATTCAAAGTGGGACAGTTTTTTGCACCACAATAATAGCTAACCATTACTGCGTGCACTTTTTGTGTGTGCATCGTAGGAGATGTCTTCAGTCACTGTACACAACTTGAAGTAGTTACCTTAACCAGCTTAACACAATTTTTATACATGTGAAGGAGGGGTTTGCTGAATAACATGTAAAGCCCTGTACCATAACTATATACCTAGGACTATGGGGGTCATTATGGCCCTGGTGGTCACCAGACCGCCAGGGTCACGGTGGTGGTCAGACCGCCGTGGTCTTGGTGGTCCGACTGTCACATTATGACCATTCACTTGGCATGGGCAGTGCAGGGGTCCCCATGCACAGCCCCATCATGCATTCTACTGCCCGGATTACAGGCAGTGGAATGCATGATGGGTGGTACTGCACCTGCTGTACTGCCACATTGCAGCCGGCTCCACTAGGAGGTGTAAATCAGTTGTGTAGTTTGGAGAAACTATGGTTAGCAAAATAGAGACAGTTGGTCCTCAGAGACCTCAGTAGTTGACCACTTGCAGGGGATTGGGTATGGTAATACAATCTTATTGTATGTTAAAAAAAAACCCTCAAAAGTCACTGAGCAAACCAAAGGTTAGATACAGTATTAATATCTATCTTTATTTTTAAAAACTCAGAAATTTACTGAAAAAACAAAGGTAAAAGTGACGTTATGGTTAGGTGAAAATGTCAGTTAAAACCTACTGTTTTAAATTAAAAATCCTCTAAGATGCAAGTTATAGTTGAATAAGCTAACTAGAACGTGTGCCCTTTCCATGCTATGCTTTTGACCTCAAAAAATTGCATCACTTATGATATGTTCAATGACGTTATTGATGGCAAGACGGCTATCATAATTGAAGACAAGACTGAGCATGGTGGGCGCACAAGTTCTAGTTAGCTCAGTGAACTATAAGTAATGAATGTCAGTGTTGTTTAAAATGTTACATTTTAACTTATGTTTTCACCTATCAATCAGTGGTGTGCAATACCAAAAAAACGATTCTCAAAGGTGATGCGGGTGAAAAGGTCCTGTGTGTTTATTTCAAGGGGCTCACAAAATAGACGCGTTTCAGCATCACACCTTCAAATGGGTCTCACAATGACTCTTGATGGTTATCCTTATATTACTTAGTCCTTCCTTAATCTTATTGACCCAACCTCTAGAGCACCCCACATCACCTTTCCAAACATTGGACTGACTTGTTTCATCCTCCATTTTTGCTTCCAAAGATGTTCAACCCATGATTGCTGAAGTAATACTACATTTCAGAGGTCCTTGGGGTGGGGTGAGGGGGCGATGGGGGGCACCACAGTACTCGCAAATGTCAATATCACCAATCAGTTAAAAGGCTAATGTTATGTAAAAACAGCGCATTATAGACAAACGTTATTTTGCCAGGTATTTTAAATCATGACCATCTATAAGGTTCTAAACGGTAGTTCTAAAACAAAATTATTTTTGTTCTTTCTAAAATATTTCTGAAGTGGCATGTGCTGTTCATAAAGAATTTTTATTTATCATGAACGTGATGAAAATCATCTTTTGTACATGAGCCAAGGTCCAAGTTCCTTCAATGTCCTAATAAAGTGACGTGCTGTTCTTAAGAAGTTATTGTTATATAATATGTTTACTGTTAATGGTGCTAAGACCTTAACTTGCGTTAAAAAATCAGCAATTCACTGAGAAAAACAATGTTTAAAGTGATCAGGCATTATGCAGGGGCTTCATCCTACCCTAGGTCTTCCTCTCTCCAGAGTGTCCCCCTTCCAACACATCGTGCTCTCTGCAACACACCTCCAGAATGGGGCAAAAGTCCTTGTCCTGCTAAACAGAGGGGACATAGAGATGTTGCCTCTGCTGTGCACAGAATTGTCTTGTTCTTACCACTTGGTCCCTAATAACGACAGAGCTATGAGACTTATCCTGTATTTCTGCCGTATGCGCATGTTCATTCAACATGACAAATTCAGGATTATGCCTCTGAGTCATCATTTTGTCCCTGAATGCAAGAGATTGGTAAGCATCCATGTTCCAATTCTCCCCACCCACATCCTTTACCTGAGGTCACTGTATCCCACTATTATTTCACGGTCTTATCATTCAGACTGCCAACCCCACAATGTATCTTTGCAAAATCGTTGGCAGTCGTGGCAGCTTTAATGCAGTATATGGGAGTCCATGCATTTCTGGCAAGTAAAAGCAGAGTCCCAAGTGCTGGTTGAGGGCTACCTTCAGGGCACGTTGACTCCCCATCCCCTCCGCCGACACAGCCTATGCTTTACTATCAAAGCCGCAAAGTCACACCTCCCTTGATCCAGAAGTTAACCTTCAAAGTAGTGGCATTGGAGACGACCCACATGAAGGCTTTTCCTCCCACCCTGAGGATTGTGGATATTGAGGAGATGAATCGGAGGTTTCCTACTCCAACACAAATTCCAGTTCTGCACATCTTAAGTCCGCTTGCCCTCATGCACCTTGTTGGTGCATACGCTAGATGGTGCATGAAAGCCCTGCACTGGTGCCTGGGGCAACAGTGACTCAAACATCAGATGAGCCTCATTGATCAGCTGCAGATCCTCCAATCAGGCCATGCAGGTCTGCACTCTCAGGATGGATCTCTACATCTTTATAGTGGATCATTCTTTCAGTTCTGTGCAGGCCCATGCTGCTGTAGTCCCAGATATCCAGTCACTAGGCTGGGGAGCTCATTTGGGCGACATGTCTGCACGAGGCCTCTGGTCTGCATCAGAGCATCAGCATCTACATATAAATTTGACTGTGAGCAAAACAAGGGGGAATTGTCCTGGTGGGGGCTCAGCTAGAAGTTTCTCTCATTGTAAAGACAGATATTCTGAGTCATTTCCCTCTAGAAGAACATAAATAGCAACTGCATCCCGTGACAGAGGTCATCTCCTGCAGATTGGGGTGTCCATACATGGATCGCTTCGTCACACCCTGTTCAAGAAATGTCCTCAGTTTTGTTTCATATAATAACTTCTCTAGAGTTAACAGGGGTATCTCTTGAGGTTCCGCAGTAATCAGGACCCGCTGCACGCTTTGCCACTCATTCTATTGATGTCAAAAGTTCTGCTGTAGTATTGGGCAAGATGATCCTGATCCTTTGATTAGTCAAGAAGGATCTGGTATGCCAGTCTGTTCACACTCTAAATTCGGCCATATCTTCTTCTCATGGACACAGTGGACCTCCTCTCCCAGAAGGATGGCCTGATCCTTCAACCTTACCACAAAAACTGGGGTTACTTCTGTAGAAAATGTATAATGCCAGTTAGCCCTTTTGTCTTCCTGATGAAGTTGCAGCTGTTATCTTGGTGGCCAGAAAATGTTACAAAGTCCATCAATGAAGGTTTCTGTAACAAATGTGTTCCATTTTGCAAGCCGGAATGCTTACAAACGTTATCTGTGACATTTAAATGTAAATATTTTCAGGAGGAAAATATTTGGGATTTGTTAACAAATAGAACTAGTAATCAGAAGATTCAGGAAAAGTTGCCAAGTGTGAAACAGATTACATTGGAAAGGGTGATACAGATTGCAAACAGGATAGAAAATGCATTTAAATTTATGGTTGAATTAAATTATAAAGGCAAAGTTAGAAGGGGAAGAGATAGTATGGTGGTGAAAATTGTTCAGAAAAATAAGCGTGAAACGATATCAGACATGCGAAGTACTGAAGTAAGTGCTAAGATAGTGTACAACCGAAGTGCTTCAGATGTTGAAGTATAAAGCAGCATCTGGCAACATTACAGAATGGCCCAGCTATAAATGTCCTTTCTTACTTCAAGAAACTGAGGTGTGTTCTTAGTGTTTGCAAGGTTAATCTAATTGAAGTCAAGAGTATGAATACTGTGCTTGAGAACAATAAAGAAGGGCAGATGCTTAATAATCCCCCTGGTTCACCCAAAGCCTTCCACAAGGGGGCAGTCGCCCCTTGTTCTTTTTTGTAATGCTTTTTTTGTGGGGCCTTCAACCATATTTCGCTGCCTAATTACCTAACTTTCAGAATAGCAAGCAATGACTGGGCCTCGTTACAGGTGTGAAAACAGTGAGGATGGAAGCTGCTGATTTTATGCACAAAGGAAGAGCAGGGGTATCCTCTGACACTCCCACCGAAGATGAACAGACTGCAAGCCCCTCTTAAAAGATAGTGGTAAATACCAGACTTCTGCATGTCTAAATAGTATATAAATAATTGATGTTACTATTACCCAATTTGTGGCAATCAATTTACCCACTTTGGAAGGATGAAAGGCTAAACCTGTATGAACAAAAAGTGAACAGAATAAATGCTGTGTTCTGACATTGGCTTAAAGTCAGAACATTCTTGTGATCATTCTGCTTAACTCACATGATCTTATTATGTTTATAGAAGAGGATTTACATGCGGTTGTAATTGCCAGCATTGTGCACTCTGATCTGTGTGTAACTTGTACAGCACATGGGGTCACCAGAGAGACCGGCAGCAAGATGGCAGCACTCTGCTGAGACTGCCGGCCGGAGGTGAAAATCCTTCATTAATCGTAGACTTTGTGGGCCATCCAGGTCTCTGAAATATGTGACTGTAAGCAGACTACAGGCTGCAATGGAATCAGCCTCCCTTGTGTGACTGCTGGTGTGGTGCAGACATACTGCTGGCCGCGGGGTGCGGCCTGAACTAAGAGGCAGCGGCTGTACCACCAGGCTGAGCCATCAGCCGCACGAAGGGCCTATCTGATCTGTGTGCCTGACGCCCTCTCCTGCGCTACGGCCAGAGATGCGGGACTGCGGAAGGGGCACAGGTGAGGAGGTGGGGCCGCCTGGATCGGAGCAATGCTGACTCTGTCTCACCGATAAGGAGCACGGTCTGAGCCTGCCTTTGCCGCTGAGGGAGCGATGCATGCCTGGGTCGGGACTGGGCCCTGCCTTGCTGTGCCTGCCCGTTGCCTGGCGATTGGCACTGACTGGGCCGGGATGCAGGTCTGCTGCGCTGGGGAGGGTGACCGAATGAGGGCTACCAGGGCTGGCTGGATGACGTATGTGCTAGCTCAGTGGAGGCCCTCACTGCAGGACTGTAGGATCACGGCGCAGCCACCCCTGCCACTGATGCTAGTGCCCGCTAGTCCTGAACCGGGCAGGCCCATGCGCGGCAGATATTGTGCATGAGTGCACCTGAGTAAGCGGTGCCGGGCGCGGTGCTTGGGTTCAACTGGCTGCCTGCTGGGCCATACATTTATGAGGAAGCCCGTGCTGCATGGTTGGACAGAAATAATTTGGAAAAAATTGGACGCTGGCATTGACTTACGTTGGAAGGGCTCCTGTCTCCTAGCTCCATTGGCTGCGACTAATCTACTTAGTCAGTAGGTTCCACATTGGGAATAACTGCTGGTGAGCGCTTACTTATTGTATCTGGCCAGTGATAGACATGAAGCATCCCCCTCGCATTTGACATACTGCTCTCCATATGCTGAACTATTTTCCTGGGTACTGAGGGCGAGATGAGGCCTGCCCGAAGAGTGGGGAGTGCCAGGGCCTGGACAGTGCCTGGGAAGCCTGAGAACTGTGGCCCTCAAACGGTGCGCCTCAGCCCACATGGGGCATCACTTTCTTACTATTGCACTTGACTCTCTCGGACTTTGCTGAAGTTCATCATCAGGTGCTCCCTCAGCCTGTTCGTGCCCCTTCTGAATGTACAGGGAATGGCGGGCTGATGGGGTACGGGATGACCGGTGGGCTCACCAGAGAGGGGGAGTCGGATTCCATTCTGGTAACTGGTGAGGGTGCCTGATACACCTATATTAGGATCTTGGGTGCCTGCTCCGCCTGAGCTGGGAGCGGAATAGCAGGTGACAACTTAGATCCACAAGACAGTGCGCACTTGGGCTACAAAGATGGGGAAGAGAGACGCAAGGCAAACTAAACTCTCCTTCGATAATCATCATCAAGCACACACTATGGAATCACGCAACAAGTGGTGCAAGTGTTGCGCCCTGCGGTTGCGGATAAACCTGCGCCATCTCATGTATTTGGATTTAAAACGGGGCCTGACAACAATTGATAAAATAGACCTTCTCACTGACCGTGTTGACGGTTAAAAGAAAAGGTTGACAAATATGGTGACTGCTTAGATCAGTTAGCGCGCTGAACGTCCGACGCAGATGATGCCCACTGTACAGACAGGAAAAAGCTTTTGCACATGGAGAAGTCCTAGAAGTAATACAAAATAAGAATGAAAACCTCGAAGCATACTCCAGTCTGAATAATTTGCGCATACTAGGTGTACCGGAATCAACTGCAATGGGCAGAATGGAGGACTTCATCGAGAACATGCTGCGAGCACTGGTGACGTTTTTCCTCATTTTCAGTGGAGCAGGCACACTGGCCTCTCAGCCGCAGACTGCCCCCCTAGGGCCCCGCCTCACCCCATTATTGCACAAGTCTTTAATTATCGAGATCGAGACACAGCACTGCGCCTTGCAATACAGCAGGTCTGAGATCTCAATATTTCCAGATTTCACTGTGTCGGTGGAGACGGCGTGCAAAGAAAGAGCTCTTCAAAGCACGGTTGGAAAGTACTCACTGCTATATCTGGCAGAGCTGTGCGTCACTCACATCGGTAAAACCTCCATCTTCACGGATCCCAAAAAGGGCACCAAATTCACCAAGACTTCCTGTCAAAATCTGATAACATATCGGAGGTCGAGACGACCGTGATGATTCACGTCTTAGTGACACAGATTAACAGTGCTGTAAAAAAAAACTGATGATCAGGAATGACCTGCTTGACTGGGTCTGATACTGTGATTCAATGATTCCCCACCCCCTGAGCTTGTCTGCCTATTATCACCATTGCCTGAGGCTGGGAGAGATGAAGGGTGGAAGACATGCAACACTCCTTACATGAATATCACTGGGCTGCTGTATAGTCCTGACTGGTGTGCTGTTTGCCTCCAATGTATGGTACCCCCCCATCAATGGAGATTGGATGCCCCTACTGGCGTTTTCTCTGGCCACCCAGCTGCTGTGCTGTGGGGAGAGTCTATCTTCCTGGACGGCTTCTTGGGATGAGTCCCACTATTGACAATGTTTTCCTATGGACAGGGATGTTGGGTGGCCAAAGAGGGTGGTTGATGGGAAGTTATTGTTTTCAAAGTTATGGGTTTTCAAAGATAACATTTAGCTGTTGAATGTATTCATTGTTTTCACCTCTGATGTCACTCAACACATAGAACTCACTTCCCGTATGTGTGTGCGCACGGCAGGAACTCAGTATATTTGCAATCTTTACAAACACTGTGAATGCATCACATTAAGGTCTTAACATGGAATATTCACGGTTTCAAATACTTCTGCAAAACACTCCTGTCTTCGCACATCTTCAGCGACACGCTATAAATATCTGCTTCCTTCAACAGTTACATCTCACTACAAATACACAGAAGCCATTGCGCTCAGGCTGGGTTTGGAGAATGACATGCAGCCTACTACTCCAACTATGGTCATGGGGTAGTGATCCTTATCAGAAGAGACTACCGTGGCACACATGCCGAGAAATTTGCAACATACAAGGCAGACTTGTCATACTCTCGAGTTTTGCTACATCACACTGTCACTCTTATTTCTGTATATGGCCCTATTATCGACGACCCCCAATTCTTTATTGATGTTTGTTGTTTAACTGGAACAGTAGGCCCTGGGGCGATCCTGTTGGGGGGGGGGGGAGTTTAACATAGTGCTGCACCTTTACTTAGACAGGTCTAGTACCACTAGACACTTTCACCCCCCAGGCAGCAGCGGCATGAGCCGGTGGATCCGGTGGCATGTAAGATATGGGCATGGAACGGACTCCAACACTGAGCACTCCTTGAGCACCTTTTTGCTCCTGCAGTGCCTCTTCTTGATCATCCTGCATTTCCTGTCACTGCCGACCCAGTTACGCACACCAGGCTGCGCAAATTGAACCTGACATCTGTGAATGACATTTACCCCAAAGACACCTTTATTGCATTACATCAGGCTCTACCGGAACATGGTACAAACCTCCTTGATGTGTTCACATACTATTAATTTTGGGCAGCACATAGAGCGTTATATTGTACATTTCCTGAGGCTCCCCCTATGTTCCAGGCACTTCAGATGACACTGACCAATCCATCCCTTGCCAACTGATAATGCGGCTTTACGCGTAAATGCAGGCCGCAGCACCAGTTTGCACCTCAAAAAGTAAGATGGTGTGGGATGTCAGCCCTTACAGATGAACAGTGGCGATATTGCTGCATGCAGACAATGCAGACAATGCAGACACGTACGCATTCCCCCAACTACAGGCTTTGCCTTATCCATTTCAAATCTATACACCGATTACACTTCACCCCCATGCGCCTACTCCACCTGGGCCTGGTTGTGGATGCAGGCTGCCTACAGTGCTCCCTTCGCACTGCCAATTTCTTACATCTTGCCTGGAATTGCCCCAGCATCTTTTATTATTGGACTGAAAAATTTGCTAGAATTCAAGACATTACGGGGCACCGACTTGAGCGCACTCGTATGGTAGCGTTGTTGTGATATGTTAAAGACGTTCCCACTGAGGCTTGTCAATTAAGAGCGATTCTTTTACTGCTTGCTAAGCGTAGGGTATTGATGCAACAGAGCACACGGTGGGCCACTTGTAGCAGACTGGCTTGCTGATGCTGCATACTGTCAGGAGCAGCTTGCGCCGTATTGGGATCTTATGCCTCGAACATCTCGTTCCAGAGATATTTGGCTTCCCCTTGAGCGATACCTGCATGCGCAACCCGTCACAGCAGATGCTCAGTGACATATTGTAAATGCTGTGCCCTTGACTAAATTAACGGTGATGTTGACAGATTTTGCCCTTTGCGCGGTCGTGGTGATTGGGCTTTGTAACTTTGCTTGACAGACCTTTGCATCCCTTTCGTTTTGGACAACTCCATTGGCTCATGCGCATGGGAGTGACTACTCTATATTCCCCTCCCCACATTTTCGTTCTTTTCCAATACATCTGCCTTCTCTACGCTTGTCAATATTCTCTTCAAAGAATCATTACCTTGCAACATCCATAATATAGGTTTATTTATATGCATAATGTTGTTAGAGATAGCTATATCTCCATGTTGTACTCCGCTGTATTTTTTGTTTTAAAGAACAACACAATTTTAAAGAAAAAAAACTTGCACAGCACTGTTTAAGATCCCATTAGGGGCATTTCAGCTTTTCATCCTTTTGATATTTATAACATGGGTATCACTGAGTCATGGGTATCATTTACAGTAGTACAAATTAGCAATATATACTTGACCAAATACCATATAAACACAAGTTACTATATATTTGGTAATGGGAAAAAAACAACAAAGGTATCCATGGATGGTACTTACAATAGCTATAGGCAGGAGCACATAAAACAAGTCTCAAAAGTACTGACAGGAAAACATATAATCACTTGACACAAATATCTTAACTATCCCTGAAAAATCTAGGAAGAGTGTTGTGGAGTACTGGTGTTCATTTACATTTAGTTAGGGATAGTGTATCACTGTGATTTGTTTTTAAAGCTCAGTATTCTTCACCCATATTGCCATTAATGAATTATGAATTAGGTGAGTTGGTTAAGCAGCACTACATAGCTACATAGGAGACAGTAAGAAGTTATCTTTCTATGTCTGCTTAGTCAGTGGCATGCAGAAGCAATATTTATGGTCAGTTCACCTTGTACATGTTAAGTTGAATCCTGTCTATGTGATGTGTGAATACTGCTCCGATGTACATTTGTGTTGTGAGAGCACATTCATTGGTTAAAATATGCATTCTTTGTACAATCCTAGGTTCAAATGCCTGTCGGATTCAATGAAGGTACACTTTTCTGTCCAAATGTACGTTCATTACAGTTATTGTACATTTGATAAGGGTCAATTGCAAGCATTCCAGATAGTGAACATGGTAGATTTTGTACCAGCTTCCTCAAGGAATGGCCATTTTATTTTGTCTGAAGAGTTAAGGCAGGGGCGGCCATTGTTCCACTCTAGCATTTTCTCCTTGGGCTGCAGGGTAGATGGCTGTTTTTGGAGCAGGTTGGACTGCTGTGGCCCAGCTGTAAAAGTCCAGTAGCTTCAGTTGAGGGCCGGATTCAGTGCTGGTGGCACTCAGTGTGACAGTCTTTGATACCCTCCTCCCCCCACAAAAACAAACTTCCTTCTCCACAACTTTTCTCACTTCCATGCTCCACCGGTGCCCCTTATCGTTCCATAACCCCTCTCACATACATTTCATTTGTTTTATAGCGCTACGAATACCAGTGTAGGGTTTGGAGTACTTTACATCACATACACAATATATTGAGACAATAAAAGTAGTCTGTTATTTACCCCTGCGTGAGGGGTAGGTTTCTCGATGTTTGACCATCTGTGGAGAGGTCCTTGGTGGGGAGATTGACCACCATAGCTACAGGCCACACAAATTACAACGGCAGTTATGTTTTATACATCATCATGTCTGTGTGGCCCCCGCTATACCAGGATGACCACAAAATAACAGACTCCTGGAAAAGGAACAGAGATGGGTCTATAAATTGCAAACTAATAAAGGAGGGCTCAATGATGAAATACCTTGGAATCCATTGAGCCGCCGATAGATCAAATAACACCAGTAAGAATATATATCAATAATACTAATATAAGTGACTGATATTGCTGACTTCCAACTACGAGGATGTTTCCTCTACTGATCTCAATGTGGTCGTAATATCTGAAATCTGTTTAATAGCCTTTTCTGGCAGTTCTTTGCCCCAACTTATGAGCACAGGCCCCATTTATCAGAATTGTATGAACTGTTACAGTAAATCACAATGAGGGCTTAAATTCCCTCAATATAAGAAAGCAATGGCTAAAATATAATTTACAAAGAGGTGAAAATATCAGGCACCCATGGCACTACACTTTCCATGAAGCTGAGTCCTCAGGCGAGCACATCCCTGTGCGATTTCCTGCCTTAGCGCCTGATTACGAGTGCACTCTGCGCTGGGAGCCCCGATGGGAACACTGTCGTCTTGATAATCTGGACGTCCTTGTCCAGCGATGGGGGCACTGATAGCTGAGGCATTTCCCTCTCATTATCGACACCTGCGCTTCTCCCGGGGGATCAATTACTTGCTCATTCCAGTTGGTCCATGTATTGCCTAATGAGGTCCAGCTGGTTGGGACCAGGGAGATAAAATACCCTGATCTATAGCACTTCGGGACCACGAGCTGGAGGAGCGGGAGCTGAATAGGTGATCAGAAGGGTAGGGACCCTTGACGAAGTAAATGAAACCTCCATTTCAACCACTAATGCCGTTACTTTTTAGAGCACCACATCCATTTACATTATGGCCTTTGTTCCTTCCCCTCCAACCCCCTACTTCTGTTATAGTCAACTTGGGGTAGCCAGGATTGACTACAGGGCCAACCAGTGTGGACTATAGGGCCAACTCCCACCTATGGATAATAATTACCCAATAAAAGGGCAAGTGGTGATTTGCAATCTGACTTTCAACTGTCCCACACGCAGTTCTTCAAATATCTCCAACTCCGACATGCCATGGGCAAGCACTTGTCCAGCACAGACTTGGTGCCGGAATACAGTCCACTAGAGGCTAATCTACTAATGGCTGACTTGGGGAAAAAAGGAGTATCCCAAATCTACAAAATGTTAATTAATAATGCTCCAGGCAACCTAAAACAAATCAGGAACAAATGGGAGGGCTGGCCGGGATCCATTGAGGAGACTGACTGGGTGGAAGCGCTAATGGCACCCAGAATGTTGGCGGTGTCCACAAGACTGCGTGCAGTGCAGCTATACGTTTTGTACGGGGCTTCATTTCTCCTGACAGACTATATTGGGCGGGGCGTCGCCCCTCCGCTCAGTGTCCACGGTGTGCAAGGGACTTGGCAGACTTCTTCCATATGGTTTGGACATGTCCACTAATACAGGTATACTGGGGTAAGATAAATTGTGAATTGAACGTTGTGCTGGGAACGGAGCAACAGCTGTTCCCAAAATTGGTTCTGCTGGGCGCAATGGAGGAGTTGAAAGGCACAAGAGCTGACCACACATTTTTTGGGGCGACCATGCTGGTGGCAAAGAGAGACATTGCAGCTGCCTGGAACTCTCCCAATGGGCCGTCCCTCCAGAAATGGAGGTGCAGAGTGGACTGGTGTGCAAACCAAGAAACATTGGTTAACGAGGCGAGGGGCTGTCCCCATAAGCTCAAGAAGGTGTGGGGGAAATGGCTGTGTCTTCTCCCGTGAACCAAACATGCATGTTAGGCTCTCTCCTGTATAGCAATGTTGTGGATCTGTCATATGGTTAAAAGATATTGTCATTGTAAGTATGACTCTACGCTGACTGCGCCAGACCTTACCTGTGCAATGTTTTTCTTCTTCCTTTTTGTCCTCTCCCTTCTTTTCCTTCTTTCAACAAAACCAATAAAAATGGTTTATTAAACAAAAAGGGGGTAAGTGGAAGAAAATATAGCTCGTCACTGTTCTTTGTATGCATCCCACAACCCTTTTTGGGTCCATTCATGTTCGTTTGTTTGTGTGTGTGCATTGTTAAAAACATATGCCTTGCTCAGAGTATAGTGTGGTCACTAGTGGACGTTTAAACTGGAGACAAAATATATATAGAACAGCAGATGCACCAGAGTTAAACTTTACTATGTTGTTGTAAAGCTACATGCACAACATGGCATGATACGTTGAAAACGAGTGTGGCACCAGTATATGATGTGCTTTGGCCACAACTTTACGAATGTGAAGAAACACATGCATGTGGGAGTTGTGCGTGTCACGTTTATGAAACCACATACGCTAACACAAATGTTTTATGCCACACATTTCCTGTCTTTGCAGGTGCAACTTTGATTGGCAAGTATAAAACTGCTGTGTGCATGCCTTGACTTTATGTGCATGCCATATGACATTTTCTACATATTGAATATACGTCACCGGGGGAATATTGGGAGAACTTACCCACCCTAGTGAAAGCCCATGACCTAATAGGCCAGTAGCATAAGGCTAAAACATGTACGCGCATTAAAGGGTCATAGGACTATAATATCCTTAATCCACATTTTACAGTGACGGTTGCATCTAAAGGAAGTAGGAGTGTCGCCCCACCCCCTGCGAGCACAGCAGGTGCATGAAATGGACCATTAATACTATTTTATAATTGGGCACTCATGCGCTGCTCTAGCGGTGTGTGAGGGTGGGGCTGATGACAGCAGCAGGATCAGAATGATTTGTGAAACTGGCTGCTGGTGCGCATGTCGGATTGGCCAGCTGTCTTGCGAAGGCCAGCACAACATGCGCACTTCACACCGCACAGTGTTGTTAACCTGCTGGGGATTGCAGGCACAAGTACCTAGGCTCAAGAGGAGCGCTGGATTAGCCTGCTTAAACCAATCTCGGTGCTCCTCTCATGCTGAAAACACCATGAGAGCAGCTCCGGGATTGGTTAGGTTTCCCTGTAGGCTAGTCCCTACTGCAATAGTTGATCCATTTATATTTACGGCTGCGAGGATAACTCATCTGTAGGAGGTGTCATTGCTTCACCTGAATGCAGAGTTTAAACTCAGAGCAACATACGATCAGCCTTTCCTCCTTCCAAGGTCCATAACATAACGTAGTACTGTTTTCATTGGTACTAACACCTGTCCCTTCTTAGAGTGCTGTAAATCCGACATCAATGTATGAAGTGCTATTTAAACAAAAGCCAGCAAAACAATATGGGTACCACGAATTTGCTGTGCGCTTTGGCGCACTGGCTTCCATGATTGTGTCTCTCAGTGTTTCTCCCCTGAGTGTCTATTGTTGTCAAGTCGTCTTGTATTTGGACACAAAAAATAAGCAGATCTGAAGGAAGGAACAGCGTGAGTACATTAAGGTTGATTAAATTTTACAAAAAAGCGTGAGTGCCAACATATCTGCATTAGAGCCTCCGCCTGGGCTCCTAAATGAGAAATATGGAATCGGTCAGTGAACTCCTTATTGAATCCCGGCCCCAGGTGTGGCAGGGACCTGATGGCATGAAGCGCAGCTTTCACTTTCGCTGCTATGAAGTTCCCTGCCCCTACGCATGGAAGACGCTTTCGTTGGTGGTGGTAGATGGCTGACGTCAGCCGAGACAACGAACTCCCTTTTTGGAGACTCGATTTTAACAATCTTGTGCTGACCTCACTGATGGTGGTATACAAAAAGCAGCTAGTCGTGGCATTTATTTTTATCTTGCTAAAAGAAATGTGTGCAAATGGCTAGCCTCCCACCTCTGACTGCTGTCATCACCGCCAGCGAGCCAACATTCTGCATTTTTGCACCATGGCAAATTACTGTCCCGCCTCTGAACCCACATGATGGCGGCCCTCTGCGACGATGAGCCCGTTCCAGTCTTCCTGTTGTGTGCCGTCTGGGAATGTGCCACAAGTCACTTATTGCTTGCCGTATGCGGCTGGCTCCTTGTTGGGCTTTCACTGCACCTCTGTTGACACTTCTCGAGCCCAAGAGCCACATTTACTAAACCTAGAGCTCAGGTTGTGCCATGTCGTTCCCTCTCCTGATATTCTTTTCTATGCACGTATATTTAAATTCGGCACTCGAGGGCAGTGAGCAAGGCTAGGAGCAGGTGAGGAGCCGGGAGGCTGCCAGCGTGCCTCTGGCCTCCGTGCGGGTTGCGTCCGCGGTCTCCCAGACTAAACCGGAACGGCACGACAGGTGAGCACTAATAAAGAAACCCCATGCGCGTGCTCTCTGCTCTGAACGTGTCTGACGAAGGTGGGGTTGCAGGCTGGGGAGTTTGTTGGGGTTCTGCCTGCCAGTAGCGTTTATTCTTGCTGCGCCACACGTTCAATAGGAAACGGCTCCATCCTCTCTCCAGTGAATGTTACGCCACGCAAGCAATATGTGTACCTTCTGTTATTTAAAAATGTTTTTTTTTTTAAATATGAATTTAGTGAGTTCTTGTACACCATCTACGTGGCCTCGTTTATGATACCTTAAGTAGCATTATAGTCTGCGAAATCAAACGTCAGAAGACTTTGTTCAGAGCATATCCTGAACTTGCGTATTTTAAGGTGGACTCATGTGATAATGAAGAAAAGTGGGATTTGATAAAGTAAAACATTTGTCTAGCATCACACAATTTGGCCAAGTGGGGAAGCCGGCATTGGTCAGAGGATTTCTGCTTTTACATTATGCAGTTCAGACCTTGGGACCGCGTAGCTGCCTTGCTCGTGCCTTGAAAGTTGGAAAGAACTTTAATGCCTCACCACTTTCAAAAGTCACCAGCCGCTACTGCCTTTTTAGTTAAATGTTTTTTTTCTTTCCCATCAACCCCGCTAATAAAGGAATACCAAGGGAGAGGATGAGGGATTTGTAGTTGTTACGCCCCGCACCCCCCAGATATTAAAAAAGCTCCCTGGACTATGGAGGAGCCCATCCTGACTTTTAGGGGTCAGGGTGAACTAGATGATGAAGCATACCACTACTAGAGTGGATGAGGGTTATATATATAAAAATATTTTTTCCACCTCTTTTTTTAAGTGGTGTATGGGTGTGGCATGTAACTCCTCTCTTATAAAAAGTCTTTCCTGAGAGGGGATACTTAAATGTTGTTTGTATACCTTTTCAGCACTAGGCGTATTAACCCTGTGAGCTATTTTATCAGGAGTGGAGACTCCCACTAGACAATAGTCCAGTCTCTGTAGTAGGAACGTCAATCACCAGAATTATCTTGATATTTTTATTGTTGCCAGAAAAATATAGGACATACAAGGAACTCTGCAGCAGGTGCTTTTTAAATTGTGTTTCTTCCAAACTCAGCGCCCCTCAAGGTCGGTGCAGGTTTGCCTGAACCAGTTGCACTGCCCTAGAGCTGACACTGCCTCAGTGTTATCAGTCATTTCCTGCAATGTGGGTTAGTTTAATCATTACCATTGGGGCTGACTTTAGTTTCAAGTCCGGCCCTGGTATAAGAGCTGAGTTTGTAGAACTTGCATTTGTAATGGGGCCGTGGCGAGCTGGACAAATAGTGTTTTCAATATATTCATTGAATATATTTTTTGTGTGATTGCTTGCACTATATACAAGCTTTGAACATATTTAAGGACACACGCACAAAATGTAGGAATTGTGATTTTTTTTTTTCTTTTTTAAATAGCGAGTCCAAATGGATTGCATATCAACCTACCTCATGAACATTAATGTGGTAGGTTACAATTTGCGATCCATTAGGAATAATAGCCATAACAAGGATGGTGGCCTGCTGGGATCAACAGACCACCATGTCTGTGATTGAATAAGGCAACATTTTCTTTTTAAGTGCCTGGATAAGTTTAAAAAGAAAAAAAAAGAAACTTTGAAGATTCATTTTTTTCTGAGTAGGCAGTCGTCAGACGGACCAATGCCTGCTCTTAAAAATATTTATTTCCCATTCTTAAAGGGAAAGGCGTCCCTTGAGAACCCATTACTGTTTCCAAATGGGTTACCAAGGAGTTGGTAAAATTTGAATGTTTTGCAGTCGTAACTCAGTCGCAAAACATTAAAACATCCCTTTCAGATTCAGTATTTGGAAGAGACACCCTAAACATGTCCCTTCCAAATACTGAATCACAAACACAAATTGCTATTTAGTAACCTATTGCTGAATCGCAATTTGTGTTTTGTACATATTTAAAAGCATTTTTGCAGTTGGAAGCGTCCCGAACTGACCATTTCTGACCGCAAAAATGAGTTGTTCGTATGGCTCTTAGGGGGTCATTCTGACCCCGGCTGGCGGCAGAAGCCGCCGGCCTGGCTGGAACCGCCAGAATACCGCTGCGCGGTCAAAAGACCGCCGCGGGTATTCTGGGTTTCCCGCTGGGCTGGCGGGCGACCGCCAAAAGGCCACCTGCCAGCCCAGCGGGAAACACCCTTCCATGAGGATGCCGGCTCCGAATGGAGCCGGCGGAGTGGAAGGGGTGCGACGGGTGCATTTGCACCCGTCGCGATTTTCAGTGTCTGCATGGCAGACACTGAAAATCTTGGTGGGGCCCTGTTACGGGGGCCCCACGACACCCCATACCACCATCCTGTGCCTGGCGGCCAAAACCCCCAGGGACAGGATGGCGGTATGGGGGTCGGAATCCTGCTGCGCCGCCATGGAGGATTCCCCAGGGCAGCGGAAAACCGGCGGTACACCGCCGGTTTTCCGTTTCTGACCGCGGCTGTACCGCCGCGGTCAGAATGCCCAAGGGAGCACCGCCAGCCTGTTGGCGGTGCTCCCGCGGTCCCCGGCCCTGGCGGTTTTTACCGCCAGGGTCGGAATGACCCCCTTAGTGTTTTTTCTGAAATGGAAGAGGCACTTTCCTATTAAGGAGCACATGGGTTAAGTAGATTATATGTACATGTCAAGTTTTGTGTAATTTGATGGAAATATATTTGAGGAGTGTGTACTTTAAGGTGATCTGTTAATTTAATTTAAATTTGAGTTAGTATATCATGGATATTGTGAATCCCAATCTAACAGTGAAGCCTTTCAATTTCGAACAAATATATTTTGAGCGTTTTGATAAATGCTGGCAGGTCTTCATTTGAGCACAAAGAGTTGGGGCGAGTTTTTCAAAACCACCTATTTATAACAGAAGGAGTGGCCATCTGAACAGGGACCTCTGAAATGCTGATCATTCAGACCTAAGACTCCATTTGGATATAAGATCAAATTCCTTCTGGAGAAACTTTAGTACAACCACATGAATAGCTTTCTGAATCAATCATAGGATCCCTGTAGCCATCAGAGACCACCCCGATGCTGCTCCATTTTAGCATTGAGCTGAGGGCACTCCACTTTAAAAAACACTGTATCACAATGCAATGTCAGCCCAATAACCAGCTACCACTCCTATTACTTGTTGACTTTATGCTTGCCTTTGATCCTGTACAGAGTTCTGCTATTTGCTAGTTTAGGCTATGCAAGTACCACATACATAAACACATCCATTGACATTTCCATAATCTAACCTAACTGAGATAGTCCCTCGAATTGCAAGGCTTTTCTCATTGAAATGGAGAAATATAATACTTTTTCTCACTTTCTTCAAGATGCCAAAATAGATAGAGCTTATTAGTTTGGGGAGTATATGTTAAAGCTAAATTGAGCAACATATCTAGGTTTCTGCCTTCACTAGTGTGGGTAAAAGCCAGAGGATTGGGGTCCACTGAGCAGTGGTTCAGATGGTAGGGGAGAATATTCCATTAACAAGAGCAGCTCATTTTTTGGTAAAGTTCCATTTTAATGTGTTAGCTGTCTTCCAGTCTGCAACTGCTACTAAACATGCTTGGAATAAAGAGGAAGGCTTGGCCAAAGAGTCATCTAGTATCACCAATATGTTTGGGCTGTCTGCAAATGCATAGATTATTGTGCAAGACAACCTGGTCTATGTCTTCAGTAATGTGATGTATGTGCTAAATAAAAAAGATCCTAATGAAGACCCGTGCGGCACTCCACACTCCAGGGAAGTAAAGTATAACTCCTATGGTATCTATGAGAAACACGTTTAGAGTAGTGATCAAAAATGAACCTCAAAATTCAAATTTCAAACAATGAAATGCTTACTCTGTGGTCACCAAATCCATATGTGTTGCCAAATATTCACCCAAAATGGCTTTTATAATTGTTGTGAATTTTACTCAAAATGTTGAACGTTTAAAAAATAGAGTTTGAATTCTCACATGAAAGGGTAACTTTATATGACCTTTTGTGGCACTACTGCGCTCTTGTGCCACTATAATATCTATATGGCTGTGTGTGTACAGGATAAATAATGGGGAAATGTGTATTTTATTTCTATTCAGCAATGTGAGAAGCTTAGGGCTTAGCATATTTTTTATAATATTCAGGGTGCAAATGGTTTTAAAAATAAAAAAGCAAAAAAGGCCTGTGCAGCAGTTGTAACATTTCTGCTACCAAAGAAGGTCATTCGAATGCTATGTGTTGGCCATTTCTTACCAGTTTCAAATAGAAACATACCTCCATCCCTCATATGCTGGTAGTCACAGAGCAGGACTTGGCAGCTGGGAAGATGAACTATGCATCTTGTTTGATGCTGGCTATTGTGTTTCCCTTCTGTTATTCATTATGAGTGGGAGCAGAATATAATTTCCTCCAGGAGATGTGAAGAGGGATAGTACATGAGCAAAGATTATCATTTGCACACACTTAGTTATGTAATGACTAGGTGGGATTCTTGTGACATGATAATAAATCATGAGGCACTGATTTGTAAATGTTAGCAGGACTCTAAAATGTGTTATCCTTATGTATTTTTATATTTCTGTAGTTGCAGCTCGGGGTGTACTGGGGCTGGACAGCGCACGGGAAGGGGAGACCACTGAGTGAGGGGGGATTAATAAAATATATATTTTTTAAAATAACACTTACCTCCTCTGTCATGCCGCAACATTCCTCTCCCTCGTTGTCACTGCAGGCACAGTCTCCCAGCCTGCCTTGCGCCAATCCTGATGCTGCTCAGAGCAGTGTCAGGATTGGCTGGGAGCCTATTGCGCATGTGTGTTTGGTCAGCCCAATGACTCCAATGGCCTGCCCCTTTCGTAAGGAAAGGATGATACATGTGGTTTATTATCTTTTTCTTGGGAAAGGAATTGCAGCGGTTGCTGCTTGCGGGGGAGTGGGTGGTGAGACTCCTCCACCCTAGCGGAGGAGCCGCCACTGTATTTGTGTTTAAATTAGTAAAATGCATATTTTTACCCTACTACACTACTCAGTTGTATGCAGTACCTTGATATAATATACCTTCTAGGCCTGCTGTTTACAGAAATCCGAAATTCACGTGGATAGTGTATTTTCCACAATTTATGGAAAATAAATAACTCGGACATTTGCAATTATTCCTGTGAAATGTGTGATTTGAACACATTGCTCTAAGGACATTAGAATAATCAAAACTTTATAAATATTGATTTTGATCATTTATGTATAGGTTTGGTGCCATAGCACTACATAATTCACTGCTCATACATTGTAGTAATGGTGTGACATGTCTGTGTCTAGTCAGAACTGGTATAAATAATGGCGTGAGTCCAGGCATTCTATCTCAGTTTCCTGCTTCCAGTACCCATTGGGCATGGCCTGCAGCTGTATCCAGTGATCACTAGGCATGTTCTGCAGACACGCCCTGTGGCACATACCCCTTTGTACTGTATTGATTGGACATGGATCTCAACATTACCAAGACGTGTGGCTTTCTAGACCTGTTGAAATTAGATAGGTAGATGTCCTGCCTAAAACAGCAGATTTGTGAAACCTCCTCTTTTATTTTTGCCTGCCAGCCTTCGCACTTTAATGGCCCACCTATGCTTCTTCATGGCCCTCCCAGTTCTAGAATTCTGGAGCAGAACCTGGGCTGTAAAGACCCCCCTACCCCCACACATAACGTTATTTGTAGTGACAGTTTCTTGGCCTTGCCCACCCATTCCACCACCCCGGACCTAGATGCTGCGCGGGTTGGTTTAGTAATGCTAAAAAGTTTTAGCTGTCAAATTTTAGATCATGGGTGAAGGGCCACAAAGGCGCTTAAGAATAGTGTGATGGATTGACTTGAATATCTGCATCAGCAGCCTGCGAGCTCTGTTGACAGGGAGCCATCTGGCATGGCGACATAGAATGAAGCACTCGGACTGTACGAGGGTGTAGTCAGGGGAAACACGTTTGGGAGGGGGCGGGCACTAGTTAACTGTTGCGGGATTAAAATTTCCAAAATGCCAGTGAGTTCCTATGTGCTTTCACTATGTGGAAAGGACTTGCTGAACAGGCGTTCTCCTGCCAATTATTTGATAATGTGCTGCCCTACTTGGTGGTATAACTAAGCATCCACACTCTTTATTTTATAGCACGACAAACTTTTTCGAACATTTTTACCATAGTCTTATATAGAGCCCAACCTGGCAGGCTATACCGGTCATTAAATGCTTAATACAGCGTTGAAGGCCCAAGCCGAAAGCAAGGATCTTTAACAAGGGAGCAGGCCTTTCATGGTAACTGGCTATATATCAGGCTATTAGGGCATTGACCCTGCAATGTGCCGCCTGCAATCTGAGTGACAAAGGCCCCGAGGCCTTTCTTAACACATTAAAACTCAGTGCAGCTCGGGCTGAGCCCGGTGCGCACGCACACTGCTTGTCGACCACGCTGTCCTTGAATGCAAATGGGGCCTCAATTAAAATACTTAAAACGTTCACCCGACAAGTTTCATTTTATCGGACCATAAAAAAACTCTTACCTGTAGAGGCAGGAGGGAGGTGGGGCTTACACAGTAATGGGCCTGGTTTTGAGGTCGCCGCTCGGCTTACCAACGACATGCCCATTGTATACAATTAGAGAGACTCCACCGCTGTGTTGATCATCCATACAGATGCAGAAGCTACGTGATGGCTGGCATGGACTATGTTCAACAAAGCTTAAAAACTGACACTTTCAGTTTATTGAGAGCAACATAAGTGATGTACTGCATAAAAAGGAAGCTGCGAGACCCGTTAATCTGCTTAGATCTTTGTTCAGTCTGCTGGTATGAATTTGGAGCATTGTCAGACTTGCTCAGTTTGTCATCCTTCTAATTACTATCCAGCTGGATTGAAATATATACCATAAAGCTCATTCCCATATGTCTTTTAACGATCAAAGTGGATGGATTTAAAACGGGATCTAATTTACTTGCTATGCTCTAGTTGTGGCACGGCTAGTCACTGGTCTTGAGAGAACACTATGTTTACAATGTTGTGTGAAATTACTTTGTGGTGTTATATGTCACAATGCCTCTTTCTGGAGTTAGAAGTGTTAACATCTGCTCCTGGAATATAAATCCTTCTGCAGCTTTACTCCAGAGGGCCTTTACCAGTGATTACAGATCTGCGCAGTTCTATTGACGTCAGTGGAGTTCTCAACATTCCAATGCTGTAATTTGTTATGGTGCATGGCCCAGCAATCCGCTGCACTTCGTAATGCTTCAGGCAGAATAGCTTTTCATGTTGATACTGAATGATCCGTTTTCATAGAGCTGCATATTGCTGTTCCACCACGCGGTGTCAGTGTTCAATTAGAATGGGACACTAGAATCTTCGAAAGTATTTCTGTGTCCGCTGAACAATTCGGTCGTCCATCTGGCGTTGCTGTTTTCATATTAAAACAAAATTTTTCTTTAACGTGCATTAGATTCCTAAACACGTCATGCGTCAGTATCGTAGCAAGATTTAAGAATTATTTTGCAACAGGACAACATTTAGTTTCAGTTGACACGTAACGTGATCATGAAATTCAGTTCACCAAAACGCCAGGGATAGCGGAAGTGACATCACTTGCCATCTAACCTTTGCTTTCACTCAAACATGAATGCTTACACATAAGGACACATACACATATACACACTCACTTTCACATAAACCCTGACCCGCTAGCACGCACACAACATACATTTTGCATTCTTAACCTGCCGCCAGGAAGTGTCATTCCCAGCTAGTTGTAATCAATCCATTGTTTATTAAACTCATAGTTAATAATAACATATTATTCAATATTACTATAGTAAAAAAAGGAAATTGTTGCCCCAACGTCCATAAGGGCGAGTGGACATTGTGTTTCTGGCTCTGAATTTGCCATCTCTGAGGCCAGGGGTTGCACAGGCAGTGCGACCCCTAAATGACGCCCATGAACGTGATGTCAGCGTAACCAAAGTTTCACTATTTTAATAATTTTGAGATGTGTATATTGATTTCATACTTTTACAAACCGCCGTGGGGCGTTGCTTTCCGGACACTTCAGAGTGACTTTTTTGGTGGGTGGGAGGGCAGCAGTCTATGTGGCACCAACAACAGACGGGGTTGAAGTGCATCCAGGAAAGGAGAAAACTATTGGCCCATACGACTGTTCCTGAATGCAGTAGGTTTTAGCGCAGCCTACAAACCAGGCTATTGTTGTGATTGGACTAAAGGAATTGATGTCCACATCTCACTGTGCTCTGTGTGCCACAATTCTCATAACCAAATGTAATTACTTAGGAGCTGTCTTGGCTTCAGTGCCCAAAGAGTTCGAAAAAAGGTGGCCTGTCTTTATTGATTACTGCTTCAATTTCCTCATGGCTCCATCCATGCTACTACGAAGTAAACGTATCATTAACGTACACTACATTAGAGCGTGGGCCCAGAGGCAATGCCGTACCTAAAGGAGGCCTGTGGTGAATGCCTCTTGGCAGTGGTAACAAGAAGTCGGGTCCAGTAAGTCTGCGAAAAAGCCCACGAACGGGCTTAGTTCAGATTGGTCAAAAAACAAGTAGTGGAGCACACATACATATGAGTCCTAACTGTCCAAAATAATGAATTCAATAGTCATTTTATGTCAGTGATGATATGTGAAGATAGAAGAGAAAACAAAATATATTCAAAAGCAATAATTACTAAAAATATAAACAGGTATGTGACAAGTTACTATATATATCTCCATTTATTCAGCACATATATTTCCATTACAAAATACAATTCTTAATAATCATAACTCAAGTACATTAAAAAATATTAAGTATTGATATATAATCCAGCCTAGTTTTAAACAATTCAAGAGAAGTCCATCTGCAGATATTCTCGCAAATGTTGACAGGATTCAGCTGACACGTGTTTTGTCCTGTTGTAGGACTTTTTCAAGGCTGATTAAATAACAACATATAAGCACAATATTACATATATTATAATTACAATACAATAATCAATCAAAATGCAATATGTTACAAAAATTGGAAAACTCCAAATATCATGCCACCATATATTTAAGACAAATAGCAATATAATAACCATTTAAACATGATCAGAAAGATAAATCACATACCTTAAAAACACCAAGTGATGACCCAAGTCTATTTAAAAACAAACACCACTATCCAAGTGTCGAAATACAAAGAGAAATTAAGAAAAATAGACGATAGAGAAAAAACCTCGTGATCCCATGACTCAAAGATATAATAGGATTGGTGATTTATAAATAGATAATATCCCATAAAGTAAAGATTGCGCCACTAATTATACCTCCTTGCAAATTAAGAGATCCATTTTAATCCAAGAGACCACTAAGGATATAGAAAGAGAGTCTGTTGTCATATACCCACAGATTGCACTAAGTCATGTCACTCAAAGATGTCCAACTCAATTTTTCAACCAACCTTATACTTGTTATTTAGTATGAAGGTAAGTTTCCTACGTAGTACATCAGTTCACAATTCCAGAATGGGATTCGTAGATTGACAAAGCCAATTTGTTTCTCAAATACCTCACATATATTTATCTAAAGTGAACAAAAGAAAGCAAAACAAACCAAATTAATGTCCTACCACAGAGTTACAAAACCCTTAAATATATCTATTCAAACATAAAATAAAGTAACATTCCATAAACAGTTAGCACCAGATGTATGGGACAACTACAGAGTTCCACTACTCAATGGTCCTAGTAGTGTTTGTTTACAATTCAGAATGCACTTAAAAGTTCATCGCCTAGGCTTGTAATATGCGATGACTGAAACGATCATACGTTGTTGTCTCAATCTTAAGACTATAGTCCATTTAAAACACCACAATTTATCACCCAAAAGAGTAAATTCATATTAACAATGTTATATATTGTTAAGTTCTTATGTAGTCCCTATCAATACTAATGCTACCATTTGCATAATACTCTAAACTTTTCATTATAAACGAGAAATAAGAATTTTATTACTATTTACCTTCGTAGTCTACATGCGACTGCAAATACAAGTGGCATCCATATTTATCGCTGATCAACCCGAAATGCAAAAAATCATCTCCTCAAATAGAGCGGGAGACTCGAATCAGACGCATCCTCGGGCATCATCAGAAAGCGTCTGGGAACGTCCTAACAATAGCAGTCACCGTATTTAAACGGCGTATGCCGCAAGTGTAGCATCACTAATATGTCATTCATAAGCATGTTGGGGAAAAATTCCAAATTTCATTCGCCAATTATTGAAGTTAAGATTGTGATCGGACACCCGAATTTACCATAGGACTCAAAATTCACCAAACTAATCAACTCAAATTCGGCGCCCGTTTTGAAATGGGCTAACGTCCAGTTAAAAAACAAAATAACATTGACTCAGATGTAACAGCCCATCGTTATATTAGTCAGTCTGATATTGTAAAATAAAATAAAACAATGAAAGCAAATGTGGGGCAATATTAATGTTAGCCCCTTATGGCACATATGTGTGTAGTATGCAAAACACCTCTATATGGTCAATTTTTATTTCTCCATATGGAGCGCATGTCATCATTTTAATATGTTGATCAAATGGTTAAATGAAGCTATGTGACTCGATTATGACCTGCTTTTTAATATCACAATCTTTAGAGTGTGAAGAATTAAGAAAAAGTAAAATAAAAAAGAAAGGATAGAAACCACATGAAGATTAGGATGTACCAATATACAAGTGAAACCTCAAAAAGTGTCATCATCATTCACAGTTTATGGCAAAAGTTATTTCCAGTGATCTTATCAAAAATAAGTATTTAATGACATTGAATACTCATCTAAATCAATAAAGTATCCATACAATATTAAATATGCTTTCTTAATTCCTATAATTACAGGAAATGATGCATCTCATGATTCAAATTTATGCCCAGTTCTATACTCCTGAGTCTAATTATCCACCTGGCCTCATTTCTTCTGAGTTCAGTCTCTCGATTACCACCTCTAGGATGTATAGGGGGTCTAGCTGATACCCATGTATTTAATCTGTGGAACCTCTGATGTTGGATGTTCCTTGTTAATCAAAAGTCATTGTTGCCAACGTTTTTTAGTATTTTTTTATTAGTTCAGATTGGTAGCGGTATTTAAACCCACATTAAAATGCAGGCCGGGCCCCAGAGTTAAAAGGCCCGAGACGGCAACAATGCGGAAGCAGTAACTACATTGGAAGGAATGACTGCTGCTTGATTGGGACCTGGACGTTTTAGCCGCACTCCAGATCCACCAGGAACAACAGCGTGCTGAGTCAACAACTTGCTACCGGGATCGACACCGCTGAAGGTCTGCTGATGAACCAGGATCCCAGAGGACACCTACGCTGTGAGCGGCAGGAGTGACAGCGTGCATCGAGGGTGGCTCGCAGCGGATAATAAGACTGCGAGCGGCGTGAAAAAAAGAGCTCACCCCGAGAAGCTGGCCTTTGGTGAGCGGCCGGCTGAGACCACTCCGAGAAGAAATAGCAGCTGACGGCTGCAGGAGGGGCCGGGACTGGAAGAGGCCAACCCTCTTTCCTATTTCCCGTTCCAGATGCAGCAGAGCCCTTCATGCGTGTGACAGCACTGGGGGGAAAAGGCAGGAAGGTGCGGATCTCGCATGATCAGGATTAGAGGCTCAAGGTCTCAAGAACGCGGGGGCACAGGTGGTGAGTCTGAACTGTGGCAAGGGGGTTTTAAGATTGAAAGAGCATTTGGGGCAGAAAGGTTTGCAAGGGCTTTGACTGTACTACAATCAGGAATATGGCAGTGGATTGCTGATCGGCGCGTGGGGTGGGGGGTGGCTCCAAAGGTGACCAAGGATTCCAGATGAAAAATGAGTTACCATCTCAGTCCTCATGAAAGAAGGGTGCTCGTAAGTGGCCACAAATACCGCCCTGGGACAATAACACTAAAAAACCTAACCTGAAATTTGAATATAAATAAAAAAAAAAGAAGAAAAGCACAGTAGCAGTTTAACGTGCAAGGCAGAGCACAACCAACAAGGGATGGCAAAGGGTGAAAGGAAGCACCCTGCCAAGCTGGCATATTATGGCGGTGAGACAGTTCAAAAACAGAAACCCCAAACAAAAACAAGGGTGACCTCATCTCCTGAGCTAGATGACGCCATGCACGTGATGTTGATGGCAGCCTGGTGGTTCAGAAGAGGAGAGCTTGGGTTGACGCACAAGTTTTGCAGCCAAGGGAACAAGAGCAGCACCAAGGGACATCCTGGCAAACTAAACAGTGACTAGTGCACGGGAGCGACAGGCCTTTTCAAAGCCCTCCACGAGAGAGGCTTGGAGCCATAACAGCAGCCTCTACAAGGAACAAAGCACCACAAGGGACATAAAAGAAACGCAACAAAGGAGAGCGGTCCAAGGAAGCGAGCAGGAGCAAGTTGCCAGAGTATCACACAGCGCCTTTGGTGGTAGACAGCAGCTGAGATGGGGGTAGCTCCAGCGAGGAGGATGAATCACCGGCGTCGCCTGCAGTCAGCATGGCAGCGGAGCAAGGAGGTGTCTAGCAAACCAAGGGACATGGTGAGACAATTGTGCAGCGCAAAAAGGGCAAGCAAGCGTGGGGAAGGCTAATGGAGCAATTAAAAACCTGTGGACACAGGAGGGGGTAGTGAACACAATATAGCAGGGGACCCAAAGCGACGGTGAGACACATTACTGAATTCCACACCAGCAGGCCGGACCCTGCGTAGGGGGGATGGGTCCCCTGGCTTGACTCAATGCAAGGGAACCAGGCACCACGCAGCTCTTAATTGCTGGGCATGGCCTGGTCCACTGAACAACTTTTCAATGGGATTTAACACATTCTTTTGGCATAACATGCCACGAGGGGCAGAGTACTTACAAGCGCCAACAGGGGGCAGCGGGACAGCATCATTTCCTGCGCAGACAGAAACAGGGAGCAGATCGTCAGTAGCTGGCAGCCCTGAAGAGGGCACTGGCTCCCAGGGAGAGGGCACAAGGGCTGAGCAAGAACCATATAAAAGTAAAGACAGTGACAAAGAAGCGGGAGGAAGGGTAAAGAAAGAGAATAAAGATCCCACTAGGGAATGAGCCAAGGGGACAGGTCAATCAGTAGAGTAGAGTAAACCAGCAAGTGCACATATCCGGCCTTCGCCTGAGGATCTGCTGATGATGGCAAGGGAGACAGTCTGGCTAGCCTCATTCCACTTGCAGTTAAGGAGAGTATTTGGTGGAAGGAATTTATCAACATTTTTTCAGTCCTGGAGGTGCGCAAAGCAGGGAAAGACCTGACAATACAGGATGAAAAGGATGAAGAAAAAAGGGAAAAGCGTAAGCCTAGGGTTGAGAAAACTATTGAGAATTGTCTCAGGGCATTGGATTCTAGCCAGTGTATATGTGGAAAAATTCCCAGAGAGCGCAGCAGCATTATTCTTGTACGAACAGCGAGAACACGCAGCCCAGCAAAAATATCAGAGCGAGGCATGGCTGCGGTATGATGAGGGTTTACGGGAAAATATGCAAATGTGGCCCCAATATTGAGTAGGATCAACAGGACTTAGAAGGGTACACAAATCATATGGTAGCTGCCAGGGAAGGGGTGTCTAATTGGGAACTCACTTTTCGTCCTCAAGGAGGAAGAGGGAGATCTGACAAACAGCTGGCCACTAAAAACAGGCCCACAGCAGCCAATAAGGAGTTTCGGAAAGGGCCAACAAACTGCTGGATGTTTGACAAAGGTGAGTGCAAGTAGGGGCAGGCTTGTAAATTTAGGCATTGCTGCAGCAATTGCGGGGGGGCCACCCGCTACAGGAATGCAAAAAAACAGAGAGTTGGAGGGGACCATAAGGATGCCAGAAAACAGCAGAACAGCCAATAGTGAAGAAGGCAGGAGACGTCCAGCAGTCACCCCGCCACCACCACCACCACCACCAACTCCCATTTCAGCCAGCAGGTTGCTGCAATTGTTGGTCGGATCCACAAAGGCTGAAGATAGGCAATTGCTAGCTGAAAGTTTTCATACAGGTTTTATGATATTCTCCCATGTCCCCTGTGAGCTCCACATGTGTAGAAACTTGAAGTCAGTCAGGGAGAACATTGAAGCAGCCAAACAGAAAATAGACAAAGGCAGAGTGGCAGGCCCGTTCTGGGATCTCCACCTAAAAAAGAAAACCTCATAGTTTCCCCTTTGGGCCTAGTTCCAAAAAAGGAACAGGGTAAATACAGACTGATACACCATCTTCAACATCCACCAGGCGAATCAGTGAATGATAGGTCAGAGCAGGGCAAGTGTTAAATCTCTTATGCAACGGTGGACGACGCAGTTGAACTAATCAGAGCACTGGGCAAAGCTGCCCTTTTAGCAAAGGCGGATATTAAGTCCGTATTCCACCTCCTGCTAGTCCATCCTGAAAGCTATCATTTGCTAGGTCTCAAGCTAAATGACCAGTTCTACTACGACAAATGTCTCCCCCTGGGGTGTGCTATCTCATGCGCATAGTTTGAGGTGTTCAGCAGTTTCTTGGAGTGGGTGAGGTCACGCAGTCCCAAAGGGGGGTGTACCCACTCTGGATGATTTCCTCTTTATAGGAGCTAGAGACACAACAAACTTTAAATACTTATTGCAATCCTTTAGCGAGTTGACATAAGAGCTAGGGGTGCCATTAGCAAAAGAGAAAACGGAGGACCCAGTGACGACATTAGTGTTACTGGGCAAAGAGCTTGACACAGTCAAAGTAGTGTGCTTGCTTCCTGAAACAACATTGGCAGACTTGAGAAGATGGTTTGAGATGCTTGGCAGGAAGAGAAAGGAAACTCTGGGGGAGCTTCAGCAGCTATCGGGGAGACTGAAATTTGCCATCACAGTTATACTGAGAGGCAGGCCATTCGCCAGGCACCTAGTATGGCTAACTAAAGGGCTAACGGAAAAATATCTTAGGGTCAGATTGACCAAAGGGGTGAAGGAAGACCTGGCACAGTGGCTACAATTTCTCGCTAACTTCAACTGGAGCCTTATGTGGAGAGGACCTTGGGTGCCGGGCAGCCAAATAGAGCTATTCACAGGTGCGGCTGGGAGAGAAGGCTTCAGCGCAATGCTTGCCTCAGCATGGATTGCGGCACGGTGGCCTCACATGTGTGAGCGGAAGGGCATGACACATAATACTACATTACTGGAACTGTTTCTCATTGTGGTAGCTTTTACAATATGCGTTTCATGTTTAGCTAATAAGCAAGTCACACTGTGGTTAGACAACCATGCAGTGGTGCCAGGCAAAAAATTTGGGCACAGAACCCACCAATGATGCGCCTTCCACAGCACCCGGTGGGAGGCCAATTAAAAGGGAACATAGGAATCAGGGCAAGGCATATACCAGGCTGTTAAAATAACATTGTTGACACCTTATCTCATTTCCAGTGGCAGAGATTCAGAGAACTGGCACTGGAGGATGACAAGGAAATTACGCAAATACCTGGTCACCTGTAGGAGTTAGTGGACCCGAGCTGTCAACTTTAGTGGCTCATATCCTAGCACAGAAAACTAACGCAAGATATTTTAAGTGGTGGGAAACATTCAGTTGGGCAACAGGGGTACAGGAGCAATGTGCGGGAACTGCACAGGATATGCAAAAGTTAATCACAGAAGCATATGCGAATGGCCAGAGCAGGAGTTGGGCACAGACTCATCTGAGCACAGTAGCTTTTTACGCTACGCTTGCGGGAGGGAAAGACCCTACTAACACTTTTCTGTGCAGGACGGCTATGAAGGGCTGGGGTAGGTTACAGCCCAGACAACAAGACAAGAGGTACCCAATCTAGTTCAGCATCTTGAAGCAGCTGTAGGAAAAGCTTTCTGAGGTTCGCATAGACAAGCATGAGCAATTGCTATTTAAGGCAGCCTTTAGTTTGGCCTTCTTTGGAGCATTTAGAATGGGTGAGCTAGTAGCGCCAGCAAGAGCAAAGGCTGGGACAATGTGCTTTCTAGGCAAGGATGTAACATTCGGGCAGTATTGGGTGGTGATGCACCTTAGAAAGTAAAAAACGGATCAGTTAGGCAAGAGTAAAAGGTCACGGCTAAATTGCCTTGAGAATAGCAGCTTTTGCCCAGTGTGTTTGTTCAGGGCATATGTAGGCAACGGCCCCCGCCAGTCAAGCCTTTATTCCGGGATAAAGATGGTTCCCACTTAAGCAGGTTCCAATTTATTGCGGTCATAAAGATTACACTGAAGAGAGGTGGCCTCAACCCCAACAGCTGTGGCTTTCACTTTTTCAGAATAGTTGCTGCAACCACAGCAACAGCTCATGGTCAGACAAGAAGTGCATCAAGCTCACAGGGCACTGGGAATCCAGGGCTTTTGAGGTGTATATAAGGCCTTCCAGCTCCTAATTTTACTTCTCTTCCGACAGGCCCTGGTGAGGAATGCTGCACATCATGGATCTTGGGCCACTCATTCGTATTCAGAGCTAAAAAACGGGCAGAAGCATGGAATGCTTATCGGGGGCTATTATTACGCAACACAAAAGTGGTTTGGCTAGGCCAACCAAGTATGAGGTGGGAGCAGCTGTTGTCAACTGTAAAAAAGGCAATCACCACAGAAAGCCATCCAAATGCATTAGCTATACATCTGGGTGGAAATGACCTCGCAGACATGGGGAGGAGAGAGTTGCTGGGGACATGATAGCAGTTCTGGCAGCAATAGCATGGCTTGTGTGCCCGGCTGAGGTAATATGGTCAGAAGTCATAGCCAGGGAGGCATGGCGAGGGGCTCGGGACGCTGGGGCCGTTGAGTGGTCCAGGAAAAAGCTAAATATCTCTATGTCCAAACTATGCAGAGCTAACTCATGGGGGTTTGTGATGCATGGTCTCTTTAAGCTAAGGTTACCGGGCAGCAGACAGGGTGCTTTTTTCAGTAGTCCGCATTGACATGTTCTTGCTTAATATAGTTGGGGAACTAGAGCACCTTGGTTTCTCATGAAGCAAGAAGGTGGAGCTGCAGTGGTCGTAAAACCACTAGCAGCGTGGCGGAGGGGTTCAATCAGCTGTGAAACATAGTGCTCAAAAGATGAGGAAGTACATCAATAGTGCATCTGGGTTGCCTGACGGCAGGGGCGGCAAGGGGCAAACAAGATTTGGTGAAAGGGGCAGCAGCAGGCGGGCACAGCACTTGTAGCTTGGGCAGGATCAGGAACCGCCCACAAAGACTTGGCAGCTAGGAAAGCCTAGCCCCGGGCACATGCTGGACACCGATGGTCAGAACATACAACAGCTTATGAAAGGATTGTTTGCATGAGTCATATGGTTGACCTCCATTTTGTGCGTTTTAACAATGTATGATTTTAATAAAACTACGGCTGTGTCTAGCCAACAATGCGTCCATCGTGATGTATTGGGTAGGGGGTGAAAAATATGGCAGTGAGTTGAGTGGTTTCTTGCACATCTAGGAGGGGTTACGATGCTGTTGGTGTGTGACAGGGTTAGCACAGTTGGTTGACATTCTGAGAGACAGCCCTCCAAGATGCAATCTTAGAAATAATGTTTGCTCTTGCTCCAGTTAGATCATCCTTAAGTCTACTTTTTCAGAAGATCTGTGCCTTCTTTTGTGAAGCGATCAATTCACTGAATGCCATCATGGTGCAGTGCAATTGGGTTAAATTATGCATGAAACACTTTTGTATGGTGCTACAAAGATTTGGGGACAGATGGACCTATCTTATATATTTTCACTGAAAAAGTCAAAGGTTACAGGAACGTTATAGTTAGGTTGACGTTTTACCCATACAAAACCATAGAAATTCAGCAGTTATAGTTATACTTATGTTAAGAAACTATAACTTGTTGCCCAAAGTTACTTTCCGGCATGAGTTATAGTTTCCTCAGATAAGTATAACTATAGATATAACTTTAACTGCTGAATTTGTATGGTCAACCTAACTATAAAGTCCCTTTAACCTTTGTTTGTTTCAGTGAATTTATATGGTTTTTGTAACACAAGCACCGGTTGCAGCCAGCCAATCTGGGCCTTGCTTTTCCCTTGGATTTGAGGAGGATCCGTGAATCTGCTGGAAAAAAGAGGGAAATTTTATGTCCATAAGCGGTCCCGAAAAGGGCCCCCTCCATGTGTCCTATGGGGTCAGGATACCTGTATCCTGTCCCTTTATATGCAATGCGAGAAACAAAATGGTGGCCCCAACTTTTCTGTCAGGTTGCAGCCAGCCAATCAGGCCCTTGCTTTTCCTCTGAGTCCGCAAAGGATCAGAGGTGGATCTGCGTCCCTATATATGCAAATTTAGTTTTCATTTAATATCTAGAAAACTACTGAACGGATTTACACCAAATAACAGCAAGCATTTGAAATGCAACGGGTATCGTGTTTGCTCGCGTTAGAGCTATTAGCGTTGTAAATTCCTAACTGGACTTTTCTTGCCACATACACTAATAATGAAAAGTAAAACAGTTTTACATGCGAGCCGATGGTTGCCATGACATGCAAAGCACTCGACTTCTGCCCAGCGTGATCGCGCTGCACAGGAAATTAAAAGATAAAGTAGTCCAGAAACCAGCTGAAAACACGGAGCCTCGTATGTTTTCAGGAGTTTACCGGTGCGCTCGAGGAGGGCTAGAACACGGGAAAAGGCATGATGTAGGCATGTCTTTCACAAATGGAATCAATTGATTTTTAAAAGGCAAGCCCACGCGTGACATGGGTGTGGTTAGAAGCCCACATAGAGATTACAGCATGGTCTAGAGCGCTTGCGGGCGCTCGACCCTAAAGTCGAGTTCAAAATCCCTATGGAAATTAACATAGGGAAAACATGTTTTGGGAACCCCCTTTGTGTCAGCCCCCACTTGACGGATCACCCTGAAACTTTCCAGACAGTAGCTGAAATGAGCGTCACACTTTTTGGGAAAAGTGTGTGAAGATTCATTAACCGGCGCCAAAGATATAGGCACGTCAAAAAACGATTTTTAATGGAAACTAGGTCCTAACTATAACTACCTACTGGCAACCGCCAGTAGGTAATATGTATGTGTGTGTGTGTGTATATATATGTATATATATATATATATATATATATATATATATATGTATATATCGATAGATAGATATCTCAATGAAAAAAGCCAAAGAAAATTCTAAAGTGATAGTTATAACTTACATTTACAATTTATCCACCGCCTTCAAATTGTTATATGCGGACCTTGTTACACACTCTTTTCAGCTCACTAACCAGACAACACTAACTATAACTCCCCATTCTACCATGCTCTGTGTTGTGACAAATAATGTTATTAGAAAGGTTATGTGTTGTTATGAAAGCTATGATTTCACACGTTACAAGTGATGGTGTGTGCAAGGGTATAAACAGTGCATGGAAAAGGCATAAGTTACAGTAAATGGACTGTAGCGAGTGAGGTGACAAGACTGTGTGCGTGTTTTGAAGGTGGTGCATAAGTTATAAATTGAAGTTTTAATTATAAGTACAATTTTTTATGTTTGTGTATTTTAAGTTGGGGTTGTATAGGAAGAATACATAAGGTATTTCTAACTATAAATTATCTTTAAGCTTTTTCTTTTTTGTACGTTAATGGTTTTAATTTTTTAGTAAAAAATGTGTTTCAAATCATAGTGTGGAGTGTCATTGATTGAAGTGTTGTAATGTGGAGTATATTACAGTACAGTGAAGGAGAGTGTTGTATAGTCTAGTGTCGTAGAGTGGAGTATTGTAGAGTGGAATAGAGTGGAGTGACGTAGTATACAGTGGAGTGAAGTGTTATACAGTATCATGGAGTGGTGTATCGTACAGTGGAATGGTGTGTTGTATAGTGTAGTGGTGTGTTGAATAGTAGGGCTAAGTGTTACACATCGGAGTGTGGTCGACTAAAGTGTCATGCAATGGAGTGTGGTGGAGTGTCATCGTTCAGAGGGCCGTAGAGTAGAATAGAGTGTATCAGACTGTTGTAAAGTGTAGTCGTATTGAATGGAGTAGAGTGTTGTATAGTTCAGTGTAGTGTTGTGCTGTAGAGTGCCAGAGAGTCTCATACAGTGTAGTGTTGTACAGTGAAGTGTAATCATTTGTGAGAACACAGTACATGGTAGAGTTGTAGTTGTAGTTATAGTTAGTGTTGTCTGGTTAGCGAGCTGAAATGTTCCAACAAAGTCTGTACTTTTAATAATTTGAAGGTGCTGGATAAATTGTAAATTAACGTTATAACTATACCGTTAGAATGTTTAAAGTTTGTGTAGTTTAAACATGGTTTGTGTGGGAAATTTCATTGAATTTCAATGTTTTTTAAAAATTTGGAATAAAAATGTGTTTCAAATCGTAGAGTGCAGTGTCGCAAGTGGAGAGTTATGAGGAGTGTTGTACAGTGGAGGACATTGTTGTAAACTCTATTGTCATAGACTGGACTATTGTAGATTGGAAATGAGTGAAGTAGACTTGGGTGTAGTAGCGTATTGAACAGTGTAGTAAAGTGCTATTTAGTGTGGCATAGTGTTTCATATAGTGGAGTCAAGTATTGTAGTCTGGAGCAGCAAGTTGCACAGTGGAATGGCATGTGAAACAGTAAAACAGGATGTTGTAAACTGTTATAGAGTATAGGAGGAGTAGAGTATTTTAGAGTTGAGTAGTGTGAAGTAGACTGTCATAGAGTGGAGCACCGTCAAGTGGAGTGTCACACAGTACAGTGGAGGAGAGCGTCTTTGAGTGGAATTCCGTGGAATTTAGCAGAGTGACGTATCGTAGAGAGAAATTGAGTGCTGTGTCATCGAGTGCCATTCAGTGTAGTGACATAGAGTTGAAGGGCATAGAGTGGAGTATAGTGTTATAGAATGAGAGTGTAGTACAGTGTTGTAGAGTGAAGTTGCATACAGTGGAGTTGAGTGTCAGACTGTGGAGTGGCGTATAGCAGAGTATAGTACTGTGGCACAGAGTGGGATAAAGTGTAGTAGAGTTGAGTATAGTGGAGTACACTGGAGTGGGGTAGTGTAGTTTGCAGTAAAGTGTAATGGAGCGCTGTGTTGTAGACTATAGTGACGTGGATTGCAGGAGGGTAGAGTAGCATAGCATACAGTCGACTAAAGTGTCACAAATTGAAGTATCATGTTGTATAGTAGTGTGGTGGAGTGTTGTACAGTATTGTAAAGGTGATGTAAACTACAGTAGAATTGATTGGCATACAGTATGGTTGTTTTGTGTAGAGTGGAGTAGTGTATAATACAGTACAGTGTTGTAGAGTGTGGTAAATTGGATTGGCTTACAGTGATATAAAGTACAATTGTCATGAGTAGTGTGGAGTGGTGTACTGTGGAGTAGAATGGAGTACTGTGTTAGAGTGAAGTAAAGTGATGTGCAGTGACTTACAAAGAGTTGTGTACAGTGTCATTTAGTGGGCTAGAGCATCATAGTGTTGTACAGTAGCATATACTATAGTTCAGTGTTTTAGAGCGGAATATAGGGGTATAGACCGGAATAAAACATCAGAGTGGCATATGGTGGTGTAGAGTGGAGTTGCATAGAGTACAGTGTGGAGTAAAGTACAGCAGTGTATTGGTGTATCGTAGAGTAGAGTGTTGTGAGTATAATGGTGTACCATAGATAATACACTGTTATACATTTGAATGGGGTCTCATACAGGGGAGTGGAGTGCTGTGTCATATAGAAAAGTGTTGTATAGTGGAATAGAGTGTTGTACATTGAAGTGTATGGACAGTGGAGGTATGGGGATAGAGTGGAGTAGAATGTCGTTAAGTGCCAAGAACTGTGATAGACTTTTATAGAGTGGAGTTATAGAGGCTGGAGGAGAGTGTCATACAATGGAGTGGTGCAGAGTGGATTACCATAAAGTAGAGTAGTATACAGTGGAATACTGTACAGTGGAGTACTGTACAGTGGAGTTTAAAAGAGTGGAGTGGCATAGAGTGGAAAAGCGTAGAGTGGAGTGGTGTACTGTGGAGTAGGGTACTGTGGACTCGCGTAGACTGAGATGGCATACATTTAAGTGGTGTAGTGTAGGGTCAAGGAAGCTGTTGTAAATTGGAGAGGCATCTCATACAGTTGAGTGGAGTGCCTTGTCATACATTGTGGACAACTGTTGTAGAGTGTACGGGCATAAAGTTGAGTGCAAATTTGGGAAGTGGCTTGTACGCAGATAGAGTGGAGCAGAACTTAGTAGAGTGGCATAGAGTGACGTAAAGTTTTGTAGAGTGAAGTTACATAGAATAGAGAATAGTACACTGGAATGGCGTAAAGTGAAGTAGCGTACAGTAGAGTCACACAATGTGAAATAGCGTCGACTGGTGTGGCGTAGAGTGTAATAGTGTATACTGTAGTATCATACAGTGTAGTGGCGCAAAGTATAATAGCTTATAGTGTTGTAGCTTACAGTGAAGTGGTTTAGACTGGAGTGATGTATTGTGGGGTGGGGTACAGTGTAGTAGCATACAGTGGAGCCGCATACAGTGGGGTGGGGTAGAATGGAATACCATACAGTAGAGGGGCAAAGATTGTAGTTGCGTACAGTGTAATATCGTGGAATGGAGTAGCGTAGAGTGGAATAGTGTAGAGTGGAGTACAGTGGAGTTGCGTCTGATAGATTAGCGTAGAATGGAGCAGCGTAGAGTGGAGTGGTGTACACTGGAGTAGTGTTCAGTGGAGTGGGATAGAGTGAAATAGGATATAGTGTAGTGGAGTTGCATCCAGTAGGCTAGCATAGAATGGAGCAACGTAGATTGGAGTGGTGTACATTGGAGTGGTGCAGACTGGAATAGTGCTTAGTTAAGTAGCGTAAAGTGAGATGGTGTAGATTGGAATGACTTACAGTGCCGTGGGCTAGGGTGTAGTAGCACACATTTGAGCGCAGTCCAGTCGAATAAAGTAGAATGAAGGTGGGGTAGAGTGGAGTGCCATTAACTAGAGTGGCATAGAGTGGATTAGCGTACAATGGAGTGGCACACAGTGGAATGGCAGAGTGGAATGACATTCGGTGGATTGGCGTAGAGTGGAATAGCATATACTGGAGTAGCGTATAGCGGAGTGGCGTACACTGAAGAGGCGTAGAGCGGGGTTGCATACAGTATAATAGCTTAGAGTGGACTGGCATACTGTGGAGTTGTATACAATCTAATAGCATAGAGTGGAGTGGCATAGAGGGAAGTGTTGTACTGTCTAGTGGCGTAAAGTGTAATAGTGTATAGTGGAGTGGCGTATAATGGAGTGGTGTAGACTGGAGTGGTGTACCATGGGGCAGAGTGTAATAGTATACAGTGGAGTGGCATACATTTGGAGTAGGGTCCAATCGAATAGCTTAGAATGAAGCGGCCTAGAAGGTAGTGTCATACACTAGAGTGTTGAAGAGTGGAGTGGCATACAGTGAAATAGAGTAGAGTGGAGTAGTATACAGTGGAATAGAGTGGAGTGGTATACAGTAGAATGGTGTAGAGTAGAGTGGAGTATAGTGGAGCAGCGTCCAGTGAAGTGACGTAATTGGAGATGCGTTACACACAGTGTACTATCAGAGAGTGGAATCTCGAGCAGTAGAGAGGTGTAGAGTGGAATAGCTTACAGTGGACTGGCTAAAGTGGCGTGGCATATGTAGGTATGTGAAATTTGTGGGTTATTGTGTGCACAGTAAAGCAAAACACCAAATTGCAGTGCCTTGCATTTCTCCAGATTTACCAATCAATGCAGGGCCACGCAAGGTGGCCTTATGTTCCTTTTTTAATCTAACTTAAGTATTGAATTGCACTTGCAACACCATGAGTGATGCAAGAGTACCTCAATCCAATAATACAGCTAGGTCTTAGTTTATAGTTTGGGCCAAGGTACATCATGAAACTATGCAGGATACTGCAGTGCATGGTGATGGCAAGCCATTATATAATTGGATAATGGCAGTTTTTCTTTTTTAATGAAAAGGTAGCTATATTGTTTTTTGCTACAGTTTGACTGTGTTTCATGTTAGGGCCTTAGATATAGGTAGTAGTAGATCCTTACCTATTGCCACTTTATTAAAGGAGTAATAGGTAGGGATTTTTTTTATTTAAATATTTTTAAATAAGTTTACAGCCTTGTACTGCTCTAGTTTCACAAAATATTTTGTCGCAGTGACTGATACCACTAAGTTTAAATGCCTTAAAATTTTAAAAATACTTACCCTTCTTAACTGCAGTACCCAAAAAGCATTATTTCTGCACCATAATTTGTAATCCGGCCAAATTTCATGTGAATCCATTCAACCGTTTTTGTGATACGTCAAATACAGTAGTCTATGGTTCATGCATTGGTGGGGAAATTTGTTTTAGACCCCGTTTTATCTTTGCACCCCCTTTACAATTTACCAGAAAAAATGTACTTCATCTCAAAATGTAGAAAATGCTACAAGTCTGGAAAGTTTTATAGTGGTTTGTCAAACAGATGGAAAGTTGTTAGGGAGCCAATATCTGAGAATTCCTATCTGTGGGAATACTAACTATACCTACAGAGTGGCAATCAGATTTAATGGGATTTTTTTCTTTTTATTCATCATATTTGTTATGTATTAGCTTATTGGTTTACATAATCGTGTGATATAAATGTGTCTTTTAGTTGTTGATGTAGTAATTCTGAAACTTTACATATGTAGTCTAGTTTATTTTTTTGAGCTTCTTTATTACTTTTACTGTGATTGTGCTGCATATGAAGCCCAAAGTGAATGAAAACCAATCATTGTTGTTATAAATATTATTACGATTATTATTTTTCCCTAAAGGCCAATTATCATGTCCTTCATATTGTAGTTTTTGTTTAGCTCACTACTAGGTCAATATTTTATTTTGTTGAACAGGGGTTCATTAGAAAGATGTTTTTTGTTTGGCTTGTTGAGCCACTTTTCTTTTGTGAACCAGAGTATGCAAAGAAAACATATATAGATTAAGCTGTATTCTGCGTGTTACGTATTTGTTTAGAGATTTCCATTAGCATGTGACCATAAATGAGTCTTTCAGTTGTGTATATAGTAAATCTGAAACTTTACATCTGCAGTCTAGTTTATTTTGTGGGCTTCCCTGCTACTTTTAGTAGATTATACGAATGCCTAAGTGACAGCTGTAGTGAGGTCTTCTTTTATTCAACTCAAAGTTTTAAGGATTTTACAGTTTGTCCCACATGAAAAACCAGCTGTGGTGGTTTGTGCCCTATTAAATTGTCATCTTGATAACTAATTACCCTGGATATCAGGCTATGAGAAAGTAAACATGCCAGATGTTACTAGTTGGCTTTTATATTCGTCAAGATAATGTTACTCATTTACTTTGTCTAAGAACCCTCTACTGGCTCGCAGTCAAGTCTACAGTCCCTTTTACCTATTGAATTGGTTGCCCAGTTCCTGAATGGCTTTGCACCAGTCTATGTGGTACAGAAGGTCACCATATACTGGCTGCTTTGAGCTAAATCCCTCAGTAGCTATATTTGTTGGTGTTACCAAAGCCATTCTCGACACTGGACTAGGTTGCCTACTTCTCAAACCTTTATAAGAATGCTTGCTATTAATTCCATTGCGATCACCACACTGCTGGCTCCACATGATGGCTTCAGAGAGTTTCAATATGTGCATCTTGTTATTTACAGTATTACTCCACTTTTTCTAATGTTATGATGGTTGTGCAGTAGTAACCTCTGCCTTCTGCACACCCAAAGGAGGGCCATCTTAGTAACAGTGAGGTAGGTTCCCCTGCACTATCTTTTCTTCAATAAACTTGCATACTTTCGGAGTAGCTGATTCCCTGTGGTTGCAAAAGCCTCAAAGGGTGGCCAGTAAGGAACAGCAGAGTAATCCCATACATCATGAGATAAAACCAAGCCCTGCAACTTTTCTGTGAGCAATTAAGAATGTGATTATAAAGTGGTAAGTGGATAGCAAGCTTGCCAGGATGTGCAAAGCTCATATCTGACATTAAGGTACATACTCAAGTTGGCACATTTGCATCTGGCTTTCCGCAACTTAATTTTGATTTTAGATGAAAATAACATATTGGTTGTAAAGTCCAAAGAAAGGATGGCATATAATTGCTACATTATGTCTGCCTTGAATCAAAATATACCCTGATCAAATAGAAAACCAACTCCTTGGACGATATTATCAAAGTAACTCAGGTAAACACTTCAAATGTGCTTTCCCATGCAGCGAAACTTGATGGGAGCTGGTAGCGGACCATTGTAAAACAGAAAATGCCTTCTGGTAAGTGGCTTAGACTAAGCATTATCCCGATCGAGCACGAGAAATCCAGTGGCCTACATGAAGCAGAAACATGTTCGCACAAACACTTAGGGTGGCTATGACCTTTTTCCTCTTTTGACTTCAGGGGGAAATATGTGAATGAAGATGTATTCCTGCCAAAACACAATTTAAGCATTTCTGGTGTGCATACGCATCCAGTGTCCTGTTGTTCAAGCAACGGGAAAAGTGACAGAGAGGTGGGTACTTAGCACAAAGGAGGCCCACATAGAGAGTGTTTCATAACAAGTTATAAGGAGCTTTGTAAATAAGAAAAAAACTGATACTCATCCTGCCCTTCAATCCTGAACACAGCACATTTTCTCTGCTTTTAGAAATTAATGTAGGTATGGAGCCCCAATGGGCCTTCTCACTCCTCTTGACATACAGTGATACAGAGGGGTCCTGACAAGTGCGCAATTTGATTTCATAGATTAGAGTAAGCCACTGTGATAACACATCGGTAAATAACTACTCCTGGAGGAATAAACCACATTGGGAAGGTTCTCTTTGGGATTACTAAAGGTCAGACATGTGGTTTGTTTTTTTCTGGTTAGAATAATGTACTGAATTCTGATCATCTACTGTACTGTATAGAATACCATACTATACTAGACCGTTTTTTTGTTCTAACCATTAGGAAGGAGCTGGGAACAAGTTTAACAGAGTGGCCTGTGTTTTGGATCAGTGAGGGTCTGAAGTTAAGGATTCAGTTACCCTTAGTGAGGCGAATTTCACTGAAGGATCTATTTTGTAAATACAGACTCCATGCAAGCCCGAAAGTGATCTTGTTCAAGCTTTTATATGAAGAAAATGACCACCCCCATAATGGAGAACCAACTTTTTCTTATGCTTGTCAGACTAGTAGCGGTGAAAAAATGAAACATGTCTGCAAAATTACCCAGCATATACTCAAGCCACTCCCATCTGCCGTTGACTTAAATTCTAGAATTGGTTAAACAAATGTTGTAGATCACATTCATGTGCAAGATATCCAGCAACTATTGTGAAGATGAGGTTTTGCAGGCGCTCTTCTGCAAAAAGAGTGGAGTAAAAGTGAAGTCACCTTCTCCTTTTTCTCTTTCTTGATCTGTGTCCTGACACCTTGGTTAAGGAGAAGGTCTTTCTTGATATGAAGAAAGGCTTTCTTGCCAGGAGACTTTAGGATTTGTTGGCCCTACCAGTTCATTTGATGGTGACCCATCGTAGGAGGAAACGATTTTTCAATAAAGGTGACTCGTTGAAACTGTCTTACTGTGCATCGATGAGACCAAGGATTGATCCTGTGTTGACTTATTTGTAGTGTTTTTATTCCTCTAATATTTTGACGCTTGTGGGCATATCCCAAAGGATTACAGACTGAGTTTTTTGCCCACTGTTTGTAGCATTGCAAAGCTACCTGTCTGGAAAGGGATAGTCAAATGAGATGTAGCATTACTGGGGCTGATCTTTCGTTTCTGTGATATATCTTAACTTTCTTTCTGTATGCCTCAGTTAACTGCGTGTGCACTGATACACAGGGCTGTAACATACGTGCATGGTATGTACTGCTCCATAAAAAAGGAAAGAAACCACTTAATGTTAACAAGAAAAAATGGATTTTCTGGCATCCTGTGACATGCACAGCAGAGTTACTTGGTAGGATTTATAGATTCAGCACCTGTGAGTGCCCAGCAAACTAATGTTATGTCTGTGTTAGACTTCAACATATTGTGACAGGAAATAGGTGCAAGTTTGAATCTTAAAATCTACTGAGTACTTCTTAATATTAACATGGGGTTTTAATGCAGTCTTCTCACGCTGTCTTTATATACCCGTCTTTATATACCCGTCTTATGGACCACCTCACCCTGACATTTTCAAGTCACAATCCTTTCATGCTTTTCAGAAGGGATGTGTCAATTATGAAGATGTTTGTGCAGTCACAGGTCTGGAGTAGGTGTGCATAAGTGTTTCCATTTAAATTTCTGGGCAAAATAAACTTCTGTGATTAACTGACGGATCTGAAATTTGAACTTTTGTTATTCATTTTTGCAGGATATTGATTGGGTACAAACGGAGAAACACGTATTTGAACAAGCCTCCAGCAATCCATTCCTTGTTGGTTTACATTCCTGCTTCCAAACAACAAGTCGGTAAGAAGATTTTTAATTCTCAAGCCACATTACTGAACCCCACTTTTAAAATATTGCACTGTGTGGCCTGTGTTACTTCTCTTTTCAGTCATCTCCCAGTGTCATTATACATTTGACTGTTTTATCCAGATTAATCATTTTCAAACAAACACTTCTATCCACTTACTACTGACCCTGTTCTGACATTTATATGGATCTGATCATGAATAAGACACTCTGGGCCTGATTACAACTTTGGAGGAGGTGTTAATCCTTCCCAAAAGTGACGGTAAAGTGACGGATATACCACCAGCCGTATTACAAGTCCATTATATCCTATGGAACTCGTAATACGGCTGGTGGTATATCCGTCACATTTGGGACGGATTAACACCTCCTCCAAAGTTGTAATCAGGCCCTCTGTGTCTTACTTCGTATCCTCCGCTTATTTGAATCTTTAATTGTTTTTGAGAGAATCTGAAACTGCTTCTTCCTTATGAGCTTATATTTAGGGTCTGATACATGCACATTCAATCCATGCACTCGGTTCACTGTTTCAGCCTCATACATGCCATGAACTGCCTTAATCTCACCCTGTGTTTTTCTTTTGACTGTTAGGGAAAGATGTGCCTAGATATACAAAAAGTGATGGATGGAATGTTTGAGTTAATCTCAGCCACAGTTAAATACTCCAGGCCATATCTCAATCCATGTTTTTTTCAGTCACCATGCCACATCAGTTTGGAGCCAGCCATATTTAAATCAGTCTTGACCCTGCTCCAGTGGAAACAGTCCATCCCAAACTGCGAGGCCAGGCACCCCCTGAACCAGAACACAAATAACCCAGGACCGGTTTTGCTCTACTTAGGGATCATCAGTCGGGTGCACCTTGGTTACAGTAACTGTGCAAAGTGAAAGGAAGAAAGTGAGGATGAGAGGGCCACTGGAAACTAGTTAGATTGGCTGCTCAGCAAGCTGTTTTTGGGCACAGTTGAACATATATTCAGAGAGAGCTACGGTAGCCCACAAAGTGTGACAGTGGCCCCAGTGCTTAATTTGTACATTAAGAGGTGCCGGTGCTCAAAGCCCTTCTCTTAAATACAAGGCTGCTGTAATTAAATCTGCAAACACTGAATACTGAGGCAGCGTAATCCTGAAGCCATCTCGGGCCTCTTCAATCCATTTACGGCCACCCCTGCCCCTTCAGCTCATCCTGCAACGTTCTACTTTCTCCATTTAGGACGCTTTTTAGTTTTTCCTTCTTCCGTCTTTCACATATGTGTCTTTTGCTCGCAGCAAATGCTTGAGGCATAAGAATAAGCCCCGGCCCTCACAAATAAGTTCCGGTGCTCAGCACCGGAAACAACCAGCACAAATTAAGCACTGAGTGGCCCACTTTCGGAATGTTACTGGAACTTTGATCTGTGATATCTGTGAGAATTATTGTCTGCTTTTTTCCTTATTTCTCTCGGAATACTAACATAAGTTCACCTCTTCACCCCATGATGACGATGAAGACTTTTAGTGTGTACTCTAAGGAGCATTTTGTTTGCACATAGTCTGCCCCTTGAAAGCCCAATTTACCTTGAAGTTCATTCAAGGGATTTGTTTTTCATGTGACTGTTCGTCCTTTTACTTTGTTCATTATGATGTACCTTTTGTCCTAATTTGAATATTCCAACTCAACTTTTACTAAATACAAAATGCCTTATTGATTTCCCGACTTTGCTGTTTTTCGCTGCCCATTTTATTAATATTCTCTGTATTTTAAAGCAATGTTTCCTTTGTTGATGACATTCATTCTCTGTGGGTGGAAGTGGATGCTTTCAGACCCTTTCAATTTTCTTATGTCACATCTGTGTTGCCTTGGGGTGTTTGACATTGTTGGGGTGTGCACCTTTTAATCACCTCCTTATTTTGTCTTGCCTGATTTTTGACACTTGTTTTTGATAAGACACCTTTTTTCTCATCACCCAGACGTTTTAAGAAGAATTATCATCATATTTATTTGAGCCACAGTCGTACTACTTGTACCCTTGGCCATCTATCAACTATCTTTATTTATGTTCACAGTGACTGTGCTATTCACTTTTTGATTTTGTTGCTTGGATTAGCTTCCCCTGACTCTTGCAGTTTTTGAGCCTACTGTTGCATGATTGTATCCATACCATCCTATAGTCACTGACTTAATTGATTTGCGTTAGCAATTCATAGCTTAATGGGATCCATGTTATCCCCCCTTTTAAAAGTGGTTTCTGGATATGTATGGATCTCTGCTAGATTTAATGATATTTTTAGAGGCTTTAGATGGGCAAAAGAGGTTTGCAACTGGTCAGTGATTTCTGTACGAAGTTTCTGCTGCATTAAGGTGACAAATGTAGTTCTGAGAGTTCATCTTGCTTAACCTTCCACATAGAGGACTTTGTCCTGTCTCCTCCATACTCATCAAGGAAGGATTTTGAATGTTAGTTTACTGCCTTGAAACTGTGAAGAAAGTACATTGCAAAATGTTGTGTAATACATTTTGAGTTTACCTGGGATCTCAGTAGAAACACTGCAGTTTCCTTCAAACCCTTCTGCTATCAAATTCCTGAATATTAGTCATATGCTAGACCAAATCCTTAGGAACTATTGAAGCTACAGGTGTTGCTTGTGTGAGAGCTCATCTTTGTCCAAAATTTTATCTTATGAAGCTTCCAACTGCTTGAACCGAAAGTGGTGTGGCCCTGATACGTACTTTGGTGCTCCTGATTGGGACTGCCTTTGTTTAGTGGAGTGAACCAATTACAGGTGAAACATTGTCATAAGAATTTCATACATACCGTGAGAATACATGACTCTTGGTGTTTGCACCAATAGGAAACAAGCTGGAAGAAACAATTTGCTACCAAATATATTCCAGGATGCTGTCAGGCTAGTAATACATTGCGATTCAACCAGTTTTACAATTTTAGCTGCACTGTTAAACTGATACATTGTTTTAGTATCAGCTGGCATAGTAGGAACAGTCCTCCAGTCGACACAATGGGAGAATGTCTCTGAGAGAACTCTCTGCCTAGTCAAGCAAACACTAGACACTTTATTTAGACCAGGAAGACATCACGTTATATATTGTGATGTTGAGGCAAGATGGAGGACATTGTAAACATGGCCTAATGTTAGTAAAAGCTCAGTTTGTAATATTTATTATTGACACAAAATTGGCTCTCACTTTTCTGTCGTTCTTAGACATCAATTTTAGGGTCATAGATTGTTCTGCTTAGTGGCACCAGATAAAGGATATGGCATTGGGCACATTTCTGAAATCCTTTGGTGAGCTTTTCTTCTTCTCACTCAGATTGCTGGACCTTTAGGAAAGGAGGCGGTGATTGCTGTAAGACCCCTTGGCTCTCCTGTCCCTTTTCCCCTTTTCTATAATTGAACTCTTCAGAGTCTACAAAAAAATCACACTTTCATTGTTCAATCTATTGAAGCTCCCAAACCAACAGGTAAGTGTTCTAATCCTCATGTTTGGGGGTTTATCTTACTGCAGCATAAGTAGCCTTGTCAGGCACAATGAGCCAATGTTATGTTGCTGCTCAAGTGGTTGCCCCAGTAACCAGGGTTCTGTGGGGTCATGGGATTCTGGGTGCTTAGTTATTCCAGAGCAGACGAGGGAGCTTCATCAATCCTGATCATGTGTTAGTAATGAAAAGACACTTACTCGTTTCCTGCCTTAGGTCTTCTCTTCAGTTTGGCAGCGAGTGCCTGCTGAGGAATACAATAGCTATTGTAGAGCAGAATCCATGTTGAGTTCATCATTGCTGTACAACCACCAAGACATGATGCCCAGAACAGTCAATAAAATTCGTACTCTCGCGGTATGTGCATAAAAAGGACTACTTTGGAAGTGTAGGGAATTGGAGAAGTCCTTCATTTCAGTGATTGTACCCTTCAGGTACCTTCTCAAGACATGTTGCGCCCTGCAGGCACCCATACGAGCCGCATTAATCTCAAGCAGCTGCCTGATCCTTCTCGAGAGATGCACCAGTGTGAGTGTTGCTAGCCACTTCAGTGTCATGGGAGTGTGCAATCCACACCGCAGTGAGATCCATCAGTGTGAGGGTGCATGTGCTCAGTGCTTGACCACCCAGTGTTGTTAGAACTTCAGAAAGCACTGCACAAAGAGAAACTTGCATGTTTCCTGCCACAGGTCTTCTCTGCAGTATGCACAGGCTCTGTTCAGATGTACTGACTGGAGCTTTTTAACCAGCTTTTTTCCTTTTTTTTTTTTTTTGAAGTCCGACCACAGAGTTGAGGAAAATGATGTTTTGTCTTGATGTAGATGAGAGGCTTTTATATTCTTTTGAGAGAGCTAAACAAGTCCCTCACATCCTCTCCAATACTTAAGACTCTGGCAGCAAAGTTAGATCTCCTCCTCCATTCTGAGGTATCAAAACGTATTGATTGAAGAATGTCACACATAGGCAGACCTCTTTGTTCCACCTTACGTGCGGTTTCTGTAGCTCTGCCTCATCCTCCTTAACAGGGGTGGCATTGGCGCTTTCTTGCCCTTTTACATCTCTCTGCAGCTGCAGGCAAAGGTGCCACTGACAGACCACAGCAGTGTCTCATTCACATACATGGCACAGAGCAGAGGGCATGTCACAGCTGAAGTCTGAAAAGGGCATGCACCCGAGAGACCACCACCAGCAACTTCACCACACAGTTTGGTTGTCCTTACAATATCTGCACTAAAGTAGTACTGTAAAGTGCTCCTAGATTATTCTCTGACACTGTGATGTTCTATATTGTGAAACGAGAAAAGATATACATTTTACGTAAAATTTTTGGAGCTGTGAAAATAGGGCTTAATGTTCACTTGTTTAACTCATTGTTTTTTTTCTTGGGACTGTAACGTTTTGCATCTTGCAGGCCCCTGATTTGTGCCTGGAATAGTAACCACTGAATTATTTCCACGCCTTGCATGATCACAGAATATGCACTAGCTTATGAAATGATGAAACATATATTTTTATATACAGAAGCTTAAGTTAATTGCATTTCTTATTTTCAGGTTATTTCTAGTCATTGATTACGTAAATGGAGGAGATCTTATGTTTCATATGCAACGTCAAAGGAAGCTCCCGGAGGAACATGCAAGGTATAGCTAACAAAAAAAAGTGGGGGGCAACCTTACCATACATAGTTCAAAACTGACAGTTTATGTTTGTAACTAACAACTTCTTGCACAAGGAGAGGGACACAAACGGAAACTACCGCCTATTTGATGAGTGTAGAGGTCCCCCAGTGAGGTAGCATTCCCTGTTGTTTCTCACCTATTTTAATGTGGTCATCCAGTGAGTGATCTCACAGTAGGTCTCAAACCTCAAGCAGACGCCATCACAGAAAAAAAGCTGGAATGCCTGTTGTTGGTGATTGCTGGAAATACAGCTCTGAGGGTAAAGAAAACTGTTTTATTTATCTCCAGGGGATGGCCCATTCCATATTACTAATCATTAGGAAGTCAGGAAACATTCAGTAGTTTATTACTGAGGCAAGTTACCCGCTATACAAGTTGTTTTAAACTCTGGATGTAACAGTGTCGTCTTCATAAAGTTTTGGTCAAAACCTTACAGAGTTGCTTCAAGCAAGGAAACAAGTAGTAGGGTGACTAGGAGACACATGTGCATCTTAAAATGAGATGGCCAAAGGCAGCTCTTCCGAATAAGAACACTTTAGTCCCAGATAGATGCTTCACGTGGATGATCACCTCGTTGGGGATTGTTGTTATATGAGCTAGTTGTCTCCCTGCTGTTATCTAGCCATCTTGGTACCCCATGAATTTAAATATGGTAAAAGTAATTGACTAGTATTGATCCAGAAATATACAGTTTTTGATCTTTCCTCTTTCTCCACTTGCTCGCTACAGAATTAAAACTGTAATATCTGTGATCTAATAAACTATTAAAAAAAAAATACTAAATTATATTGTGCCTTCTGTTAGTCACAGCGGTAGTCATCATTTACGGGGCTTAGTAGAATGGTACAAGATTCGATGCATATTGTATAATTGATTGAAACATTTCCTTCACATTTATTCTGAAGCACAGTACCTAATCACTTTTACCTGTTCTGTTTTTAAGATATGTTCATGTTCTGGGTAGGGATGAGTGAAGGCACAGAGTAACTTCTGTGGAAGAAGATGCTGGGACTCATTTGAGAGTTCTTTCCACAATTACTGACAAGTCACAGAGTATGAGACAGAATGCTCTGGGATTGGATTTGCTGTGCAGTGCTGCCCTGACCACACCAAGTATGACAAGTTTTACAGCCTACTAAAGGTGTGTACTGTCCCAGATATTTCTAATGGCTGTCCAGGATACAACCATAGTGGTATAAACACAAACTAATTTTAACCAGTCAACAGGAGACCAATTTGTGTTGTTTAAACAGCTTTGATGTTTCAACCAATGTGATTGGAGCCCTTCAACCAGTGAGAATTTACAGGTGTTTGGATCATGCAAACAAAATACTTAGGGCTGACTGCTCCTTCCTTCGCCCATTGGGAGCCACCAATGTGACAGCAACAGGACCACGTCCCATTTCTAAAACAGAGGTTTTTTTAATTTGCCCCCACTGTGAATCAAAAAGGGTAGGTTACAGCACTGGCATCTTTTGACAAATTTTAACACGTTCTAGGTCCCTTAGTATATCAATGAGTAAATGATTTATAAGTGGATTCCTGATGCAGTGCTTAATGCTGTGGTTTTATCAGTTCCTTAAAGCCAGGAATGGCTGAAGCGAAAATGAGTCACCAGGAGGTATAGTAGTTTACCCAATATTGTATAATTTAATCATGTATAGAGACCTGTGTTAAAGTTCAAAAGTTATGATTTTACAGAACCACGCGTTGAGCTCTTCCATTGTTTTATCTCTGTTAAAAAAAGGCAACTTGACCAAGAAATGTTGTGGTTTAGAACATCATATTTATACAGCACTCCCACATGAGGGTTTGAAAAGCATCTAAACATTGTGCCTGATGATCTCAATCACCATGGGTCACACGTATTTTGGGAAATGTAAGAAGACAAGAATTTACATATCTTGTGTGGTTTATGTCAATTATAGTATTTTTAGCTTTGGTTATCTTCTGAATTGTATTCCCGACTGTTTCTTTCAAGACGTTTACTCATATAATATTGGTCTCTTTGTTCAAAGATTTTATGCTGCTGAAATTTGTATTGCTCTAAACTTCCTGCATGAGCGAGGAATAATTTACAGAGACTTGAAACTAGACAACGTTCTGCTAGATTCAGAAGGGCATATCAAATTAACTGATTATGGCATGTGCAAGGTAAGAAATGTTCTTTCATATTGATGCTACAGTGGCTAATAGACTGTTCTACCATAATCACTGTTGAACTATGTAAAGGCAAAAACAGTCCAGTAGCTTGTTCTTAAAGATATTTTTACACTGCAATATCTATCACACGTCTCTGGCACCATCTCACATCGTTTTGCGGTTCTATAACCAGTTCTATAAACAAGGAAGGTATTTGATCTTCCAAAAAATAAGAGAAAAAATTGTGATTGTTCTACCTCTAAAAGTGTCTGGTGTTGGTATGTTTTTGGTTTAAAAAGTTGAACTCCGAAGTAACCATTTCTAATATTCTCTATGTCTTAAAGTGGCTTCTTATCACAAAGTTACAGGGCCAAGTCGCGTGCTTATTCTCCAAAAGGATTAAAGGGAAACAGCTTTGATTAAAAGGAAGATACTGAGAACATGACAAAGAAGTAGTATGATAAGATGGTGCCGGAGGCTGACTTGACAAACCAAAACAAACCAGCAACAAATTAAATTTGAAAGGGAACAGCCTGAACTTGTTGCTTCTTATTTATTCCTGTAATTAATTGGTTCAGGAAGGTTGTAAGCATTTCTCTTTATATTGCTATGTCTGTGCTCATGCAGGGGGCCAAAAATGATTATGGCCCTCATTATGACCCTGTGTGGCGGTTTCACCGCCATGGACCGCCGATGCAGACTGCCATATTACGACAGCGGTGGTTTGGCTACTGGCAAACCGCTGCATCCCCTCCCGCCCCGCCCCGTTACTGCGGCCTGTCGGGTCTGGATGTTTCTGCCTGCAGCCCGGCGGGAGTTGGATGACTGCTGAGGTCATTCCGATCCGGGACACCACCAGCATTTTACTGGCTGTCTCATCACTACAAAATGCTGGCGGTAAGGTATCTCGATGACAGGAACTTGCATTCCTGTTGCCGGGATACCCACCAAACACCTCCACACACATGCATGCATGCACCAACACACACACACAAAACCACGCACACACACTCACAACATTCACCCCAGTAGACACACATGTATAAGTCATCACTGGTTATTAACCAATTTATTTATTTCACTCATGCTGCACAGTATCGGCAAAAACTTAGGTGAAGCCAATAGTTGGAAAAGTAGTTTATCTGCTTAGTCAGTGCTTGTTTGTCTTGCTTTTTAACTACAGCAGAATATGTGGGAGAATTTTAATCACAATGGATTCCAGATCTGTTTGTGTTTCAAGTGCTTGTTAAAGTAATGGCGGGCACCAGAATGCAATATGATCCGTAGTTACCTCCTATATATGACAAGTGAGTTATATTTAATAAGAAGTGGGTGGGTTAAAATGCTACAAACAATTCCAAATGTTTTTTTAACACGTTTAGGAATTCGTGTAGATGAGAAGATTAAAACTGCACATTTGAAAAAAAAGATTAGGTAAAAAATTGTTTTTCAGAAAAATGTTAGCAATTTCAGAATGAACAAGATCCATCAAAGCAATTTCATACTTCATATTCAGGTGCTAAAACTATTGAAGTTGGCCAGTTACGGTTATCTGGGCACACAATAACTCGCCCCCAATGCTCTGCTCCTACCCCACATGGGATGTCATAGATGACATCCTGGTGACATCCTACATCAACCAATTATTCACCCCAGCAATCATGTCATTTGTTTGAATGTTTTGTTATTTACTTTTGTTGTTTTGTTATATGCTGTTATTTTCTGTTGTCTTATATTATCTGCCATTTGGTCCACTCTAGGGCATAGTATCCATGTCTGCATAATCCACTGCATAGAGCATTTACCCAGGTGCGGCATGGGGTTGGCACACATTCAGCATCCATGCCACTTGTACATAACCCACTGTGCACACCTTTTGGCTGTGTGCAGTGGGATTGACTGGAGGACTTTGGTTTCTGGCTATAACTCACTACCCTGTGGTAGCTGCAACAGAAATTGTCCTGTGGTCGTCAGCCAGTCAGATTGCTCAGGTTTGTGTACCAGACCTTCCATTGGATGAGAGGAGAGCAGATTTACAGTAAACCACAAAAGTCCTCATTCTGAATAAGGTTCTAGTTTCATGCCAAATTCAGTGTAATTCCATTTAGCAGTGTTTGCTGTAGCGAAGAGGTGTAATTTGTTTGGAAGCTTGAATGGGAGGCACCGGTATCTTAACACCTTTACATTTTTCCACCTGGACAGATCTACCAAACACACTCATAACACTCAGAACCTTATGATGCTTTTAGGGGTTAATTGTGCAGAGATGGACTGGAGGCCTATGCGTTATATGGAAATGGTGGTTTATCAATATAAGTCAAGTATTGGTTCACTTGTTTACAGGGCAACCCCTATTTATATACAGCTAATTCACTGTTCATGTTCACAGTCCATGGAGATTTGGCGAGTAGGGTGCAGCTGAGATGAGGGTGAGGAAGATACCGGAGATGAAGCAAAAGGCAGAGCATAAGGAGGCTTGTTTGTTTTAGTTTACATATTAAGTATTCCACAACTGTGTCCATCTGCATTGATGTCAAGTTAAGGATGTTATTGGTTTGTGGTGCATCTATGTGGTCTGCTGCAGTATGAGCTCTCTCAAGGGCCCACCAGTCGAGAGCCCTTTTTTAGTTTTACAATTTTAGTTTATCTGGCATATTTCAGTTTGATGCTTTAAAAGAGTTCTACCATTTTAGGAGGGGCTGGGACCCGGTGACACTACAAGCACTTTCTGTGGAACGCCAAATTACATTGCACCTGAGATTTTAAGAGGAGAGGAATACGGTAAGTGCTTTTCTCCCATTCAAGGATCATTGATTTTCGATAATTAAGTATAAATGATCATGTACATCCTACATCATGTCTCTTGCGTTCTTCAGCCAAATTGTTAAATGAGTTGGGTAAATGTGTAGTTTTTTATTGTAACAGTGGTAATCACCTACATACACAGGACAAGAAGTTCACGTCCTAGTCATTGCTTCTTAAAAGACCTGGATGGGAATTTCCTGTTGCCACATTTAGGGGTTAAATTCCGTCAGGTGCAATACTTCTCTCTTTTGCTGTCAGTGTAAGGTTACTTCTATTGCTCTGATCCAGATTGTAACTGCAGTATGTGTAGCACGTTTCCACTGATTCCGCCATTTGCTACTTGTTCTGTTTGTTAGGGAAACCTGCACTACTGTTGTGCTGTTCCTGTTCAAAGTGTAATGGAAGCTTGCATGAATTCTGCTTCCACATTACCTGTTCCGTAGGTTTGAATGCCTTATACTGCTACTGTTGCCTTTTCTATACTAGTTCGGTGCTCTTGGTTACCCTTAAGAATATCTTTTCACCATCCACATACTTAAACTATTGGCTTTGCCAAGGCTTGTTTTGAAATGTGCACCATCATGTAAGGGGTGTACTGATAGCAATACTAAAGTACAGAAGTGTCCTTAGGATGCAATTTGTGGGCGTTTTTTTAACCCCTTGGGCATTATATTGTAGATGGGGACTAAGATTTTGCCGCTTTTTCTATAATATTGATCTCTTGGGAGCACATTTTAAGTTTACCTTATCTCCTGGGCGTTATCCCTCATTTGCATGGGTTGTGGCCCACGGAAATAAGTAAATGGTTTTACAGATGTGGGAGCAGGGGCAACGAGGCTGTCAGGGGGGCTGTGACTCCACCATAGAGGACGCAGCGTACAATCTTTGTAGTTCACCCCAAGAAGACGGCCCTTTGGATAGTTTCCAAGTAGCCTCACTGAAAAGTAATCACGCATTGCATCTGCCTGCAAGGTGAGGGGCTGGGGGTTGTGGGGTTTCGATTTTCTTGGTAGAAATGTGGGAAGACAGAATAGTAGAACATTTGTTATTATCAAACTAATTTCTCTCCAAATTTGGTTTCCAAATGTAAGCAAGAATAGATTGTGTAAAGTGCCCGCTAAATAACATAATAGTATGGATAATTATGAGTTGCATAAATAACCACCATTCCTAATCTCAATATATTGTGCGCATTCCAGTGCATATGTCTGATCACGCAATATTAAATCAAGAAATCAGTGCACAGTCCTAAAACTGTCAGGCCTCATTTTCTAAGCAGTAGTAGAGATGTGCCTCGTTACGTCACTAAACAAAGTGCTTTCTCTACTTATCCTGTTTAAATCACCTTACAAATGGGTGGGGGCCAGTGAGATTTGATGTTTGTTAGGCTCTCAGGTATTTCAAAGGCTTTCTTCTTTGGTAACTATTTATTTGAACGACCTTTAATTGCAGTCGGTCCAGATAAAGTACATTGTTCACTGAAAGTGTTGATGCTGAGCAATGTATTGGAAATATGGTAGTCACTGGGAAACGCAAAGGTGCGGGCAAGTGCCCAAATCCTGCAGGCTATGTAATCTACCGAGAGATGAATCCTACTTTCCAGCACATAAGGGCTGAATGTGCGATTATTCAGCGAATCCTGCAGGGCCGCAAATCATTGTATGAAAGCTTCCTGTTTGAAGAAGAAATTGGCCTAATATCAATAGAACATATCCTTTTCTGATGGATACAACTACCTGTGGATTCCTCACCTCATGAATACTCCCATGGCGCCAGCATTCGACGGAAATCTTCTTACTAGTCTCTGCACGTCGACGAGGACGTCACTGTCGCCCACGCGACGCCGTCTGACGTCATACAGGCAATAAGAGGTCCTCGACGACGTGCGGACGTCAGTTCCCTTTTTTCCGTGCATTCGAAACGGTTATCTTCGAGGGAGCAACTGTTACTCTTGCGGTTACAGTGTATATCTTGCTGCGTAGTCTTTCGCTGTGGAAATAATGTCGCAGAGAAAGTCTGGATTTAAGCCTTGTCGTGAGTGTGGAGGCAAGATGTCGGTGACGGATCCTCATTCCGATTGCCTTTGGTGTTTGAGCTCCGACCACGACGTCTCGACTTGTGATTCATGTCAGCACATGAATCCAAAGGCTCTTAAAGAACGTGAGGCGAAGCTGTTTATGGCCAAGTCAAAGGAGAAGCATCACAAGAAGTCTTCTCCAAGACATCGGCGTCATCGAGACTCCCGGCGCCGTAGAGAATCTCGGCGTCATTCAAGGGAGGCTCGTTCCAGGTCTCCGGATCGGCGCCGAAGAACATGGGAAGTCAGCCCCACGGTTACGCCGCATCCTTCGACGCCGTTGCCTTCTCCGGCGTCTCCAACTTCACCTGGACAGGCGTCGGTGATTGAGGTATTGGAGCCTCAAGTGTTTTCTCCGGCGCAGACGCCGAGGCCGGCGTCGGGGTCGCCTCCGAGACAGGCACCCCAGTATCCGGCTTTTCCCACCCCTGGAGCCGATAGTTCCGCATTCTTGAATGCGATGTATGCCATCTTCCAACAGATGGCTCCAGGGGGTGCTCCGGCTGGGCCTTTGGCCTTTTCTTTGGGTGATCCTGCGCCTCTTCGGCCGGCACCCTTTATGCCCTTTCTCCCGTTTGGGAACGTGGGCTCGGCGCCAGTGTCGGCGCCGGTGGCCGCTCCGGTGGCTTCGGAAGGATTGGCCCCATGGATTTCCATCCCGTCGACGTCGAGATTTCGGCCTGTGACTCCGGTGGGCCCATCCGTTTCAACTGCTCTTCGGTCGGCGCCGAAGTTACCTGTGGCGCCGGATGCGGCGTCGGTGGCTTCGGAAGATCGGCGCCGATCTCCGACTTCGGCGGAGGCATTGTCGACTCCGCGGATTGAGCAACGACTGCATTCAAGGAGACGTGCTCTCCGGGTACTAGAAGAGCAGGAGTACCAACGAGCCCTAGAGGAAGGAGAGCTAGAGGACTCGGGTGATGGGCTGCGTGGACTGGAGTCGGCCAGTGGGCTGGACACTTCCCCTGAGTGGGACCTTTCGTCCCCGGGGGAATATACTGAGGAGGCTGCTTCCTTTCATGCAGTGGTACGGAAGGCAGCTAGTTTTTTGGACCTGCCTTTGCCGGTAGTGGAGGCGAAACAAAACCTTTTGACAGAGGTGTTACATCCGGCCTCAGCCGCGGCGGAGCCTCTGTTACCTTTTAATGACGCTCTGCTGGATCCGGTTTTAGAGGTGTGGAAGAGGCCGGCATCTTCCCCAGCAGTTCACAGAGCCGCGGCCAGGAGGTATCGGGCGGCTCCAACTGACCCTGGTTTTCTGTCCAGGCACCCTACGCCGGAGAGCTTGGTGGTGCAGGCCTCCTGTTCGTCCAAGTCAGCGCCTGGTTCTTTTCCGACGGTGCCTGGGGACAGAGATTCAAAGAAGCTAGAGGCGCAGTCGAAGAAGATTTTTTCGTCCTGCAGTCTGGCGTTAAAAGCCACCAATGCAACCTGTATCCTGGGGAGGTATATTCATGCTCTGATGGATGACATCTCCTCTTCGTTTACAGAGCTTCCCCAGGGTCTTTTGGATCTTGTCTCAAATGCCCAGGCTGCTGCGACCCAAATTATCCAGACGGGACTGGATACCACCGACTCGGTAGCCAGAGCAATGGGCACAACTGTGGTGGCAAGGAGACAGGCCTGGCTCCGTAACTCGGGCTTTTCGGCTGATGTACAGTCCACATTGTTGGATCTCCCGTTTGATGGGGACAAACTGTTTGGGGCTAAGGCTGATTCGGCCTTGGAACGTTTTAAGGAAAGCAGGGCCACGGCTAAGTCGTTAGGGCTCCAAGCTCCTTCTTCCACGGCCTCTTCCAGATTCTTCAGGAGGTTTCGTGGATTTGGGCGTGGCTCTTCCTCCTCTTCCTTTCGGGGAAGATATCAGCAACCTGCCTCTTCCCATCCCTATAGATCTTTCAGGGGGAGAGGTAGGGTCCGCACCAGAGGAGCCTCTCAGCAGCACTCTGCCTCTTCCTCATCCTCTGGCGGGGTGCAGCAGGGGAAGCAGCCTTAGGCTTCCACCATTTCCAACTCACGCCTCTCCTGTAGGGGGAAGATTACAGCATTTTCTCACCAAATGGGAGACTGTTACGTCGGACAATTGGGTTCTCAGTGTTGTGGGAAAAGGCTACACCCTTCCTTTTCGGGAGTTTCCGCCCCTCATCCCGCCCCGCCCTTCGTATTGTTCACAAGAACACCTCCTGTTGCTAGAACAGGAGGTAGAAGTCCTCCTTTTAAAGGGCGCGGTGGAGTTGGTCCCGGAGCAGGAAAGGGGTCAAGGAGTTTACTCAAGGTATTTCCTGATTCCCAAGAAGGATGGTCGTTTGAGACCAATTCTGGACCTGAGGATCTTGAATTGGTTCCTCAAGCAGGAAAAGTTCAAGATGCTGACCCTAGCACAGGTGCTTTTGGCGTTGAACATGGAAGACTGGATGGTGTCTGTCGACTTGCAGGATGCTTACTTTCATATCCCGATACTCAAGTCACACAGGAAGTATCTCCGGTTTGTGGTGGGATCGCAACATTATCAGTTTGCGGTCCTTCCGTTTGGTCTTACTTCAGCACCTCGAGTCTTCACGAAGGTGATGTCGGTGGTTGCGGCAGAGCTCAGAAGGAAGGGGATAGCAGTATTCCCTTACTTGGACGACTGGTTGATCAAAGCCAAGTCCCCGGAGCTTGTGTTGCGTCATCTGCAGTCAACAACCCAGTTGTTGTTCGACCTGGGTTTTTCGGTGAACGAGCCCAAATCTCACCTAGAGCCCTCTCAGCGCCTCCTGTTCATAGGGGCAGTACTGGATACAACATTGGGTCGGGCCTTTCCTCCGCCTCAGCGGATTCAAGATATTCAGGATTTGGTTCCAATGTTTCGAAATGGAGCGGTAGTTCCAGTCCTCAAGGTCCTTCGTCTGCTCGGTCTTTTTGCCTCCTGCATTCTGTTGGTCACGCATGCTCGCTGGCACATGGGGGCTCTTCAGTGGTGCCTCCGAAGGCAGTGGTCTCAACACAGAGGGGATCTAGAGGGTACTGTCAAGATCTCCAGAGATGCTGCTGTGGATTTGAAGTGGTGGATTGTAAGCAACAATCTTTCGCAAGGAAAGCCGTTCCAGCAGTCACCACCAGTGGCCACAGTCATAACGGATGCTTCCACTCTAGGGTGGGGAGCTCATCTGGGGGATCTGGAGATCAAAGGTCTTTGGTCTCCAGAGGAACAGATTTTTCACATCAATCTGTTAGAATTACGGGCTGTACGTCTGGCTCTCAAGGCCTTCCTCCCTTCCCTTCGTGGTCAGTCGGTACAGGTCCTAACGGACAATACTACCACGATGTGGTACATAAACAAGCAGGGAGGAGTGGGGTCGTACCTTCTCTGCAGGGAAGCTCTTCGACTATGGTCCTGGGCAAAGGACCATCGGATTTGCTTGATAGCAAACCATCTGGCCGGAGTTTTGAACGTGCGTGCGGACAGTCTCAGTCGCCACTTCTCGGCAGACCACGAGTGGCGTCTCCATCCAGATCAAGTCCGTTTGATCTTCCAGAGGTGGGGGTTTCCTCGGGTAGATCTGTTCGCCACTCGAGAGAACGCGCATTGTCCGTTGTTCTGCAGCCTTCAGTATCCGATGCAGGAAGCGTTGGGGGACGCGTTTCAAATGACCTGGTGCGGCCAGTTGCTTTACGCGTTTCCTCCCATACCCTTGATTCCTCGAGTATTGAGGAAGATTCGCCAAGACCGGGCTCTAGTAATCTTAATAGCTCCGGATTGGCCAAGGAGGGTGTGGTACTCCGACCTTCTCCAACTCTCAATGTGCCCGCCGCTCCGTCTCCCTTTCAGGGCAGACCTCCTCTCGCAGTCGCAGGGGCAGGTTCTACACCCCAACCTCCAGAGTCTGCACCTACATGCCTGGAGATTGAACGGGGCAACCTGAGTTCCTTCTCTCTCCCGCCTGAGGTAGTGGATGTTATATTAGCGGCCAGGCGACACTCCACTAAATCTATCTACGCTAATAGGTGGTCTAAATTTGTTGCGTGGTGTGGAGAGAGGCAGATTGATCCTTTGCATGCTCATCTATCGGACGTTTTGTCTTTTGCTCTATCTCTGGCGCAGAAAGGTTGTGCAGTGGCTACCATTAAAGGTTATTTATCGGCCTTGTCAGCCTTCTTATGTCTTCCAGACCAACCATCTTTATTTAAATCCCCTATTGTTATCAGATTCTTGAAAGGTCTTCTAAATCAATATCCTCCAAAGCCATTCGTTATGCCGCAATGGGATTTGTCCTTAGTCCTGACTTTCCTTATGGGGTCCCCTTTTGAACCTATGCATTCTTGCCCCTTGAGGTATTTGGTTTTAAAACAGTCTTCCTGATAGCTATAACATCAGCAAGGAGAGTGAGTGAGTTGCAGGCCTTATCAGTAAAACCCCCTTATACAACTTTTTATGGGGATAAGGTGGTGTTGAGGACCAAGGCTGCTTTCCTCCCGAAGGTTGTTTCACCCTTCCATTTGGCTCAGGCAATTACTTTGTCCACGTTCTATCCTCCGCCTCATCCTTCCAAAGAGGAAGAAAGACTGCACCGTCTGGACCCAAAGAGAGCGTTGAGCTTCTTTATCGATAGAACAAAGGATTTCAGGCTGGAGGATCAGCTGTTTATTGGATACGTGGGCAAGAGGAGAGGAAAGGCAGTCCACAAGAGAACACTATCCAGGTGGGTTGTTCTTTGCATTAAAATATGTTACTCTTTGGCAAAGAAGGATCCTCCTGAGGGCATTAGAGCTCATTCCACCAGAGCTAAGTCGGCCACTTCGGCCTTGGCCAGAGGTGTTCCTGTGGTCGACATCTGCAAGGCCGCAACTTGGTCGTCCCTTCACACTTTTGCAAAACATTACTGTTTGGATTCTGAGGTTAGAAGGGACGGCCATTTTGCACGGTCAGTGCTGCAGGATTTCCTGGTTTGACCATTTAGGCACCCACCGCCGGGCGTGGTACTGCTTTGGGACTCTATTCATGAGGTGAGGAATCCACAGGTAGTTGTATCCATCAGAAGAACGAGTTACTTACCTTCGGTAACGACTTTTCTGGTGGATACATTAGCTACCTGTGGATTCCTCACGGTCCCACCCGCCTCCCCGTTGCCTTTCTGGTCTTACCAAGTAATCCTTGAGTGCGCTCCTCTTGGTCTTTGAGGGTGCAATAGATGTATATATAATATATTTATATATATATATGTATATATGTATATATCTTTGTGTATATACTTGGTGTGTGTATATATTTTAAAAGAGAGAGTTTTATATATATATATGTACATAAAAAGATTTACAGTTATTCATACAATGTGGTGTATTTTTACAATATAATGGATGTTGCCTTGCTCTTTCATTGCATTGCCTGGTTGTTCTCATGCACGTAAAAAATTATTGGTACTGACGTCCGCACGTCGTCGAGGACCTCTTATTGCCTGTATGACGTCAGACGGCGTCGCGTGGGCGACAGTGACGTCCTCGTCGACGTGCAGAGACTAGTAAGAAGATTTCCGTCGAATGCTGGCGCCATGGGAGTATTCATGAGGTGAGGAATCCACAGGTAGCTAATGTATCCACCAGAAAAGTCGTTACCGAAGGTAAGTAACTCGTTCATCTCTTCCCCTTTAACAGCCACAAAGAAAAAATACAGGTTCATAGCACAGCAGCAACCTAAAATGTTTAATAAAGTGTCAAAAGATTTACTGCGGCCTTGTTGTAGCTGGATCTCATTCGAACAGTAGACCCCTTAGCACATTTATGCTGACTTTCCTGAAGAGTTAGGTTTAATCTCCAGCTGGCACCACAATCGAAATAGGTAAACATACTTCTGATTCATTGTGTTAGAAAATGTGTGCTTCGGGGCTAAATTCTGAGTATTTATTTTATTTCGTTTTGTTATTATTCAAAATTCAGTTTTGAGTTCTTATCAAATCAGTACATAGTAGAAACTTCTACATAACGCATCTCTTTACATAAAAAAACAAAAACAAAGCAAGCACATTACATTTCCGTACTATCGATACAGACGCAGCAGTGCCTGATTTATGTGGGCCTACCCGGTGCTTGCACAGTTTGATGTTCAGGAGCAAGAGCCTCTTGAAGGGTTCTCCACCAATCAAATGTAGCGGAGGTTAATCACTCTTCAGTTCTTGGCTAGAGAATTCAGATTATGATGTTCAGCCAGACATAAGCCTTGTGCTCATTTAAAGTTGATTCTTACACGTGTGGTTGATTTTATGGATTTGCAAATATGTATTATTTGTGGTTTGCGCTGTAGTTATTATTTGCGTTGCACTTGTATAGGGATGTACTTGTGATAACTTAGTTGTTCACTTCTTACAAGTGTATTTCAAGAATAGGGACTTCGCATGTCAAGGAAGGCAATCTATATGAAGAAGATGTGATTAAGTGAAGAAACTTTACGTTCGATGGCATGTGCAGCTGCAGATACACATGCTGTGCACATCCCGCCATCTGGTGTTGGGCTCGGAGTGTTACAAGTTGTTTTTGTTCGCAGAAGTCTTTTCGAATCACGAGACCGAGGGACTCCTCCCATTTCGACTCCATTGCGCATGGGCGTCGACTCCATCTTAGATTGTTTTTTTTCCGCCATCGGGTTCGGACGTGTTCCTTTTCGCTCCGTGTTTCGGGTCGGAAAGTTAGTTAGAATCTCGGAAAAATCGTCGGTATTGTTTGCGTTCGGTATCGGGTTAGTTACAACAGATCGACACCGAATTGAGAAGAGCCCCGGTGGCCCTTCGGGGTTTTTTCGATTCCCGTCGGGGCCTGGTCGGCCCGGCCACGTGTCTCTTCAAGGCTGATGGAACGGACCCCATTCCGCTTCTGTCCAAAATGCCATAGCAAGTATCCATATACAGATCAACACCTGGTCTGTAACTTGTGTTTGTCACCGGAACACAGGGGAGGCCTGTCGAGCGTTTCGGTCGAGGAAGACACTCAGGGACCGAAGAGCAAGAAGACTGCAAATGGCGTCAGCGCCGACAGGACAAGGGTGTTTCGAGGAGGAGGAAGAAACATTCTCCATCCAGGAATCGGACTCGGAGGAGGTCGATCCCGAAGAAACGCCGAAAACCGTGAGTAAGACGTCGAAACAAAAAACTCACGAAAAGACTACCAAAGCCCAGGGGACGCCTCCGCCAACAGGCCATGGCTTAACCCGAAAAGTAGGTGACCGTCCATCGGCACCGAAAAAGGGCGTCGAAGTCATCCGACTCCGGTCGAGATACAGGCACGCAGCAATCCCGGGCACGAGAGAGTGGCTCCGAAAAGATTCGGCACCGAGACAGCGGCACCAAAGTTGGTCGGCACCGAGAGGGCACGACGCCAAAAAGAAAAAATATTTTGTCGGAGCCGAAGAAAGCAGCAGAAAAGGTTTCGGTGCCGAAACATCCGGCTTCCGAACCGAAAATGAGTTCCTATTCAGAGGAACAAGGACTGTCCTGAGCCAGATCACGCGCAAAGGCGGCTCTTTATTAAAAAAGATACAGGGAAGATCAGCACTCTTCCCCCAATCAGAATGAAAGGAAAACTTGCCTTCCAAAACAAGGACAAGGACAAACAGCCACAAGCAAAAGTGGGTAAACAAATAACACCACCACCATCCCCACATCACTCTCCACAACTATCACCGGTAGCCACTCCACCAATGATGCAATCCCCAACACATACGGGGATGAGTCAAGATGACCCTGACGCATGGGACCTTTACGACGCACCAGTGTCAGACAATAGTCCTCAGTGCTATCCAGCAAGACCCTCGCCACCTGAGGATAGTACAGGCTACATTCGAGTGGTATCAAGGGCAGCAGCATTTCACAATGTCAGCCTTCACTCAGAACCCATTGAAGATGACTTCCTTTTTAATACACTGTCGTCTACGCACAGTCAATATCAAAGTCTGCCAATGTTGCCCGGAATGCTAAAACACTCCAAACAGGTGTTTGAGGAGCCTGTCAAAGGGAGAGCCATTACTCCAAGAGTAGATAAAAAATATAAACCGCCACCAACAGACCCAGCGTACATCACACAACAGCTATCACCAGACTCTGTTGTAGTTGGGGCAGCGCGCAAAAGAGCCAGCTCTCATACCTCAGGGGACGCGCCACCTCCAGATAAAGAGAGTAGAAAATTCGACACAGCAGGCAAAAGGGTGGCGGCACAGGCAGCAAACCAGTGGCGTATTGCAAATTCGCAAGCTTTGCTAGCCAGATATGATAGGGCCCATTGGGACGAGATGCAACACCTTATTGAACACTTGCCAAAGGAGTTTCAAAAAAGAGCACAGCAAGTGGTCGAAGAGGGACAAAATATCTCCAATAATCAAATTCGATCAGCAATGGATGCTGCAGACACAGCTGCTAGAACTGTCAACACAGCAGTAACGATAAGGAGGCATGCATGGCTGCGTACATCAGGATTTAAACCAGAGATACAGCAAGCTGTGCTGAATATGCCATTCAACGGACAGCAGTTGTTTGGGCCGGAAGTGGACACTGCAATTGAAAAACTTAAAAAAGACACTGACACGGCCAAAGCCATGGGCGCCCTCTACTCCCCGCAGAGCAGAGGCACATTTTGGAAAACACAATTTCGAGGGGGGTTTCGAGGGCAAACCACAGAAGCCACAACCTCACAAACAAAGCCCACTTACCAAAGCCAGTATCAGCGGGGAGGTTTTCGGGGACAATATAGAGGAGGACAGTTTCAAAGAAACAGAGGAAAGTTCCAAAGTCCCAAAACTCCTCAAAACAAACAGTGACTTCAAGGTCACAAATCCCCAACACCTAACACCTGTGGGGGGCAGACTAAACAAGTTTTACACACATTGGGAGGAAATAACAACAGACACTTGGGTCTTAGCAATTATCCAACATGGTTATTGCATAGAATTTCTCAAATTCCCTCCAAACGTCCCACCGAAAACACACAATATGTCAAAACAACATATAGATCTTCTAGGGCTAGAAGTTCAAGCATTGCTACAGAAAGAAGCAATAGAATTAGTACCAAAAGATCAATTAAACACAGGAGTTTACTCACTGTACTTCCTGATACCCAAAAAGGACAAGAGCCTGAGACCGATACTAGATCTCAGAACATTAAATACCTACATCAAATCAGACCATTTGCATATGGTTACTCTACAAGACGTAATCCCACTGCTCAAACAACAAGACTACATGACAACACTAGACCTAAAGGATGCATATTTCCATATACCAATACATCCTTCACACAGAAAGTACCTAAGGTTTGTATTCCAAGGGATACATTACCAATTCAAAGTGTTGCCATTCGGAATAACAATTGCGCCAAGGGTTTTTACAAAATGCCTGGCAGTAGTAGCTGCACATATCAGAAGGCAGCAAATACATGTGTTCCCATACCTAGACGATTGGTTAATCAAAACCAATACGCTAAAACGGTGTTCACAACACACAAAATATGTCATAGAAACCCTACACAAACTAGGTTTCTCAATCAACTACGCAAAGTCACACCTGTAGCCGTGCCAAACACAGCAATACTTGGGAGCAACAATCAACACAGCAAAAGGGATTGCTACTCCAAGTCCACAAAGAGTACAAGCATTTCATAATGTAATACAAACCTTGTATCCAAAACAAAAAGTACAAGTCAAAATAATACTGAAACTACTAGGCAAGATGTCCTCATGCATAGCCATTGTCCCAAATGCAAGGTTACACATGCGGCCCTTACAACAGTGCTTAGCATCACAATGGTCACAAGCACAGGGTCAGCTTCTAGATCTGGTGTTGATAGACCGCCAAACATACATCTCGCTTCAATGGTGGAACAGTATAAATTTAAACCAAGGGCGGCCTTTCCAAGACCCAGTGCCACAATACGTAATAACAACAGATGCTTCCATGACAGGGTGGGGAGCACACCTCAATCAACACAGCATCCAAGGACAATGGAACATGCAGCAAAAACAGCTACACATAAATCACCTAGAACTGTTAGCGGTATTTCTAGCGCTGAAAGCATTTCAACCCATGATAACCCACAAATACATTCTTGTCAAAACAGACAACATGACAACAATGTACTACCTAAACAAACAAGGAGGGACACACCCAACACAGTTGTGTCTCCTAACACAGAAAATATGGCATTGGGCGGTTCACAACCACATTCGCCTAATAGCACAATTTATTCCAGGAATTCAGAATCAGTTAGCAGACAATCTCTCACGGGATCACCAACAGATCCACGAATGGGAGATTCACCCCCAAATACTGAACACTTACTTCCAAATTTGGGGAACACCACAAATACATCTATTTGCAACAAAGGAAAACTCAAAATGCCAAAACTTCGCATCAAGGTACCCACAACATCAGTCTCAGGGCAATGCGCTATGGATGAACTGGTCAGGGATATTTGCTTACGCTTTTCCCCCTCTCCTTCCATATCTAGTAAACAAGTTGAGTCAAAACAAACTCAAACTCATACTAATAGCACCAACATGGGCAAGGCAACCTTGGTACACCACACTACTAGACCTGTCAGTAGTACCTCATGTCAAACTACCAAACAGACGAGATCTGTTAACACAACACAAACAACAAATCAGGCATCCAAATCCAGTATCGCTGGATCTAGCAATTTGGCTCCTGAAATCCTAGAATTCGGACACTTACACCTCACACAAGAATGTATGGAGGTCCTAAAACAGGCTAGAAAGCCTACCACTAGACACTGCTATGCAAATAAATGGAAAAGGTTTGTCTATTACTGCCATAATAATCAAATTCAACCCTTACACGCATCTACAAAAGATATAGTAGGATACTTACTACATCTGCAAAAAGCAAAACTAGCTTTCTCTTCCATAAAAATACATCTTGCTGCAATTTCAGCTTACCTGCAAATTACGCACTCAACTTCATTATTTAGGATACCAGTCATAAAAGCGTTTATGGAAGGCCTAAAGAGAATTATACCACCAAGAACGCCACCAGTTCCTTCATGGAACCTCAACATTGTCTTAACACGATTCATGGGCCCACCTTTTGAGCCCATGCACTCTTGTGAAATGCAATACTTAACGTGGATAGTTGCATTTTTAATTGCCATCACATCTCTAAGAAGAGTGAGTGAAATTCAAGCGTTTACCATTCAAGAACCATTTATTCAAATACACAAAAATAAAGTTGTTCTACGAACAAATCCCAAATTTTTACCAAAAGTAATCTCACCGTTCCACTTGAATCAAACGGTAGAATTACCAGTGTTCTTCCCACAGCCAGATTCTGTAGCTGAAAGAGCACTACATACATTAGACATCAAAAGAGCACTAATGTACTACATTGACAGAACAAAACTAATTCGAAAGACAAAACAACTATTTATTGCCTTTCAAAAACCTCATACAGGAAATCCAATTTCAAAACAAGGCATTGCTAGATGGATAGTTAGGTGCATTCAAACCTGCTATCTTAAAGCTAAAAGAGAACTGCCTATTACACCAAAGGCACACTCAACTAGAAAGAAAGGTGCTACCATGGCCTTTCTAGGAAATATTCCAATGAACGAAATATGTAAGGCAGCGACATGGTCTACGCCTCATACATTTACCAAGCACTACTGTGTAGATGTGCTAACTTCACAACAAGCAACAGTAGGCCAAGCTGTACTAAGAACATTATTCCAAACTACTTCAACTCCTACAGGCTGAACCACCGCTTTTGGGGAGATAACTGCTTACTAGTCTATGCACAGCATGTGTATCTGCAGCTACACATGCCATCGAACGGAAAATGTCACTTACCCAGTGTACATCTGTTCGTGGCATTAGTCGCTGCAGATTCACATGCGCCCACCCGCCTCCCCGGGAGCCTGTAGCCGTTTAGAAGTAGATCTTAAACATTTGTACATTTGTAAATAGATTACTTGAAACTTTATTATGTACATACGCATTCACTCCATTGCATGGGCACTATTACTAGCATACACAACTCCTACCTCACCCTCTGCGGGGAAAACAATCTAAGATGGAGTCGACGCCCATGCGCAATGGAGTCGAAATGGGAGGAGTCCCTCGGTCTCGTGACTCGAAAAGACTTCTTCGAACAAAAACAACTTGTAACACACCGAGCCCAACACCAGATGGCGGGATGTGCACAGCATGTGACTCTGCAGCGACTAATGCCACGAACAGATGTACACTGGGTAAGTGACATTTTCCTTCTCAAGTTATCTCACAAGAAAAACATATGCAGGCCTTCCCAATTCTTAGCATCAAGGTGCTCCCCATATCTACAATTTGGTCTGTTCCAAAGGCAGAATCAAAAGCAGTCCCGGCAAATATGTTCATACTAACCCTGCTCCCTTCTCCCATCTCTCTTTTTTATCTTTCTTTTCCGCTCTTTTCCTCCATATCTCCTAAATCACTCACAATTCCTGCTACAATTAATAAGGGGAAGCTGGGAAAAGTAAAGAAGATTCCAAAAGCGGACCCCTGCCTTCAAAAACTCCAGCCCACCGGGTAAATGCCCCATAGAATAAATAGGAGGTCCAGGGCTGGGCACGGGCGAGAGTTGCAAGTAGATTTCAGGCCCATGGGATGGAGCATTTCAGCTTAGAGCCAACTCTAAATTTGGATCAGATTGCACGTGACCGAAGTGGCTACACAAATGTGTATTTGTCGGTTAAGTTTCTGGCCTCAGTCCAGCTTCCTGTAATCAGATGATAGAACCGAAAATGATGGCCACAGTTACGACTAGTGAAGATGCTGTTCCTTTAATTGTATGATCACTACTTCAAAAAAAAAATTTTAACCACAGATATTGGTTATCTCCGAATAGAAGCTGTTTTTGTGGTACAGATCGGGTATGAGCACATTATTTCACTGAAGGCTTTTCCTCCAGGTCATAACTCAAGAACATTGCTCAATCACATTGGAGGCATCTTTCACTGTGTTTTACAGCACTACATGTAGACTATGATGGAGATCGTTACTTTGCACCATTTAATAGTGCACCATTTCAAGTTGAGTACTGCTCCCTGTGGTACTCTCTGTCTCCAAGGCCGAGACTGGAGATGACTATGACAAATTTAACAAGAATCTTTCAGGATTTGAATCTGGACATTGGTAATCAGATAATCCAGACTTCTCTGCAGTCTCGGTCTCTGTGTTCTGCCGAGCCAGATGCTCAAGACAGTCTTCCTTCTTCAACCAGACTTCCCAAAACCCTTGTTCTTCTGTAAAGCTTTGTCAGCATTTCAGACATATTCGATTGAGGGTATGTACTCAGCTACCTTCACTGGTCAGCTGACTAGATTCCCGCTACCCTGCATCTGCAACATTAATGTACTGTTATGCTCCATTTGCATGTCTGTTTGTCTCAAAAGTGCTCTGAGTCACAAATTAAGGGTGTTAATACTGCTTTACAAAAACCCAAATATAAACATTTACTAACTGAAAAAACTCTGTAAACATTGTAGGTAAATGCAAGGCCGAGCAATATTGTGAAATTTTGTGTGAAATAGCTTAACTCTTGCGTATGTCTAAATTTCAAATTGCGCAAAGATTCTTAACAGTGGTCTTCAAACTTTTTTATATTGTGCCCCCTCTCAATGAAAAAAATCATCGAGGCCCCTTTCCAAAGTTTTACAATTATTCTATTAAATTGGAAATATTTGAATAGATCTCGACTTAATAAAACAGAGACATACGACTTCCAGAGTTTCATGCTAATCCATCCCTGTTCATAGTTATTCCTGTTGTGCTGTGACTGAGGCAGATGGAATAACAGTAATGCCTACAGACACCCAGATTGTAGACCGCTTTACAAATGCTACCAGATAGCAAATTAGTACAGTTCAAGAGGCAAGTATGTTTGTAAGAGATAAAGTACAAACCTAGCTACAGAGAAATGGGATGCTTGGCTAGAAGTATGGTGCACACTAGAGATTCGTCTCTGCTGCTTATCCGGCACATTCAAAGGACTTTGATGGTCTGGCTGCAGATGGCCAAGAAGAATACTGCTCCGATACCATGGCAAATTTGGAAAGTTAAAGGGCATCTGAAATAGCAGCTGATGGTCTTATTCATGCCAGAGGCAAATATGGTTAAGGGATTGGAAGGCAGAAAATGATAGTAGACTGTCTTATTAAAAATCCTTTTTTTTTTTTTTAGGAATAAATGTTTTTGGAAAACCGCTTGATTTCATAGTCACTAAAGATTAAAAAACATGGACATTCTTTTCCTTACAAGGAGAAGTAAAATTCATCTTCCCAGGATGCTCATTTAAGCATCTGGGTTCGAGATGTGACTGATCTTTTGTGCTGACTATCGTCAGACTAGGCTGCACTTCAGACCTTTACTCCGAGCCTCCACCGCAGGTTTTAATCCCTATGCCCATACCGAAGAATAAGGTAAAAATAAGGTAAAAAGCATCAGCCCTTTGTGAGGGAGTACTAGAACGATTCAGAAAAAGGACAATTCTTCTAGTTCCAAAAAAAGAGCAAGGATTGGGAATAAACTTTTTCTGGTGGAAAGCAGCCAGAATCACACCTGAAATTACTCAACAAATGGGGCTCCACGAATCATTTCAAAATGGACTGCCTTCTGAGGATGTTTTCTGTAGTTCTAGTAGGGAAATTTATGGTGAAGTTGGGCTTGCAGAGCTCCCATCTCCTCATCCAGATTCATCAAGAGCACCACAAGGTCTTGTGGTTTGCCATTCTTAGTCCTCACATTCAATTCAGTGTTCTCCCATTCTATCTGAAGTCATTTCTGGAAGTGCTCACAAAGGTTTTGGCACCATTGATGACTCTGTTGCAGGTTGGCTGCAGGGTCAGGAAGATATGTCAGCATCAGTGTTTATCTTCCATGTGCAAGTTTAATCTGGGATTATTTTTGTTTGCCATTTTTTAAAGTTGGAAATCAATTTCCATGAACCGTGACACTTCTTTTAATGTCTCAGGAAGTAGTCCTTAAACTGAACTGGTGGATCGACCCTTTGCTTCTGGGAGCCAGGACAACTTTGAGTTTAGTTCAACCCAAACTAATCATGACCAATGCAACTGGGCGTGGATGGGGAGGAGCAACATTGGACACCCAGTAGATTCACGACAAATAGCCCTTTGAGAGCATAAGGAATTCATGAACTGAAAAGCATTAGAGGAAGTGACACAGACTTTGCTGGGTTTCTTCCCCTTTGATTCAGGCCATTCCTGTATTGATAAGAACAGGCAGGAAGGCACTCCTTCCCAGGATTTGACAGAGAGAGAAGAGCTGATCTTCAGTTGGACAAAGAAATAACCCGTTTCCCTTACAGCAGTTTATATCCTGGGAAAGGAAAATGTGGTGGCAATAGACTCACCAAAATGTATCCTTCATTGCAGGATTCATTCTTTGTGGAATTAGGTGACCACTTCATATGTTTAAGACTGTAACGAGGAAGTAATTACTTGTAAGCAATTTTAGCCTTATGAGAGAGGTCAGAAGAAAGAGAAATAGTAATGTACTGGGTAATCAGGTGTTCCTCTGGCGACCAAGAGCAAACAGGAAAATGGCAATGTGATTGATGTTGTGGTCATTAGACATAAGTATGTGTGGCTGATAGGAATAGGAACACGCTTTCGTGTCCCAGTAGACCTCCTGTAGTGGATAAGGCATATCACGCTTCTATGGTTGCCACTTTTAAAAAAAATCAATTTCATTACTGCATAAATACTTAAAGGATTGAATATTATCTGTACCTCAAGCATGCCTAGATTGGAAAAATAATTTGAATGATCATCATTTATGTTTAAAATCTTAACTAGTATTTTCATTGTATTTGTGCTGTGTATAGGTTTCAGCGTGGACTGGTGGGCTCTCGGGGTGCTTATGTTTGAAATGATGGCAGGAAGGTCTCCTTTCGACATCATAACTGACAATCCAGACATGAATACCGAAGATTACCTGTTCCAAGGTGAGTGCATGAGTTCATTTGAAAAGCTCCTTATGTAATTGAAACTGATTTTATTGACATTTTAACTTGGTCTCAGAATCAGAGTTTTAAAATTTCCGTAATTTAATACAAAAATAATTCTCCCATATACTATACAGGTATTTCTTCTAAAATACTAAACATTAGATCATTATAATTTTTTTAAGAATTGAGTAGGCAGCAGCCTTGTGGTCGGCTCTTCCCCACCCACGGATTAAAACGCACCACAGCAAGTAAATTATGAATAAAAGAAAGTTTTCTTTCCAGGAGATCGTAGAATTCTTCATCTTATGAAAAAAGACAAGCTATATGGGTATCCTGATTGTTAGATACCTTTGGGATACACCTTATTTATTCCAGCACTTAGTATTGAACCATCATGTCACTTTGTTAGCATTAAAGGCGCATTAGCCCAGGACATCACCTTTCTGTTTATTGGTGATGTCATTAAAGTGGCATTGGTACAAAGGATTGGGACTAAGAAACCTATCCCAGTAACCCCAAAAGAGAAGACTTACATGTGCCTTCTACTCAGCCTCCAGATTAATTGTTGGTAATGTGATGGGGGTTAAAGGATAGGTAGGATCATTCCAGCGATAACCTTTACCTGTACCCTGGCCTGAGTTACAGACAAGCCTATTGCAGTTGTACGTTTTGTCTGCATTGACTTGTGAGTTTGCTCTCTTTTCCATGCCTGGGAGTTTTTTTTTGTTCATGTACCCACCTCTGAACTTTATAAACATTCTTGCAGCCACTGTGAATGATGCATGCTTTGATTTTATCTATTACTATTTACCAGCTCAGGTGATCCACACATTAGCTCCTCGATACAAGACATTGCCTGTAAATTAAATAACATATTTATTACGATTGTTAGCAGGTGGGTACACATATTCCCTTGAAAGAGATTCTTTATGATAAGGGCAAGAATTCTCCGCCATCATATTACATACAGTATCTTGATGGGAGAAATTAAAGACTTTCTAGATGAACATGTCATTAGTTACAACATGCATGGCTGCTATTTTTTATTTTCCAATTCATAAGTGACACATTTGGCATCTTCCTCCTAATTATTGCAGAGTCAAAGGTCAGAATCCCCGCTCACCGTTTAATAGAATTCATACAATAATTATTACAAAATATTTTGCAAACATGAATACAAGAAATGACACACCGATTATTACTTCTGGCAAAATTGAAAGAAGGTCATAAATATGCTTTATATGTGCCCTTTTGTTCTCTTCCTGAAAGGGAAGATAATTGATAGTCCAAAGATCATCCTCTGAGAATCTTAAAGTCTGGGTTTGTGGCCCAGGATATTCACGGGCTGTTCATTTCATTTAATTAAGGATAAATATACCCCCTCTGAAATAGGATAAAGTATCCAATTCAAGAAAATAGCTTCAAGTATAGTATCATAGCGATATTTTGAATTCCCATTTGAGGACTACAGAGTATTTTGATGATTCATTTCCGACCCCAGCGAGGTATCTTTTGTTTTGCCCTAACAGATTGTTTGCTATTGTTGTCCTTGCCCGAAAGTGCCTGGCCTAAGAAAAGCTGCTGAAACACATCAACATGAAATGGAGGTTTTGTGCAATGAAAATAAATGATGTTAGTTTATGTTATAGTAAGGTATTTAGGAAACAGCCCCTGGTATCACTAACCTCGACATGAGGGCACACTTTATAACACCGAAGCCCTCATTACGAGGCTGGCGATCTTAAGACCGCCACCCTCCCCATGGCGGTTGGACCACCGCAGACAGGGCGGTCCGACCGCCCCATTATGACCCTGGCTGATCCACCACAGTCATGCCGCCGAGACCGCCAGTTGTAATCCGCCAGGGCAGCGCTGCAAGCAGCGCTTCCCTGGGGATTACGAGTCCTCATCTGCCAGCCCTTTCATGGCGGTAGACACTGCCATGGAAAGGCTGGCGGAATAGGGGCAGCGGGGGCCCCTGGGGGCACCTGCACTGCCTATGCACCTTGCATGGGCAATGCAGGGGCCCCCATGCACAGCCCCATCGCGCATTTCACTGCCTGAATTACCGGCAGTGAAATGTGTGACGGGTGCTGCTGTACCCGAAGCACCTCAACATTGCTGCCAGCTCGATTACGAGCCGCTTCAATGTTGTGGTGAGTTTTCCGCTGGGCGAGCAGGTGGAAATGCTGTTTTCGTCCACTGGCCCAGCAGAAAACTGCTAATAGGGTGACAGTCATACCTGGCTGTATGATGGTTCCCGCGTAATGAGGGCTCGAGTCTGTTGAACTTTTTCCACCGTGCATGAAGTATTATTCTCTGTTCAATTTTCGTATCAGATTTAGTATTAGTTTTTATGTTCTTGAGCAACTTACATTAGAAGTGGAGATGAGGCTATTTTCCCACCCACATGTGCTCCTTCATGTCTATTCTGTAAGGATTCCTTTTTAAATTACAATTCTAGAATAGATGCTGCAGTCTACCTAGATGTTCTTCACCTTGATTTTAGGGTAGCTTTCATTTACCAGTTTTGTCACCATAGTCCAATATTTTATGTGTGGGCCAAACATTTCCAGACTGCCAATTACAAGGGCCACTGGGCTCTAAATGAGAGCGAGCTTGTTGCGGCAGGAATATCCCACCAAAGGCATACGGTTGAGACCCCTGCCATGCGACCCTGACTTCATCTGATATCCGGGTTTTCAGATGTGTCTAATCTAGCATGTACATGAACGCCTAGGCCGGTCACTGATTTACTACTGATTCTAAATCTGTCTTGGACCTAGAGTGGACCCTCAGTTGTGGCAGTGGCACTACAGTCTCTGTCAGGAGTACACATGTGTAGCACATGGTGACATCATAATATGTTTTGTAGTGATTATAATCTGCCAAGTCGTTTTTACCTGTGTCACGTGAATGGGAACCTTCTGCTGCTGATGGTAAACCAGGAAGCCTAGTGCCAAATCCCATGCATCTGGAGTAGTGCATGTACGTTCGTGGAGTTTGCTATGGACTGCTTAAGAGCCTGAGCAAACCAGAATGACACAGACTTGCGGGTTCCATTCATGTGCCCAAAATAAAGGCGAGGTTGCTTTCCTAGACAGTGGAAGTGTATTGCTGAAATTCCTTAGACTGAGGGAGGGTAAACCAGAAAGTGAAGTGGGGAAAGATAGACAGGCTTTCCCTTAGAAATTTGATTAGCGTCTTTGTGATACAGAGGGCCGCTGATTAGTGTTCCTTAGGCTGCCATGTGGTGTATGGCAGGGATGAGAAGGGGGGCTGCAGTTTCTGTTGGCAAGGTGTGAAGAGCCCTTTAGAAGGGGAACATCCCTCTGTCCCATTTCTTAATCACTATCACGTGTGTCTGTCAGTACTGAGGTGCAGACAGCCCACACCTCTGTGTGCCTCTGTTGTGGATCTTTTAACTGGAAGATGATCCTGCTGTAAACCGTGTCACAAAACTAAAAAAAAGCTGAGGCTGGAAGACAGCCTGCACAGAACCCCTGTGAGGGGAACAAATCTAAACTAGTGCTGCAAAGACAGAATCCAAATCCCCTATCTGCCAACTTTGTATAAATGTAGGTGCTATTAACCCACTTGTTGTTCCACTTCCAAGTTTAGTCTGAACAAAGAGAGAGGGCCAGGAGGGCCACTGAGAAACCAGGGCTGGTGTCTGCCAGATTGCCAGCTTCCCAGAGGAGAGTATGATCTGGAGGAAGAACTGCCTTGATGATTCCAAGGAACCCAAGAAGTCCTGCTTCAGCGAGGTGAAAGGAATGAGCCAATGCAGCAAGTGGAGCTGGCTGTTGGTGGGGCTTGAAGCAGTTAACCCTAGTGCGGGAATGCATCTTCTTGAGGAACCCAAACTGCATGACTGGTGAGTTCAAAGTTGCTGACCAGCGCTACAGATCCTCGGAGGAACCGTGGCACTTCTGAAACATGCTCAAGCACGTCCTATGTCATCTCTGTTGCGGCTGGTGTTGCAGTTGTGGAAGTATGCCCAAATGGTTGTTCTGAGTGAAACCGGGAACAACATTTGCCCCATGGCACTCAGTGCATGTCTGCAATCCCATATTACCGAGCCATGGCACCACTGTGTGGTCCCAGCAGCCCTGAAAAGGAAGAATGTAGGACCTGTGGTACCAGCCCAGGATACTCACAGTTAGTGGTTAGTACTGCAGTGAACCCAAAGAGTGCAGAGTGCACTACTCTGCTCTGAAGTACAAGGCCTGCCAACTAAGTCACTGATCAGACTGTTGTCATCACACCCCAAACACCACCAAGTATTCAACCTTTAGTGGGTCAGTGTGCGCTGAAAAACCAGTAGAGCCCAGAAGAGGGCCTTTTCCAGAAGCTGCTACTCTAGGTGCTGCCACTCAGTGTAAAGCCTTCAGCTGCCCCACCTGAGCAGGACCACCAGGTAACGTGATCTTGGTCCTGCACATGACCCGTGAACCCTCCTGCCTGCTAATGGCCCATTTGGCTCTGTGCCACCAGAAGCAGAAGGGATGAGAAACTGCAAAGGCTAATTAGCCCCAAGTGATTGATTGTTGAGAGTGGGTAAGTGACACACATGATCGAATAATCAGCACCACCACTACATTTCCAGAACCACAAGCTGATAAGAGTGGAGGGAGGAAGGGGTGTTATGGCACTCGATTCCAAGCCTCGAGTATTTAACGCATTTTTGTAGTGTGTATTAATGTGCCTTTTGGTGAAAAAAAAAAAGGTACTTTTCTACTTCAAAAGAGAAGCACTGAGCTGGGCAATGATAGGTTTTTTAGCTTCTGGCAGAGGAGGCACAAAATCTGAACAGATATACAATACAATACATTATGAAAATCAGGGCCACAAGCTAAACTGTATATAATGTTCGCAAATAGTTCTAATGATGCAGAATTCTACTATCAATGAAGTTAGGATATACCAAGAATGCTAAAGGCACAATTCCAATGCAAGCAGTTTGGATATAAAATAATATAATTTGCAAAATTTTACAACAAGAATACTCTACGCAAAATGGAAGAACTTACATTTTCCTTCCAAAATATCTCTTTGGGAATAGTGTCTCTGAGTTTGTGTTGGCACACTGGGTGTGGCGGAAGTACTTTAACTTCCCTCATGGTGCTAGAAACAGCGGCAACACCCCGAAAGCTTAAAGGGCTCAAGATGGATGATAAAGGTCCCTTGACTCAGTTAGCTGGTCCAGGTGCTGGACCGCTGCACATGGCAGGCCAAAGAGAGCATTAACGAAAATGCTAAAAACATAGTAGTAGTCTACCCACCACCCATTGTTCCTCTTTTCCCCCCTTTCCCTTCTCCATGTGGAATTGAAAATATAGGTGAAAGCCTTGGATAACCAACTGCAGTAAGTTGTGGACACTCTGGTGCCCTGGGACCAATGTGGCTTCATGTCAGGCTAAGCCACGAGACACAACATCCAGTGTGTACAGAATGCCCTGGCTGTATCCAGACTGCCAGGAGAAAAGGCGCTAGTCCTTGTACATTTTTAATAAGGTTTTCGACTCCGTGGACTGGATGTACTATTTGCACTCCTTACTAAAATTAACTATTGTCCTCGGTACATAGGGGTTCGTTAAACTGCTCTATGGTGATCCTATGGCCCACATCAGAGGCTTGGTGTCCACTGTGTTTCCAGGAGACACAGCAAGCTACAGGGATGTCCCTTGTCACCTCTGCTTTTTGCACTTGCTATCAAACTCGTAGTGGAATGGCTAAGAATTGCTATCAAACTCGTAGTGGAATGGCTAAGAATGAATGCTCTGGTCCAGGGGTTTGAGTGGCATCCCAACCTGTCAGATGAGGTAGCACTATACACAGGCGATGTTCTGGTGGTCCTGCAATGGATAGCCCATAGACCCTCCACATCTTGCAGATCTTTGAAGATCACTCATGAGGAAATCCTTATGGTATCTCCTGGGAAATAAGATGCAGCCATTTATCAGAGGCCAGAGACCTGAAAATAAGAAAAACTGGGTTCTTGTACCTCAGGATCTGTGCTACAGAGAATAGCAAAATGGCCTGGGATGAGAATCTGCAACCCCACCTCAACAGATTACAAAAAGACCTTGACTTCTCGTCTATGCTTCCTCTTTCCCTAATGGGCAGATCGCCAATCTTTAAAATGGTCAGTCTCCCCTGCCTACTGTAATAACTCCAAAACTTCCCTTACCCCATATCTGGGTCCTTCTTTACCAGTCTCAAAGCGGAGTTGCTTTTCTTCCTCTGGAACAAATGGCCACCCAGCATAGTGCTCGCCAAATGTTTCAAGTCCACCTTTGACGGTGGCTGGGCTACTCCTAATATTCTCTCCTGTCTTGGAGCATCACATCTGGTGGTATTCAAAAAGTGGTGGTTTGGGGGTGCACATGTTTCAGAGCCCTGGTAAATGCAGGGAACCACAATCGCACATGGCCTATATGGAGTTCCAAACTCCTCTTCGCTTCCAACGCCGACAACAATGTAGTATCCCATGTGTGGTGTGATACTTTTTGAGTGTTGATTTGGGCCAGACATCTTATGCGAGAAACACCGGTGGGTGCTGGCTCCCACAGGTGACTGCATTGGAGGGTTTTGACAGGTTAGACCTCATTGGTATCTCCACTATGGTGAACATGATGATGGGGAATACAATCAGATCCTTTGCAGACCTACATGAGGGAAATGGGCTCCATTAAACCCAGATCTGTTGCTTCCTTCAGATTGGACATGCACTTGTGCCCTATGCTTCAGACCTGACAGAGCTGCCAGAACTCAGCCCTCTGGAAGCTCAAGTACATCTAATCCTACCTGTTAGGCACAAATTATGATTCCTAAATAACGCATTGGTCATCCATACCCAGATATATTTCACACATTTTGGGAAGTGTGGGTAAGGGACTTGGGAGTGATGGTCGACGATAACAGGCTAGAAGCACTAATCTTACCAAGAGACTCGGCTGTCACCGTCCAGTACAGACAATTTAAATATCCAAACAGGATCTACTTCACCGCGACAGGCTAAGGCATATGGAAGGGATTACCTCTCTACTAATGCTACGCTGTTACACACACCATGGGGACCTCCTACATACAACATGGGGACCTCCTACATACAACATGGGACTTCCTGGTCTTAGTCCAGTTTTGGATAGGCATCATGACTTGTTTTGGGAACGTCCAGGGGGTGGTCTCTGCACTGTGACCCCAGACTCATTCTCCTACATGTTACGAATGAGCAAGAAAGCAACAGCTATAAAATAACTCTACTGTGGCTGGGTCTCGTGGTAGAAAAAGGGAACAAAGCCAGACATTGAAAGGCCCCATCCCGGGCATAATGGATGGCAGGATTATATAAATGCCTGGGCCTAGAGAAACTGGTCTACAAAACTAGTAGCAGCCCAAAAAAGTGCATACAAATCTGTAGTGACTGGGCTACTATAGGGGGATATCTAGCACCTTGAATATTATTGCACCTCAGCTCTTGACAGACAGCGTCGGTCAGGGACACCTGAAGTAGAAATCCAGATTTCGAGTAAAAAAAAAGGCGCTAAAGATATTGAGTAAATGCAATTCGACAGAGGGGGGGGTTGTGTGGCATCCACGGGTGAAGGAATAGCGTTGAGTTAATCTTTTGGACAGTGTTTTATCTAAGTGTGAGAAAACCAATAACATTTAAAAAAAATAATGCACTAGACGACATTTTTTGAACAAACTTTGTTTTTGGAGTGAAACTTCTTATGGAAGCGAAGTTGGGAGAAGTGGTGAAACTCCACAGAAGTTAGATCATGCTTGAAGTGCAAAGTTTCGTTCTTGGCCCAACTTTGAGGGCAAGGTTAAAAACTTCACCGTCCACTCATTTATGTTCATTTAGTACAAAAATCTATTTTATGTTTTGTGAAACATACTGGCTTGCTTCTTTCATGTAATGGATTGCAGAATGGGGGTTACAAATTCAATTTGCTGGTAAAGAATGTTGGGTGGACACAAACAGATTTTGTACTACCATATTATTTTTTTAATTTTCAACAGTCATTCTGGAGAAGCCAATCCGAATTCCAAGGTTCCTCTCCGTTAAGGCCTCAAACGTCTTAAAAGGATTTTTAAATAAGGTGAGTCCTACTGGATTGTGTTTTTATACTATATGCTTTCACTTAGCCAGGGAGAAAATAAAAGGAGGCTCTAAAAAGTGTATTTATTCAGTGCTTTGTATAGATAGCTGATTTCATGCTAATCTCCAACTTTTTGTATTTGAGGGGATGACAGAAATTCCCCGTTACATTTGTAATATATGCTTCAAGATGTGAGCTCTTTCAGCATAGACTGTTTCAGTAAAATTGATGTAACTCCAAGGGAACCCCATTTAGGGCCTTGTTTGCACCCTAGAAAGCTACAAATATAAAGAAATAAAAATGTTTTTCGCATGAAACAATGTGGGATGAATTTCTGCAATTTCTTAAAAGAAGCACGCTAAATGTAATACTGGATTATGTCAAATATGATGGCTCTTTAAGGAGAGCGTCTAGAAGAAGAAACACGCCAGCAAATGCTCTGCACCTAAAGGGTTCAGTGTTGTGAAAACAGGAATTACATCAAGCACTCATGACAGTGTTGGGCTTTGGGGCCTTCTGACTGCTGAAATGCCAAGCCACGCATACAACCAGACAAAATCCATCTAGAAAATGCTTTTTCAGTGAATTGTTGGGAGTGCATATCTTTACTTCTTCCCATCTTTCGCTTATCCTCAAGGTGATTAACATGCTTGGAATGTTCAAGTCAAGCACGATCCACATTTTTCATTCCTGTGCCAGGCAGATATTGTACAGTATACAAGCCTTCCTTCCCTCTTATGTCCCTAATTCAAACACTCCTAACAGAACAAAAATGCTTTCCCTGGTGAAAGGGAAGGTTTTGGATCTCAACAAAGCATCACTAGCCTTGGCAGACAGATTTCTGATTAAATACATCTGTATCGCACCCAGGAATGTGGGAATTTTATGGGTCCGCCTTACTGGAATGTGGGCTGTGTGTGTGTCCAAAACTCTACATTTCTTATTATTTCAAACAGTTATGTACAGTGCAAGGGTATCTTACATATTTATGCATTAAGTGAACTTAGATCTACGATACAAAACAGGTTAGGATTCATTGGTCTCCCTTTACAGAGGTGGGGAGGCAGCTATCCCACGTGGCATACTATAGATGATTCGAAGTATTGACTTGAAGGTTTATTCGATCTTGTTAACATATTGAAGTTGAGTAAGTTCGCTGAGATTTTCCAGCATTGATTATTTTTAAATTGATTTGTGCTTTCTTTCTTTAATACTCCAGTGCCAGGCTGGAAACACTTACAGCCAGTCCGAGGTGAACTGGCCAGAGGCCATTTGGATTTTTTTCTATCACGTCTACTTAGCAAATCTCTAGGGTGAATTCCTACTCACTTAAAGACCTTTGCACAGAAACACACTTAGTGAAAGAAGTCCACCACTGAATAAATAGCATACACTTGTGGTGAGGCTCAATACCTGCAGAAAGACTTCTCCCTATTTTTGAGGGATATGTTTTGGAGCAGATGCCATAAATCTAACCACCTGCAATATGTCTGGGTCAGCGCAGATGAAAATTGTCTTATTAAAAGGCTAATGGAGATTTTGGAAATAATTTATATCAATGAATCCTTATGAAGTAAGGAACTAATCTGCTTCGAGCAGAAATAGCCATGTAGGCTACTAGCTTTTTGAAGACGTGGTGTCACCTTCAAAAATTAAAATATGCCTCTGTTAGCTCAGAATGTTCACTGAAAAGTCACAAATGCTTTGGAGATCTGAATATTAAGCAACAACAGAATCAGGTGGTGAGGAATCCAACTGCCAAAAGTTCAAATGTGCTGAACTGAAACCCATGGCACATACCCCGGAACAAAATTTAAACAGTGGGTCAGGCTTCTCCCTCTGTTAATTGCCCTGGCATCACTGTATTAGACACCTGCACTTCTCTCAGGATCTGGGCAGTTCTGTGCTGCTACACTGATACCTTCTTTTCAAAGCCCTTTCCCATCCACCTTTGTCTAGTTCACCATAGTTCCTGTGGTGCTCATCTTTTATGGTTACATGTTACGTGATAACAGTTTCCATAATAAGCAGTCACAGGGAGACTTCTGATTTGAAATAGCATGTCACAAATGAAACCATATTAACCCAACCATGTCGTGTCACACATACTCCCCCAGAGCAATCTTACACAATGTACCTGTTAATTTCGATACCACTGACACATCAGCATTGGCAATCAGCAATCAGTCAAAGGGTGGTCAGCCTTTAGATCATGATTGTTATCAATATCCCCATGCAGCTAAGAGCTCATTTGGCCTATTAAACTTGTCAGAAGCCATTCCACCTTATGAGCTGCATCATAGTCTCCGTACAAGTAAATGATTAGCTGGTCATTTGAACAAGAGGGCATCTGAATGAGAGAGCAGGTAGCTGCGCATATGTCCCCAGGAAGGGAGTTTAGCTGCAGGGTTTCTGCATAGAGTATCAGTTGGTTTGTTGCAGTATATAAGATCAGTCAACCACCCTTTACATTTAGGAGCCCGTCCCCTCCCCCATCAGCAGGCAGTTCTCTGTTTCGCCAATAATAGTGCCAAGGCTACAAACTTTGTAGAACAAGGCTCCATCTGTTGTGAATAACCTAGCAAGGCCAGTAGGGGAGTGAGTTTAAAATTCGGGGCCAGCATTTCCCTCAGTGCTTTTTCTATATCTGATAGAGACTTCTAGTTGCAGATTCCTTACCTAAGAATTTCCCCCAGACGTCAGACTGGATCTGGAGATTTTTCTTCAAGCAGTACCCTTGCACGTCGGTAGGTGGCGTCTGTAGACTCTGCAGGGGTCGTTGGCGCCGTAGTTGCCATGATGACGTTGGGAGTAGTACATTAGACACCGCCTCCGCGCAGTGACGTCAGTTCTTTTCTTTCCGTGCCACGCGCTGATCCGGAGAGAGCTACCCTGGTCTCTTTTTGACCGATTTCCAACCGGTTTGCGAATTTTTAAGTGAGTTTTTGGTGTGTCGAGGATGTCCCCGAAGACTGGGTTTAAGCCGTGCGAGGACTGTCACCGTATGATGGTGGTGACGGATCCGCATCGGGTTTGTCTGTGGTGTCTGAAGCGTGACCATGACCCAAAGTCGTGCTCTGAGTGCCGGGCCATGCCCCCGAAGGCCTTGAGAGAGCGTTCCCTCAAGCTCATGGCGGCCCGGCACTTGACTCCGCGTAGGTCCCGGTCTCGCTCAAGAAGAAGGTCTCAAGACAGTTTACGGAGCCACCACCACTAGTCTTCCTCAAAATCTTAAGGTACAGGTAAGAAAAAGAAGTTGTAGAAGCGGTCTCATCGCACTTTGACTTCGCCCCGTCGCTCGGCTGACGTGATGCGAGAGGAGCGTCGATGCTCAAGGCCTCCATCATCGGAGCCTGCTTCTGGGTCTGCTCCGCGTTTCCCAGAGTTTCCGGGAGCCGGATCGACCCCCGCTCAGCTTAAGAAATTCTACGAGTCCATGCGCCTCATCTTTGGGCGGATCGACCCCGAAAAGGCGCTTTCGGGCCCAAGGGGTTAGGTTGAGGGGCCTTCAGGTTCCGCTCCAGCAGCTTTGTCTCTGGCCACCAAGGTCTCCTCCGGATCCCCTCACGGATCTGCACCAGTCGCACCACTGAGACCTTCCCTGGCACCGGGTCGATTGTTGATGCTCCCGACGTCGGTAGTGCCCACTATCGATGTTGACCCGATCCTTATCCTCGACGACTAGGACTCAGTGGCATCAGCCGACGCTGCCTTTGTCTTCAATGGGGCCTACTCACCCCAGGTCGGATTTGGACCCTTTTTCCTATGAGTACAAATTTCAGAGAAGGATTAGAGGGGTCCTTGGACCCTTATGAATACCAGCATGACCCATCTTTGGACTGGGCACAGGTATGGCGAGGCCAGTGGATTGGACACTTCCCCAGATGCTAGAATGTTGTCTCCTCCTACCGTGGCTACGGCATAGTGAGCGACTTATGCTATGGTGGTCAGTAGGGTGGCCGAGGTTCTTGGCCTTGAGGTACCTACTGTAGATGTCAGGTCCAACCTCCTGACAGAGGTGCTTCAGCCAGGGGCTTCCACATCTGGGCCCCTTTTACCTTTCAATGAAGCCCTCACCTATGTCCTTTTGGGTACTTGGTCCAAACCCAACACAGGGGCTCCTGTGAATAGGACTATCGCACGCCGCCATTGGCCCGCTGCAAACAGCCCTAAATTCCTGACCCAACACCCCACACCTGAGAGTCTTGTCATCCAGGCTTCCTCTTCCTCAGGCGCATTCCCTTCCGCACCACCGGATAGGGAATCAAAAAGGATGGAACAATTTGGGAAGAAATTGTTTTCTTCCTCCAGCCTCACGCTGCGGTCTGTGAATACCGCATGCATTTTGGGCTGCTATACCTACTCTCTGTGGGATACAGTTGGGCAAGTCCTGCCGCAGATACCGGAGGAGGACTGTACTATCGTCTCCCAAGCTGTCAACGATGGGAGAGATGCAGCGAAGTTCACGATACGCTGTGAGCTGGACACGGCCGACTCTCTGGGCAGATTGGTTGCTATGATAGTGGCCTTGAGATGCCACACCTGGGTGGATACAACTGGTTTTTCGGAGGAGCCCTTTGATGGCTCCTGTCTCTTTGGAGACAAAGCAGACTCGGCTGTGGAGAAATTCAAGGATTCCCAAGCTACGGCTTGTTCCCTTGTTCTTTCCGCTGCCCCTCACCCGCAGCGATACACTTTATGCCCCTTTTTGTGGCAACGGAAGGGGCTTCCTGTCGCGTCCCCCGCACAGCCACTGTGCCACCCATGCTGTTCAGCTGCTGCGTGAACGGGGACTCGGTATCCCATGTGGACGTGGGACAGGGAACCAGAGGTCTGCCCAGTCCACCTCTGTCCCCGTTGCAGCCTCCAAACCCCCCTAGTCCGTCCCCTCACTCCCATTCAGTTAGTGGCAGGTTTTGCCATCACCTGCCCCACTGGGAATCCATCACTACAGACAGGTGGGTTTTGCAGATCGTTCGAAAGGGCTACTCCTTTCCTTTCAAACCTGCCCCACCGGCCATGCCTCCATCACTCAGCCAACTCCCGAGGATCATTTGCCACTTCTTCGCCAGGAAGTCATGGCTCTCTTGGCCAAGGGAGCTGGAGAGAAGGTCCCTGTGCTAGAAGTAGGTTGTGGTTGTTATTATGCCGAAAAAGGACAAGGGCTTACGTCCTATCCTAAACCTTCGGGACCTCAACTACTTCTTCAAGAAGGAGAAATTCAAAATGCTCGCCCTGGCTCAGGTCCTGTCTGCCTTAGACCCAGGAGACTGGATGGTAGCGTTGGACTTGCAGGACGCCTATTTCCACATCCCCATCCTCCCTGCCCACAGATGTTACCTACAATTCGTGGTAGGTCACGAGCACTATCAGTTTACTGTGCTCCCCGTCGGCCTTACCAGCGCCCCTTGAGTGTTCACGAAAGTGATGTCGGTGGTTGCAGCTCATCTGCGCAGGTTAGGGGTCTCAGTCTTCCTCTACCTTGATGACTGGGTGTTGAAGGCGGACTCACCCCAGAAACTCGTCTCCCACCTTCAGCGAGCCTCCTGCACACGGTGGGGTTCCCTCTAAACGTGCCGAAGTCACATCTGACTTCCTCTCATCTGAGCTGTTCTGGACACAGTGCAGTTTCAGGCTTATCCTCCCGAAATGCGAGTCCAAGATATTCAGACTTCATTCGGATCTTTCAGCCTCTGTTTCGGGTTTCGGTGAGACTGACTCTGAGGCTTCTGGGCATCATGGCTTCCTGCATCCTGCTAGTGACACATGCCAGATGGCATCTGTGGGCTCAGCAGTGGGACTTGAAGTTCCGATGGGCGCTGTATCAGCGGAATCTCTCCGACATGGTCCAGATCTCGGAGGGGACTGCAAAAGTCCTGTTCCGCATTGGGTCCATGGCAGATCCCTCTCCCTTCCCCAGCCAGATCTATCTATAGTGACAGATGCGTCGCTTCTGGGTTAGGGTGGCCACATGGGAGAGGCAGAGATCAGAGGCCTCTGGTCTCTGGTGGAGTCTGGGATCCATGTCAATCTTCTGGAGCTCTGGCCCATCAGGCTTGCGTTGAAAGCATTTCTTCCCTCTCTCAAAGGGAAGGTAGTGCAGGTGTTCACGGACAATACTACAGTCATGTGGTACTGCAACAAACAGGGCAATGTAGCGTCCTGGACCCATTGTCAGGAGGCACTACGTCTCTGGACATGGCTGGAACATCAAGGAATTACCCTGGTGGTTCAATATTTGGCGAGTTCTCTGAACCCCAGAGCGGACAAACTCAGCCGTCAATGCACAGCCGATCATGAATGTCATCTCCATCTGGAGGTGGCGCAAGGTCTCCTTCAGCAGCGGGGAGAGCCTTGGTTAGATCTATTCGCCTCCGCAGGGAATAGGCAATGTCACCTGTATTGCGTGTTGGAGTTTCTAAGGCGGCACTCGCTCGGAGACGCTTTTCATCTCAAGTGGAACTCCGGCCTCGTCTACGCCTATAGCACTTCTGCCCAGAGTTCTCAAGAAGATCAGGAACGACCGGGCCCAAGTCTTCTTGGTGGCTCTGGACTGTGCACGAAGCGTATGGTATCCAGAGCTATTGAGTATGGCCATTGATCCTCCACTCAGGCTGCCTCTCCGGGCGGATCTTCTGTCGCAGCAGCAGGGGACAGTTCTCCACCCAAACCTGTCCAATCTCCACCTTCATGTGTGGAGATTGAGTGGCGCCAGTTGACGACTTTTGAACTTCCACCCGAGGTCTGTGATGTTATCTTGGCAGCCAGGCGTCCCTCCACCAAAATGGTAGACTCCTGTCGTTGAAATAAATATGTGGCATGGTGCACCAACAAATCTGTTGATCTCCTCTCTGCTCCTCTATCTGAGGTTCCTTTGTTCATTCTTTCTTTGGCCCAGCAGGGCTCTGCTTTGGGCACCCTTAAAGGGTATTTAGCTGCCATTTTGGCCTTTTTTAGGTTACCTGATCAGCCCTCACTCTTTAAATCTTCTATTGTGAGTAGATTACTGAAAGGTCTCAGCCATTTGTTTCCTTCCACTCCATTTATCATTCCTCAGTGGGACCTTAATCTTGTCCTTAGTTATTTAATGGGTACTCCCTTTGAGCTGATGCACAATTGTCCCTTACAGCTCCTCACCTACAGAACTGTCTTTCTTGTTGCCATCACTTCTGCTTCCAGGGTGAGTGAGCTTCAGGCCCTTTCGTCCAAACCGCCATACTTGTCTGCGCACTGAGAAAGTGGTGTCCACCATCTGGACCCAAAAAGAGCATTGGTGTTCTATCTTAATCGTACTAAAGATTTCCGGGTAGACGATCAACTCTTTGTCGGGTATGTGGGTGCAAAGAGAGGGAAGGCGGTGCAAAAAGTACCATCTGTCGATGGGTATTTCTTTGCATCCAGATGTGCTTTGCTTTGGCTAAGAAGCAACCCCCTGAGGGCTTGCGTACTCATTCCATCTGAGCGACTGCTGCTTCCACTGCGTTAGTACACAGAGTTCCTGTCCTGGATATCTGCCAGGCAGCTATGTGGGCGTCTCTGCACACGTTTGCTAAACACTACAGCTTGGACAGTCCGGTCCGTTGGGGCGGCTACTTTGGTTGTTCGGTCCTGCAGGACTTTCTAGTATGATCTTGGTTCGCAGCCCACCTCCGAGGATGGCATTGCTTGGGTATCTATTCTAAAGTAAGGAATCTGCAACTAGAAGTCTCTATCAGATGTACAAGTTACTTACCTTCGGTAACGAAATATCTGGTAGAGACATATTCTAGTTGCAGATTCCTTACCGACCCACCTACCCTCCCTGCCTGCAAACTGATTTCTAGGGACAGGGATTCCCCCTTCAGGTCCTTAGCTCTTGCGCACCAATCTCAGTGTTCTTTAGCGGCTCTGCGCTTTGGCGTGGAGTCGTTTAAAGAAAGTGACGTCACTGTGCTGAGGCGGTATCTATGTACTACTCCCGGCATCATCAGGGCGACTACAACGCCAATGATGCCCGCAGAGTTGACCCACGCCACCTACCGATGTGCAAACGTTTTGCTTGACAAAAAATCGAAGAAATGTCTGACACCTAGGGTAAATTCTAAGGTAAGGAATCTGCAGTTAGAATATGTCTCTACTAGATATTTTGTTACCGAAGGTAAATAACTTGTACATCATGCCAATATTCTCTTATACATCCACATTCCTATACTAAATGAAGGAAGTCAGCACCCTCTGTGTTACACCTGTGTCATCTTCACGTAACCGTTATCTGTACAGCCTATGTGGAGTGTAGTAAGCTCTAAACTGTATAGTGAGTCCCCGCCTAGTTTCCACACTATACAAATGGATGCCCCAGTATTTCTGGAGGGTGCCTCCATTTGTAATCTAATCATTTGAGTGCGGAGTGCATGAAAGAAGGCACATGTGGGACGATAAGGTATATTTAGGGAAAAATAGAGTTTAAGGTGTATAATCATCTTCATTCAGCCTATACGGCCAGCCAAGAACAAACGCAGAGATAGCCATCTGGTGGAACTATCAATAATCGCTGAGATGGTACTACCATAGTTCACTCTCAGCGTTTCCTGTTTATTTAAAGGAATCTTAACCCCTAGGTATTTGAATTCCATAGAGCACCACTGCAGCGGATGGTCGGTGTAAAGGGCTGCACTTGTGGTGTCAGTGGGAAGATGTGTGACTTCCCCCCAATTAATCTGTATGCATGATAACTCCGCTAAATAAACAAATTCACATAACACTTGGTTCATGCTATTCCCCAGTTCCCTCAAGTATAACGTAATGTCATCCATGTAAAGTGACACCAGTGGTGTCTTGAGGGATATCAAGGAACATAGTCTGTGTTTTTGCTGTCATTTGGCAGCCAAAGGTTCTACAGCCAGCGCAAATAGGAGCTGTGACAGCGGACATCCCTGTATAGTACCCCTATAAATGAGCATGGGGCCCAACGTCCGCATGTATTTGTATTCTGGGGGTGGGGTGTGAATATAACAGGGCCATCCAAGCCAGGAACCCTTCAGGTAGTCTCATACGTACCATCACAGCCATCAGAAGTTCCTTTCAAGGGAATTAAAAGCCCTTAGTGGTGTCTAACTATGGCTACAGCATCAGTTAATCGCCCTGGAATAAACCCAGATTGGTCCGGCCGTACCAAAATTGGGAGAAGGGGAGGCATTTTGCAAGCATTTTAGCTAGGATTTTGACGTCACTATTGATAAGAGATAATTGTATATGAAAGTCGCACTCATTGGGGTGTTTCCCAGGTTTTAGGAGGGCGAGAATCAACACCTCCCACATAGTGGGTGGTAGCACGTCTGCCTCTTTAGATTACCGATATACTTTGATTAGTGTGGGTATCAGTAAGTCAGTATACACCTTGTAAAAGTTTGCCGGGAGGCCATCTGGTTCCAGGGTCTTTCCAGACTGCAACTGCATAATCGCTTCCCTTATTTCATCCTCGATTAAATCTGGGGCTAGGAATTCATGCTGCGTATCACTGATCCAGCCCAGCACTACCTCATTTAACCACTTGGTGAAATCAGCCTGCACAACCCTACGTCAGCCATAAAGGCTTGTATAGAAGCATGTGAAGATTTGCTGTATACCTGAGGTTTGGCTATTGATATATCCCTCCGGTGACGTAATTTCAAGAATATCACTCGTTGCCGATGGTCAACGAGTCATAGTAGCCAACTCGCGGCCTGGCCTTTCTCCTTCCCCATAGGCACAGGCTGTGGAGTGTTTGCCTCTATTTAGACTCTCTCTCTCCGCTACTCCCTTATATTCTGATAGGGTCTCACAGTCTCTGGGTTAGTGGGGGTTCCCAAGAGAGACTCAAGCAGTTCTAATTTTTAGAGGTCAGTTCGAAGGGCACTCAGCACTCCGCAGCCCTTCAAAATACAAACTCCTCTAATGATAACCTTGAAGGCTTTCCATGCTGTACCAGTAGACGGGACAGAATGACTGTTTCTGCTCAGAAAATGTACAGTTTTCTGTCTTAGTTCCTCCCCGAATGATCGTCAAGGAGAATTTCAGCATTCAATCTCCAAGCGTTTTTGTTGTCGGTATTGTTAGATAAATTCAGCACTAGAAGAACAGGTGAGTGATCAGAATATGTTCTCGCAAGATGCCGGGGTTCTTGTATCCAGGGATCGATTTTTCTGCAAATAAGCCAGTAGTCCATTGGAGACCAGCTATTATGAACATCCGAGTAGAATGTACCCTCCTGGGCTTCAGGATTGACCAGTCTCTACACATTCATTAAGGAGTTTTCATCCATTATATCTGTGACGTGTTTGGCAGCTACACTGTGTGCAGAAATGGCCGAATTGGATCTGTCCTCTGTGGCCATTAACACCCAGTTAAAGTCCCACCCCAAAGTACGAGGGATGGTCCAATGTCTGCAATAAGCCATCATATCCTATCAAAGAACACGTGGTCATCAACGTTAGGTCCATAACAATTACCTTTAACAGCAGCATACAATTTCAGTCTGCCCCAAACTATAGTATATCACCCTTGCTCATCATTTAGGGACCCTTGGAGTGAGAAGGATACTCTCTTGCAGATTACTATGATGGTTCAGCAAGTATATGAGGAATAGATAAAGTACTGCGTACATGCGGCCCATCTTGTTGCAAAAGCTGCCACCGCAGAAGACGAGAAGCCGGTCTCCTGCAGGAGGGCGACTTGAATGTTGTATCTATCCAGGAAGGCTAAAATATATCTACGCTTATGTGGATCCTCCAGCCCTCTTACATTCTACGTCTGGCATCTCAATGGCTCACTGGGGTAGGTACTGCATGTTAGGCACCCCTGGTAGGACACGGAGAGGGTTTTGTGCAGTGTGGTAGCTGGGACAATAGTTGAACAAGAGCAGTGCTCCCTGTTGATACCTGTGCAAATCATGGTTAAAGTGACAAAACCTGATAACCGTTAATTGCTCCAATAATCTTGTAGTTATTAATAAACTCCACGCACTAGCGTTAACCTGTGAGGGTCTTTCCAAGTGCCAGGCATGTTCACCCTTGTCTGCGCAAGGGTGCCTGCGGATAGAACAATATCATTAGCATTTTCCTAGAGGTTGAGAAGTCTGTGTCGCCATCCAATTGAAATGTAGCCTTTGAGACTGGAGGGGTGCAAGGGCCAAGAGTCCACCACCTAGCTCAGAGGCCCAAGATGTCTGTCTATATCTGATGTGGGCCACATTGATCTAAATCGCATTCTTTTAGTGTCCTTTTTCTGCAAACCAGCATCAATTTTACACAGAAAATCCTGGGCTTATTGGGGCACACACCTGGTCCTTCCCCTGGTAGGTAATTTGCAGTCAGGCTGGATACAAAATTGCATATGGAAGTTTTGCCTTGACAGAGCTTCTGCTTTACTGACACAAACTTTCTCCAACCCTCCTGTACCACTGGGGTGAAATCGATGTATATAGACACAGCGTTACCATCAACATTCAATGGTTGTTGCTCCCTGGCCAACCGGACTGCTGAATCACAATCCTTGTAATTTAAGAGCCAGGAGATAATTGGGAATGCAGGGGCGCCCAAGGGTGGTTGAGACATGAGGGATCTGTGGGCTCTTCCAACCATACAAACCCTGGAGAAGGAATTAGCGCCAAAAAGCGTAAGCAGGAGTTTTTCTACGTGCTTGTTGATTCTGGTACTGTTACGATATGCAAATTGTTGTGCCCTGAGCGTGCATCTAAGTCTTCCTTCTTGGCCCCTATGAGTTTTAATATTTTTCCATGTTCAAAAGCTGTTTTGTGCAGGAGGCCGCAAAATATCTTCGACTTGAGAAAGCTGTTGCTCCGCTTCCTGCAACCGTCCATCATGTTTCTCCAGTTTGTGTGCCATCGTATTCAATGTGGTACACATGGTGTCCATTTTAGTTTCAATCAACTATAAACTCCATTTCCTAGCAACTAGCAATGTTTTCATGTCTAGGTCTTCATGGGAACTGCCTGGAGACCGCTCCTCTACCTCAGAAGCTCCAGCGGTGGCACTTGCCAACCTCGCCAGTCACTGCTGGTCAAATTGCAGTTTAGTTTGCTTGCCCTCAGCTTTGCCCATATCTGCAGCACACTGCAGCGCGGATATCCTGATATTGCAAAGTACAATCTTTACTCATCCAGCAGTCCACCTATGTTGCAAGGAAGGTCAGCCAAAGTAGATACAGTAGGGAAGTGGCGAAACTGACCAGGGTGATTCTATCCTCCGCGTTGGAGACCTGAGAGCAACTTCACTATATCACGCCAAAGGTTCTTTTGCAATATCAGTCGACAGTATTATATTTTACTTGTCTCTTCACTGCCCCATGTGTGTTGTATCAGCGCGGTCGAGCCTTTTTTCCACAGGTAAGGAAGCAGCTGGGCACGAGCAGCTGAGGTGCACGTGGGTACGACAGCTGATGCTGTGTTGCAAGTCTCAGGGGAGTATGTAACTACGCCCTAGGTGGCTGTCAGCAGAGCAGGCACGTTGAGTATTCAAAAATCAATGGAACCCCCTTTACCCCATACTCCGTATGTTTGTGCATGGACATTGCACCCGTATAGTTCTGCTAGAGAGGCCCAATATGAGCGATTATGTCCAGTAACCAGCTTGGTAGTCAATGGGTCATCGGGCGCACAGGTATCAGTGCCTAATACACCGCGCCCCTCTCCTGTAGCTCGAGCACCTGCTCCTCGCTGCCAGTGATTAGGTCCGCCGCCGCACTCACCGCTTAGTGACGAAATGGTCCCTGGTTTGGCCCAGAGGCGAGCCGCACACACCCAAGCCAGCACCGCCCCCACAGCTGCCGAGATTTGGCCCCGGCACCGCCACTGCATCCGCTCTCCGCTTTCTCCACTGCGCAGCCCTCGGTTTGCCCACTGCATGCCCAGCAAATCTCAGTGAGGGCCCTGGACAGGGTCACTAGGCAGCGGGTCTACCTACCTCTGTTTTCTCTGCGCATTTCCCCCAAGCAGCGACAGTGTACGGGCACCGTGCTGCCGCCATCTTAGGCCTTAAACGAGATCCACGCTGCTGCTTGGCACACAAGGCTTCCGGCCACTATCCGAGAGCTGATTCATCACCCTTGGTAGCAGGACTCCGACAGGTAGCGGATAGTTGATCAGTGCGTGAGAGCAAAATGCTACTGATTGTGGTGGGTTTCAACCCCAGGTCGCAGGAGACTCAACGATGTGCTGCCATCTAGCGTGCCGGCACTCTTGCTTCACCCCCCCTTTGACCATAGGTCTAATCATCATAGAACAAATTATAAAGGCCTTCATAACAACTGCTTTGATGAAGAATACATAATGTTCCTGAGTTAGAAATGTAGTGTGTACATAGTTAACCGAGACACACGGTCATTAGGACCACAACGGTGGCCGAGAGAGCTATTTAAAGCCAGCAGCTTCCCTTTCACTACCCCCAGAAAGAAACAGGATGTCTTCCCATTGTAATATAAAACGGAGTTGCAGAACCGGTTGTGCTCCATACTCTACTCCCTCCGAGATCAAAACAGGAATAGTGAGATGTGATAAGTTAATCTTGAGATACTCTGCAGAAACGTCTAACATGACAATAGCTGTCCACTAGAATTAGAAAGAAACACCAAATATACTTCACTGCTATCAAAGATTACGTCACATGGGGCACATAGTATAAATTACAAGAGTTAACACTTTTTGAACATGTGCCACGCTTTCGGAGACTGTATTCCAGGTATGATGCTGTAAAACACTTTTGTTAAAAGGCAATTGCAAGGAGAACTTAATAACCAAGGGACGTTTAGCAAAAGTCTAATCAAACTAGTGGAGCCCTTATTCATATTCACTCTTATGTTACCCATCATGTTGTGAGGGAGGGTGGAAAGGTTAAATGTAGCTCAGCTCTAGTGTTACGCTTCAAGTTGTAGCTGGGTGAGGGGTGAAAGCTGATTAACTATACTAGAAGTATGTGAAACCCTGCATACGTCGTATACTAAATACACAATAGTCCTGTGTGGGCAGACATGCTTCAAATGTTTGGCTTTCAACGAGATGTCAAGCAGCAATGATCAAACAGTCTTTTGATGAGCGTGATGTTATTTGGCAAACACACTAGACATTGAAGCAGCCTTTCACTTCTTATAGATTCCAGTTTTTTTCCAAGACTGACTTACCTGGGAACGGATGCAGCTTTCTGCACAGGTCAAAATGTTGCTTGGAATTAAAAAAAAAATCAGCAAACACTCTTGAATTTAGTAGTGTTATTGCTAAAGGCAATCCAAATTCTACTAAACAATACTACCATGAAGTGGCACCACATGGGAGACAGAAAGGGAGGGTGGGAGGAGGTCTTTTTCAGGTATTTCCTGGTAAGGGAAGAGGGAAGGGTCAACAATCCAACTGTTCAACATTGAATTATAAACCAATTCCTTGTGAATATGACTTAATTTCAGTTCATCATATTGTCACTACAAAGGGCAATTATCTTTGCTTCCGAGACCTTCAGCAGGTGTATCTTCACATTGAGGTTTGTGGTAGAAGGAAATGCTATTGCAGACTTCATTCTTTTGGGCTGCCTGTTAATTGCAGAGAATGCATCAATGCTCTTGACCTTTTTTGTTTTACCAGTACCAAAAATGGAGGGATGAAATCTGCAAAGGTATGAGCCCTCAGACATCTTTATTACTGTGTAGTGTGACCCTGGAAGCATCTTACACTTTCTCTGGCGATTTGGATAATCCATTTTTCTTTGCAGAAGGGATTATCTCCGTAGGCTCGGCACTGAAGTGGTTATCAAATAAAAAGGGTCTGATAATCCAGCCTCTCAGGAGCTCAGATCTCTGTCAAGGTTTGCACTCTGTTAGGCAGTTACTTTTTGATCATAGAGGTAATATCGGTATTGCATCAGCTGCCAGTCATTCGTACCCTTCCTCATATAATCGCCATTCTTCCCCTGCTGGCTTGAGCATATAATACACAGCATCACATGAAGACCTTTAGAAAAAAGTTTCTCGCTTCTTTCACAAGTCCAAGGGCACCTCTTGTCGAGTTTTACACATAAGATCAGTTGAACTATATGCCAGTGCTTTCTCTTATACTTTTGGGTATGTAAGCAAGGCAGGAAGAGGGAGGATGTTTTAGACCACCCATCATGTCTTTATGGTCTTGAGTCATCTAAGACTCATTTGTATGGGAGAAAAGAGAAGTGAAGAATATTAAACTTTTTCCTCTATCAAAAACACTTTACTTTGAGCATCCCATTCTGTTTCAGATGTCCGTCATTGTCCTGGCTTCCAAAGGTGCAGTCACACAACTGAGACACTCTGCCTCACTGTACCTACTGGAGTGACCTAGGACCGCAATGATAAAACCATGGTTCCCTGATGCCTTTAGAAGAAAGGGACCTCCAATTGTTCATTCAACACTTGCCTAAAAAGTGCATCAGCTATTGGTAGTCAGTTTGGAGGAACAGTTATCTCAATTCTTAATGTGCAAATTGACTTTACCTAATCATATGAGATTTGCTTTCAGGCCATCTGAGCACCAAACAGATATGATTGGGTGAAGCAGTGCGAACTGAGCATCGATTCTGGTCTTGGATCCATTACCACTGGTCCGTTCCAAGTGATTAATTTTACACAGGTCGCTCAAATTTCTTGCTAATGTGTTTACTGTCATACTATGCTTTTTATTTTTGGTGCTGAATTAGCGAGAGACGTAATAGTGGGTTACCACTGATATTTTTGGTGTTCGTTTCCATTTCTTTTTATGGTGTTGTTTGTTAACTTGGTTGTGTGCTTACATTACGCTTTTAGGGAACCTTCAGTAATTATGCAAATGTCATTATGTAGAGCCTATTGATGCCAGGGATGGTTCATTTTATTTTTTGCATCATCGCTTAAGCTTGTTAAATGTAAATTGATTGGATAAGGTGGGTGAAAAATTACAGTTTTACACGTATTGCTAAGATTTTCCCTATTTTGTTAATACAAAAAGAAAACTAGAATTTCATAAACTATGGTACTAATATTCTTTAGCACAGATGTCAGTTTAGTTGTTGTTGTTCATATAGCCCTTATTTTTCTTTTTGGCCAGGATTCCAAAGAGAGACTTGGGTGCCAGCTACAGACCGGGTTTTCCGATATCAAGTCCCACACTTTTTTCCGCAGTATAGACTGGGATCTGGTAAGAACAAATGTACCTTTTATTAAATCACTCATTTTAATCTTCAGATCAGCTGTGATGTAACAGAAAAGCATTGTATTACACTAGATTAAATCTAGTTCAAATTTATGCTTATTTTGTGATTAACACTTTTCACCCTGGGCATATAGATTATACATTTACAAGACGGCGGTCATTAAAATAGATTGCTTAAAAGTATTGGTAACAATAATAAGGGGTGAATGTTATGCACTTTTTATTTTCTCCCTCTCACACGGACTGCTAACTTATGGATAAGAATAACAATAATTGTAATTTATTTAGGGCTTTGCACCACATTTCCGGTATTTCTATGGACTGTAAAGGACATGTATTGCTGTTTTCCAGTTTAATAGTACTCTGTTAGAAATTGGGGTTTGTAGTTGGCCAGAGGTATGCATCCTGTCCAAGAAGGGACCACAGTCCTGGTCAGGATAAGTCAGTCAGTCACACACCATAAATTAACCTGTGCTCACTCTCTGTTAGCTTGGAACAAAGCAGGCAGGCTTAACTTAGGAGGTAATGTGTAAAGTATTTGTGCAACACTTGAAACAGTAACACAGTGAAAACACCACAGAAAGACTCCATACCAAGTGAGAAAAATAGATATTTATCTGAGTATAACAAGACCAAAACAACAAAAATCCAAATAGTAGAGCTTGATATATGAATTTCTAAAGAATAAATACAACTGTAGTGCTTAGAACCATTAAGCGCCAACAGGGGCAATCTGCTTGCGCTAGCCCGGGCAAAGTCAAGAGTTCGGACCGGCCCAGATGGAGTGTGGGCCGGCTACAAGGACGAACCTTGTTCCACTGAAAAAGTCCCTTGTTTAGAGAGTTGCATTGAAGTCGAGAGCTGATGTGAGGAGCAGCGGGGGCCAATGTGGAGGTGATGCGTCAGTTCCGATCCATGCAGTTGAGGATGGATTGTTGGCGAACCCTTGGTGAGGAAAGTGGTATGTCATTGGTGAGGCACGTAGCCGGCGATGCAAAGGGGATGTGTCAGGGATGAAGACAATGCTGTGATCAGCAGCTGCACAGTTTGTACTGCGATGTCCTTGTCCGCAGTGAAGATGTGTTGGTGCCTCTTCTCTGCAATGTCACAGAGTTGACTTCATGTCGGAAGGCCATTCTCCCTGCATTCCCAATTAACCCTCAAAGCCTGTGAGAGAGGGTTAAATGGTCACAGCTGTGGTATGTGGTGATCACTTAGACTTCCATCCTGCTGATGGCCGTGAACAGACTACGTTAGACCTGTCAGACTTAGAGTGTTCTACTACTTATAATAAACAATAACCTGACTGGTCCTAAATAGATCAGTAGTGTTGCTGTATCACCCCATATAAAACCCATTTCCTCATGTAAATTTATCAATTAGAATGAAAGAATTTTAACTGCCGGCTGTTCCATGGTTCCGTAAAGATCTCCAATCACAGCTATTGGACATAAAATAGACGGCCACATTAGTATTGTAATACTTGTGCCAGAGGGAAAAAATTAGACATGCAAGTTTACAGACCACAAGCATTAGAAGTGAATAAAAGCATGCAAGATGGCACAATATATTACAACGGTTGGAACATAGCCACAGAAACCCCACCTGTATAACAGAATCAAAATCCAAGAACTCTGCTCAAACCAAAAACGAGGGGATGACCTTCGAGGACAGATATTCCAAACAAGCAGCGGAGCTGGAGTACACAATGCCATCAAGGAACTGCTGCGTACCCTGCTTTACTCATCTCTGTAATTTCACAGAGTTGGCAGCATGTCATAAGACTATTCTCCCTCCATTCCAAATTAACCCTCAAAGCCTCTGGAAGAGGGTTAAATGGTCACAGCCAGTGTTCCCTTTAATTATTTTTGTGTTTGTGCTGCAGTGATTTGTTTTTGTGCGTACATTTTGAGATTGTGTGCACAACTGAGTGAAACTATCAAAAATTATACTACATTCTATTAACCCCCTCGGGTGCCCTGGACATAACGCATACGTCCTGGGCAGCACCTCTCGGGTGCCCTAGACTTAACTGTTACGTCCAAGTAGGGGCCCTTGGGGGAAGCGTTAGCCCCCCCAGGGGCCTCACACCCCCTGCCCTGGGCAGGGATTGAAGGGGAATCGCTTCCCCTTCCGCCTCCTTACCCCTCCCCCTGTGGCGTCTGATGACGTCAGTGCGCAATCACGTGCTGACCTCATCAGAGGCCTACCCCTCCACACTTGAAGCTCAGCTTCCACCGCTGATCGGAGGAGAAATGCAAAAGCATTTCTCCTCCAATCAAGTGGAGGGGCCGAGAGAGGCACCAAAGGAAAGGAAAGGACACTCCTTTCCTTTCCTTTTGATGTCTTTCTCAGCATTATTGCTGCCCGATAGCATAGCTATCGTGCAGCAGAAATGCCACTAGACACCAGGGATTTTTTTTTTTTTTTTTTTTTTTTTTTTTAAGTGTAGCGGCCCCTTGGGCAAGGGCTACTCCCCAGGGCGGCAATTTATTTTTAGGCTATTTCTGCCCCCCTGGGGGCAGATCATCCTATCATAGTTAGGCCGATCTGCCCGTGGGGTGGGAGGCAGAAACCGCTAGACACCAGGGATCATTTTTTTTCTTGTTTACTTTATATGTGAGGAGTGACCCCTTAGGCAAGGGTCGCTGCCCTGGAGGCAAAATTAATTTTAGGCCATTTCTGCCCCCCTTTGGGGCAGATCGGCCTATTTCTATTAGGCCAATCTGCCCCCAAGGGGGGCAGAAAGCACTAGACACCAGGGAAATATTTATTTATTGATATTTATACATAAGGGGAGCGGCCTCTTGGTCAAGGGCCCAGTTTATTTTTAGACCATTTCTGCCCCACCCCGGGGGGCAGATCAGCCTATTATATTTAGGCTGATCTGCCCTCGGGGGCAGAAACCGCTAGACACCAGGGATACATTTTGTTTTGTTTACTTTATTTTTTTATATGTGGGGAGCGACCCCTTAGGTAAGCGTCACTCCCCTGGGGGCAAAATCAATTTTAGGCCATTTCTGCCTCCCTTGGGGGGAGATCGGCCGATTTTTATTACGCCAATCTGCCCCCAAGGGGGGCGGAAACCACTAGACTCCAGGGATTTTTATTTTCTTTGTCAATTTCATGCAAGGGGAGTGACCGCTTAGGCAAGGGCAATCTGGTGTGTGTGTGTGTGTATGTGTGTTTTATTTGGGGGGGGCAGCCCCTTGGGCAAGGGTCGCTCCCCATGAGGGCACTTTACTGTTGGCCATATCTGCCCCCCTTGAAAGGCCTATCTGCCCCAAAGGGGGCAAAAAGCTCACCAGAGACCAGGGAAGATTTGTTTTTCAAAATAAGAGTGTGGGAGTATGGCCATACCCCCACCCCAAAGAAATGGGGCCAAAGTTGTTCTGCCCACCAGTGGGCAGATGGAGCAAGTACCCCCAATCAACACCCCGGGGGTGGGGGGCAGAAAGTGTACTAGATGCCAGAGAATTAAAAAAAATATATAGTGGTGTGGTTGCTACCAACCAGTATGGGCATGGTTATGCCCCACCCCAACTGAAGGGGGTAACAGTCTTTTAGCTCTCCCCCCCACACACTAAAACATCTTATCCCATGGCAAGCAAGAGGGCATTTGATTATTTTGGGTTTTGGTTTTACATTTGGGCCATGAGAGCTTGGCTAACTTTCAAAATCGTCCCACTTAGAATGGTGAGAGCAGAATTTTTTTGACCTTAGGACACTGCCATGTAGAGAAATCCTCAAGACCTAGATGCTTCTGAAAACTAAACATCTGGGTGAGACCAGGGTAGTGTGCTTCACATACACCCGGACCATTTTCTTACCCACAATGCCCTGAAAACCATCAACTTTCCTGGAAATCACAAATTTATTCCCCATTTTTGTAATGGAATGTATGGAATCTGCAGGAATCAACAAAATTCCTACCACCCAACATTGTCTTATTTACACAGATAAAAATGTTGCCCCACTTGTCAGCCTAGAAATGTTTTTTTTCAAACCGCCCTTTTGGACCCGCTTTGGTTCCCCCTCAATTTCAACATGTTTTTGGCTCTTCCCTGTCACATGCACTTGGCGCATCTACACAAGTGAGGTATCATTTTTACCGGGAGACTGAGGGGAACGTTGGGCGGTAGGAAATTTGTCCCGGTGTGGTGATCCCACACAGAAATGTGGGAAAAATGTGATTTTTTTTAAAGCTAAATTTGATGTTTGCTGAGGATTCTGGGTAAAATAAATACTGGGGGATCCACGCAAGTCACACCTCACTGGACTCCCTCGGGTGTCCAGTTTTAAGAAATGTCTGGGTTTGGTAGGTTTCCCTGTATGGCTGCTGAGCCCAGGACCAAAAACACAGGTGCCCCAGCTCCCTAATCCTTCTCCCCAGCAAAAACAGGTCGTTTTTTATTTAATAATTTTGATGTGTCCAGATAGTGTTTTGGGGCATTACATTTTACGGGCACTAGGCCTACACACAAAAGTGAGGTACCATTTTTATCAGGAGACTTGGGGGAACACTGGGTGGAAGGAAATGTGTGGCTTCTCTCAGATTCCAAAACTTTCTGTCACCGAAATGTGAGGAAAAAAAGTGTTTTTTTGGCCAAATTTTGAGGTTTGCAAAGGATTCTGGGTAACAGAACCTAGTGAGAGCCCCACAAGTCACCCCAGAGATCAAAATCCACAGCTAGGCACTTTCCAAAATACACGTCAGTTTTCAATCTAAAAATGTGATGTGTCCATGTTGCTTTCCTGTTGCGGGCGTTGAATCTACCCACGCAAGTGAGGTACAGTCTTTATCGGAAGATTTGGGGGAACACAGAATAACAGAACAAGTTTTTTTGCCTCTTGTTTTTCTCTACATTTTTTCCTTCCAAATGTAAGACAGTGTGTAAAAAAGACATCTATTTGCGAAATGCTCTGTAATTCACATGGTAGTATGGGGACCCCAAAATTCAGAGATGTGCAAATAACCACTGCTTCTCAACACCTTATCTTGTGCCCATTTTGGAAATACAAAGGTTTTCTTGATACCTATTTTTCACTCTTTATATTTCACCAAATGAATTGCTATATACCCAGTATAGAATGAAAAACCTTTGCAAGGTGCAGCTCATGTATTGGCTCTGGGTACCTAGGGTTCTAAATAAACCTACAAGCCCTATATATCCCTGCAAGCAGAAGAGTTCAGCAGACGTAACGGTATATTGCTTTCACAAATCTGACATCGCAGGAAAAAGTTAGAGAGTAAAACATGGAGAAAAATGGCAGTTTTTTTCAACTCAATTTCAATATTTTTGAATTTCAGCAGTGTATTTTCTGTAGGAAAACCTTGTAGTATCAACTGAAATGACCCCTTGCTGAATTCAGAATTTGGTCTACGTTTTAGAAATGTTAAGCTCTCCGATATACAGCATTGGTTTCATACCAATTTCTGTCACTAACTGGAAGGAGGTTAAAACCACAGAAAATAGTAAAAATGGGATATGTCCCAGTAAAATGCCAAAAATTGTGTTGAAAAATGTGGTTTTCTGATTCATGTCTGCCTGTTCCTGAAAGCTGGGAAGACAAAAAGTTATGAGGGCCTAAGCGCAAACTGCCACAAATAGCCAAAACAAAAGGCCTGGCACTTGAGGGGGAAAAGGCCTGGCAGCGAAGGGGTTAAGACCAGAAAGGACACGTGCCCAAACATTCACAAATTTAAAAATTAAGTAGTGAATTGAAATAGGTCTGCACTTATACAGGCACACCACTTATCCTGCACTGGCAATACACTCTGGGAACCTGGCCTCAGGCGCAATACTCACCCTGCACTCTCCGCACATCACTCACCCTATACTAAGAAAGACACACCACTTACCATACACTCACATAGACACATTGTTTATCCTATTTAGGCACTTTGCTTACCTTGCATAGATGTTCTCATAAACACACTGAACTCTGCTTTCCGGCACATTGTTCACTGTACACACACAGTCACACCACTCATTCTACTCTCACACACCGACCTGACTCACCATACACATGCACACCACTCATTCTACACTACACAAGCAATCCCTTCACCCTGAACTTCCAATACAACCACTTCTTCTGCACTTATGTTGCTCACACTGCATTCATAAACCACTCATTTTTTACTCACAAAGGTACACGTCAAACCTACACTCACAATACACACCGTTCAACCTGCACTCAAAATACACTTAGCTTACAGACTTAACACTTTTCCTTCTCATACAGGCAGACTGCTGACCCTAACTCACACTGCTTACCCTGCAGGTATACAGACAATCCCTTCACCATGCAATTCTACTAACTACACATCACTAACGCTGCACTCACTCTAAACTGTCAGAGGCACACCCCGACCCTCCATCCAATCAGTCGCATCCCTCACGCTATACTCAAACAGGTATATTGCTCACCCTGCTCTGCTCATGTGCACTCACCAAGAAACAACTCATTTTCTTCACTAATATAGACGTACCCCTTCTAGGAGTTGAAGTACTGCCAAGGAGAAGGCAATGTTATCCCTTGATATCAAAATATGTGGCATCTTTGATATAACAGGCATAACCAAATAAGTCAGTGAGGCAAGCAGGAAGTTTGAAGCAAACCAACCAAACTATGGGAAGAAAACATTACACAAAAGAAGAGACTGTGCTTGGAGGGAGACTGGTGGGATTCCGGTAACAGTGGGAATTGGGGTTGAAAGCTGCGCAGAGAAGAAAGCGACTGTCCTGAGTGTATAACTGTCCCAGTAATCTGCAGTGACGGGGGAACGATAAGAGAGCTTTAACTGTGGGAGGCTGTTGCACAAAGAAAATGAGACTGCAAAGAAAAAACGCATACCAGCAAAGTAGCAGTGACAGAGAGTGAACGAGAGCTGAGGCAACTGTAACTATGAAAGACAGCTGTGCAAAGAAGAAAACACTGCTCAGCGGGGCGACCAGGAAAGACAGCAGTTGACAGCAAAGGTTTGGGACTGAGACAGCATTTGTTGTGAGAGAGTGTTGTGTGGAAGAAAAAAGTGTCTTCCTAACCTGCCAATTTAAGAACTACCCACCTCACTACAACTGATTTGCAGTTCATGGCACAATACTGAATACATTTGCATTGCAGTGTTGTGGAGCAGGTGCCTGTTTTTGCCAAGCTGAAGCTAGTTCCTAATCTCGTTTTTTGGCTTCTGGTATACTTGGAATCCTTCCTTCCTTGAATCGTGACTTGTGCAGTCAGGAGCCACCATCTTTCAGTACTTTCATTCTAGTACTGTGCAGAAACTCATTCCTAGACCAACATCACTCTGCAACCCAGGCGCCATAAAATACAACACAGTGCTGTCTGCAGCAAGCATGGCAATCTATAAAGTGGGGGAAACAAAGAGGATAGTGGGAAGAAGGAATGGGCAGAATGCAGATTCAAAGCACATCAGCCTGCTCCCCTCTTCCCAGGATGTGGCATTACAGCCAGAGCTGCTGACTTTGGAACTAGGGAAGCAGGTTTGAGTCTCGATGCTGGCTCGACATCCTAGGTTTCTAGATAAATCATTTAATTTGCTAGAGTTTATAAACAATGAATGTGAACTGGTGCTCATGTAAAGTGCTCCCATGCTTTTGGGTCGAGGCCTGCTATATAAGAAGCGCAGAAAAGTGCACAAAGAGATAAAAGCAAATCCTTAACATAGGGAAAGACAAATAGATACCAATTTAAAGGGCACCACTAACTTAAAGGCCATGGGTACCCTGGGTAACATATACCAGGTTCTTAAAAGTGAGGTATCCTAAGCCAATTGCGAGTAGGCCAATCAAACATACACATTTTAAGGTTAGGGCACTGGCACTGAGGTCCAGTTATCAGGACTCAGTGCACTCTGAGGCAAAAACCAACAGCATCAGTCCAAACCTTTGGGGGTGACCATACAAAAAGTGTAATTTCCTAACAATTTAAATACAGGGCTCAATTATGGTCAAGATCATATCTGTTGTGAAGTCAACAGTTGGGCAAGGACATCCAGAAAGCAGAGTTCCTCTTCAGGCTACAGTCGACCGGTCACAAATGCAGATTAGGTCTAGAGGTCCTGGAACAAACCTATGCCGCTTTGAGCTTTCCTCAGATTGATCGTTTTGTGACATCGGTGAACAAGGTGCCCTCTGTTTTTTTTTCCAGACATTACCCTCATTAGGACCCACTCTAGGATGCATCTCCTTTGAACCTTAGATTTTCAGTATGCCTTCAGTCCTTTCTCTCTGATCTAAAGTGTTCTGCAGAAGAGCAGTTTCACAAGTCCAAGGTGGAATTGATGGCACCAAAATAGGTCAGCCTCCTAGCAATCTCGATTTACTCCAGGCAGTGCTCAGGAGAAAATTCTTACATGAAACAATAGGAAGATCTTTCATCCTTACCTGTCAGCACTAAGCCTGGATCTTGAGAGGCTGCCTATCTCTGTTAGAAATTACCACTTAAAATGTTTGATGTTATTCCTAAGCAGACATCCACTGGGACTATTTACTCCTGCAGGAAGCCAATGTTTTTGAATGAATTTCAAAATTGATCATTGGATCCATTACAATCTGATCTCACTGGTTTTACAGTCCTCCCTTTCCCTAACTGAGAAAGGTTTAAATATTGTTGTCTCATAACTCCTTTAGGTGTTTTTCCATTATGTAATAAGAGATACTCCCTTCAACTGTAGCAGATTGCACATGAGATCACTTGACCCTGGTGTCTTAGGGCCATATGTACGAAAGCTTTTTCCCATAGACACAGAATGGGTAAAATCCTTTGGTACATCTGGCCCTAAGTTCCAAACCCGAAGTTTCCTAAATAGTTTTTTCTCTTATCTCCGAAAGAGAAGAGATCTCATTGTCATGTGTCCATGATGGATTTCTCCATGTCTAATGGTGCAACGTGACCTTCAGAATGAAGGAATCTGCTATCTCATGTGAGCAGTTTCGTCTTCGCCATCATAAAGTATGGGCCACATAATGAAAACCCATTGGTGTATGAGTGAATCTTTTCTACCACATAAGTATCTGTGTCAGATACAGGCATTCCCCAACATAGACAGTGCCACCTGTGGGCCACTAACACTCTGAGGTGCAAATCCTGGATGCCACCAGCAAACCAGTCCCTTGATTAAAAAGCCCACCAGCACGGGGATGTAGGGCAGAGAAAGGTTTACATTGTTCGGAGGGCTGCAATCCTTGATTTGAATTTCAGAAGCATCTTGCCCTACCGGTAGCCATTTTGGAAACTGAAGGAATCTTTTTAGGGAACTTCTGTTAAACTGATCTGAGTCTGATGGATCTGCTTCTGTAAGGGACGGTACAATTCCCCAGCAGTCCAGCCTCACCCTTTAGCCTACTTATACTACTTGTCACTTGCCCATTACCTTTTCCCTTGGTCTTAGTAAAAAAAGGCTCACAAAGACCCTAGAACGTATGTGATGATTTTTCTACCTCGATATTTTTGAACTTCTACATTAAAAAATGAACTTAATATTTTTTCTCTTTATGCTCCATGTTACCCAATCTTCTCAACTTTGATATCTGTTGGCCAGTGGCTTTACAGATCTATTAATGGTCAATAGCAGTCCAGTCTTCAGGATAGTGACACCGTCTGTTTTAGGAAATTAAGATCATTTTTGTAATATAGAGCAATAACTGAAAATGTATTTGATCTCCTGTCTTTGCTGCATTTCTGAGGCTATATTTAGTGCTATTAATTTCAATATTACATCCAGCCTCTCTTTTCCCTGGGTATCTAGCTTTATACAGATGGCATGTGTTGGACTTAGTCCAAGCATTTGAGCACCTCAATTACACATTTAGCAGTTATTTTGCTGATGGCAGTTGTTTTTTAACGGCTTCTGCCAAGTGAAGTTGAATTAATGTGCACCACCGTACTTCACTGTTAGAGTGATGTCCTTTGGGAAGCAGCAAAGAACTTCATTCAGTAGAATTAAGCCAGCGATTATTGAATGTTACAGCCACACAGGAGTTTCTGCTTGGTTTCACGACTTCTGTATTTTTTCCCATTCTTTTCTTTTTCATTTCACTGTCCATTGTGATTTGTATGCAGTGATTCTTTGTTTCTTTGCCTTCACCTTTGACCAGTATCCTTAATTTTTGTGGAATACGGACGACCAGCATGTTATGCCGAGAATGTCATAACTGGCTAGTGAAACATTCGAAGTGTCATACCACATACAAAACACTAGAAGCTTTGGCAGTATTGATTTGCCAGGCATATAACACTGCACATTGCCTTGAGATTAGTTTAGAGCACTTTTATTGATAAGGTTTAGGTGTAAAAAAGGAGTAATGGAATTTACACACTAACTGGATGTCCAGTCCACTCTTCTTTAAGGATTCCTCTTTAGAGCAGACATGGATTACTGAGCTCAGATTGTGGCAATCAGAGTCTTTTACCAATGGTGTCCTGGGCTTAGTGTTACTATTGAGCCCAAAATTAAGTACAAGTACGTCCAGTTCCCATATTACCCTCTAGATAGAGAAGGCAAGCATCTGAAAGCTTCTCAGTGAAGTAGTTTGGGAATAGTGACTCGGAATGTAATTAACAAACATTTCTGCTTATGAAAGAAACTACACTTTCAATCTGAACACAATATAATGTTGTGCATAGTAATCAGAGGGCAATTTAACTAATACACCAATCGCCAATTCAACAGTTACTGTGATTTTGGGCAATAGCCCCTGCTGTTCATCTAGGACAGATATTAAGCAGTATCTCAGTACAAAAATGGAACGTTATTTCTATTGAGAGCCTTCTGGGATAAGTACCTCAGGACCCATTGGTCTGGCTGACCTTTCCCCAAGAATTGTATTGATGCTATCTCAATAAGCAGTATTTCCCTTCTTTCCTGTATTCACAATTGCACAGCACTCCTTTTTTGGTGTTCATGGAGCGCAAGCCCAGTCTAAGGGTATTAGTGAGTGCACTTCTACTTATGTGGTATGCTTCCTCACACGGCCCACAAGCAGAAATCACTGGCTCTTTGCTCCAGCTATGCTGATGTTTTGAGTGTTCGTGTGCTCACCCATTCTGGTGATGATCAGCAGCACCAGTATCAGTGGTAGAGAGGCTATGCTCAGGTCGTGCTGGTTGTGTCTGGTGCATCTAGCTGTGCTATACCTTCTTCTGGCCCAGACACATGCTCACCACCCTAACAAATCTAGGAACCCATCTCTGATCAAGGCATTACCATCACCTCTGTAACCAATGTTTTCTCTGACAATGGGAGCTGTCTTCCTCCTTGATACAGCACCTTCGGTGCTCGGGTTGATTGATTGAGATCACCAAATGCGGCCAGTGCTCTCAGTGCCTTACACTGCTAATTGCTAAGGTTTTTTAGTAGGAAAGCCTGCAGAAGACATAAGGCACAGGCACTCTGGCTTTTCGGAAAGGGCAGTGGAGTTTCCATACCCCTTCAAAAGATTCTCTGTCATCTGTTCTTCACATCCAAAAGTCTGATCCACTAAAAATGATTCTGGAATGTGCTAGAGGAATCCCCGAATTCAAATTGATGTCTGGAGATCTCTCCAACCTCCATCTTGGGTACCACATGGGTTTCAGGAAATCGAATGAATAGCTGTGTAGCCACAGCCATATGAACAGACTCCGCGAACAACCTCTGAACACATAAGCAGCTTATACTCAAAGCATGCATCTACTGCATTAATAGAATAAAGAACCTAGTTGCAGAGGACCAGCAGAACTATTTTAAAAATATGAGATACCAATAGGCGATTCATCCTGGTGATAGGTAGAAGGCTTGTCATAGCCACCGGAATATGTTGCTGCCGGCATTATCAGTCCTCTGCAGCCTATGGACTGGCACACTCACATTAGACAAGAACAAGGTCACGTGGTGTGACTCCAGACAACAATGCCTCACTTTAGGTCGAATTTCATGTCACAGAAAACACTTGACGCTTGTACATGCTTGGCGTATGTGCTGAGATGAAAAAGTCAAAAACCTATTAAGTCAACAGATTAATCAAAATCTATACTTTTGAGTATTTTCGTTTATTTATACTTAATACTACCTGGGTGGAGTGTTGCCTGATCCAATGGACGCACTAGCATTATCTACAATTACTTATAGAAAATTTAGTATAAACACTCATGGAACATAAGTAGTCCATCTGTGTTTTGCGTGTAAGGGCTACAAGTCTGCAATTCCTGTTTGTTGGTCTACGGAGAAGTCTGAATATTACTTGTAGAGCCTCGATCACATGTTCATGAGGTTGTTTGTCAGTGCTTTACAGGACCTTGTTCTCTAGTCACAAAATGTTACTTTAATAGATTCCTGTGTGCTCCTTATTTTGGCAAGCAGTAGGGTAACCGAGAGATGATGGAGAAGAACTTAGAAACTTCAGAACAGGTTGTCTTATTTTTGTTACTCAGTGCTTATTTCGCACTACATGCCCTCTTTGCCAGTCTTCTGGTACTTGCTCAGCCAAAATATTTTGTAGCACAGCAGTACTTTACTGTGAAGGTCTACAAAACAATAAACTCGTCTGACAATAAACGTTAAAGCCATACTATCAAACTTATGATGAGCATTTGGGGATAAATCAGCTGCCCATCAAATTTAGATTGTGATAGCACCAGACTCAACCTGTTGGCTAGCCCTACTGAATTAGGGAAATATACATTTTCTAATATTTGTGATTTCTTAAGAGGTCAGGTCTTATGCTGTTAGCTAATCTGTGCCTTTGCATCCTGACAACGCATCATTCCACCCTCCCCCCCCAGGGACGGGGATGCGGGAGAATTCCGCTAAGTGAAACTCCGTGAGTTTCTCCCACCCAGTGGTTTCCAAACTTTTTAATGCTGCGCCCCCCAGTTGAAAAATAAAAATCATTGCCCCACCTCAGAATTTTTCACAAATATTTAATAAAGATGGCAATGCTTAAATATGTCTAGACGTATTTAAACATTGCAGTTAAATAGTGTTACCTTTTTAAAAATGCAATAACATGTGCCCGCTTCAAACAAAAGACTGTTATCTGTGTTTTGCTTCTTTTGGCCTGAGCATGCCCCCCCCCATCACTTGAGGCACCCCTTGGGGGGCCCGCTCTTCAGTTTGAAGATCCTTGCTCCCACCCCTATTGCTAATGCAGGTTTTACCTTATTTTAAATCCATCTATTTTTGTCCTCTACTTTACTTCTTTCAGTGAGTATGCACTTAATTTGAATTCATGTAATCCTTTGAGCCCCTTTTATTAAATGTGTTGGTTCTTTGTAGGGTGTTTGCCTGTAGTAGTCTGAGCTCTATTACTAGAGTTGTCTTTCCTTTGTTTTTGCTTCTCTGTAGACCCAGTGATTTGCACCCCATCTGATTTTCTCTTTTCTGCAATTTTGCTACAGTTTCAAGCTGATTACCGTTTTGCATTTTTGACTGGTTCCTCTGTTCTCTACTCCTCTTTGATTTTGAGACATTGCTGGTCCTCGGTCACATATGTGAAGATATTTTTGATGGCTTTTTGTTGCTGTAAGCTGTTCATAATTTGACTGTAGTAAAATCACTTGAATACTGTCTGAAAGACATACTTGTAGCACAGAAATTTGGTGTTTGTTAAACCTGTTCCAAAAGTTTGGAGCACACCTTGGTCCACATCTATGAAGGGACTAATGAGGAAAATTACTTGCTTTAACGTTGAAATTGCACATATGTTACTTTGCAACCCAGAAACACTTATTATGTAAATGGGCTTGCAAGCTAGGAAATGTCTTGATAAGGAACTGTGGGCCACATGAACAAACAATTTTGCCAATTCCTATTTGTGATTTTTTGCAACTTGCAATTAGGCATATGCAAAATGGTATGTGCGTTAGCATGTTGGCCCGATTTAGCTATTGGTGTCGCAAAATAGGAAATCACAAATTGCAATTTCCTATTTGTTCGTAATTTGCCAATGTGTTTGCAGATTGCGAGTCAGTTGTAATTAGCGACTGCATTCAAAAAATTTAGATTCTGCTTCCTGGGTCAGGGGAATGACCGCACAAACAGGAAGTGCTGCCTAGGAGAAACCAGGAAACCAGGCAGAGTGAGGAGGGGAGTTTTGCTGCCAAACCCAAGTGACCTCAGGATCCCTAAAAGCACCCAAAAAGACCCAGAAATGGCCGGCCAACAGACAGAGAAGGAGGCGGGCTGAGAAAGCAGAAATTAAAGTTCTCTTAGAAAGAACAGGAGATATTAACTGAGGAGTGCTGCAATAATCACGAGCAGCTATTTGGCCGTGCTTCAATGACTATGCAAAAGTCCTAGAAATGCAAGATCTGGAAAGAGATTCAGCAAAGGATAAATGCTGTGGGAGTGGCAGAGCATTCGTGAAATAAATAAAGAGGTGGTACGACCTGCCTGACTGAGTCTTGGGTAACAGGAGGTGGACACTCAACTGTTTCCCCACCCACAATAATGAAGTCAGTGGTGGAGACCACCCTGTAGCCAAAGGCTGTAGTTGGTTTTGGGACCCTGGACAGGTTTGTGCCTCTACCCTCACAAAGTACCTACTGAACTTTAATCATGACAACAATCTGGCCTTAAATCTGGTGTCCACATGCATGTAATACAACCTCAAACACACACATCTGGATGGAGTTGTTTTTACATGTGCAACCAAACCCACACAGTGCATTAAGGGAAATGTAGCCATAGACTGAAACAGAGTAGTCAGTATCAGAAATTTGTAGAATAATGTAGTACGACCAATGAGTATCACATGTAACATTTTTAATGATATCCCCATTATCCAATTAGATACACCTGTGGATGAAATTGAAGGGCCAGCGGATGAGGGTGAAGACCTGGCCAGATGTAGGAAGACCAAACAGAAGTGCCTGAGAGCATGCTCACTACATCTCATGGCCACACGAGCACTGTGTCCTTCTCTGCACAGCCAGCAGCAGTAAAGGGTCAGGATACCACAAAGCCCCCCACCCCAAACCAGCAGCAAGTCATCAGGTCCCGACAGCAGAGCTCCACTCTGCATTGGCGGGGGCACAATCACTCAAAGCAGACTTCTGGGTACCAGGCGACTTCTGAACAAAATGTGTATATGGCAGGCTGAAGGAAGCGATTCTGCAGGTTCAGCACAGACAGCACAAACAGATGAGGATGATAAACCGTACATTGAAAAAGGGGTTACGCACATTGTCAAAGCAGTTGGCTGAAAATCAGGCCAGTAATGGCCACAAAAATGGACCAAATAACAAATGCTATAGCCAAACGCTACGCTGCACAGAGATGTCGGAGGACAGGAGAATGCAAAGGCGCAGGGAGAGGAGCAGTGCTGTGCTCCTTTCCCTGTGATGCCCATTGGAAGACTTGCACAGGCCACTAGACTATCCAAGCATACTGTGGTGCTACAGGTGGAGATGGGCCTCTACAGTGTGGATTTCTCACCGGGCCTTGGCCAGGTAACTGCTGCAGTGGAGGCAATCCAAACTGGCCACATTGCTAGTGGTGTGGGTGCAGAGGCTCCGGACAATGAGCGTCAACTATCAGCAGCATCTCTGCCTCAGATGCCTGTATGCTGCAACGCAGAAGCAGCCTGCACTTCTGCAATTCAACATGGTGCTAGCTCACATACTGGACACACTTCCAAAAAATAACAGCTAGGCGGAAGTCAGGGATTGGCTATGTTTGTCCATCACTTTAGTTGTCAGTGATTTAACTGACCTACATGTTTACTAAATGAGTTTATGATTTTTTGTAAAGGACAGGTTTTCTTTCAAGGTTTAACACCTGCCAGTAAAGGTAGCTTTAAGTTAAGCAATCAGTCATTTGTTGTGGAATTTTGTTACAGTATTGTGTAGATGAACATGACTTACCATGCAAAGTAATGTCTGGCAATGTGGTCCCTGTGCCTTCTCCCCTCCGCTGCCCTTCTTGCCTCGTTTCGCTGCTGGGAAGGTGGGCCAGGATCCTCATCTTTGTAGTCACTTTCAGACACCTCAGTGGGTAGGCCTCTCCTGCAGGCAATGTTGTGGAGAATGGCACAGGTTGCCACAATCTTTCAAGAAATGTCTGGTTCATACTGCAAGACACCCCCAATCTTGTGCAGGCACCTAAAGCAGGACTTGAGGAGCCCGAATTACCACCTGAACATCAACCTGGTGCACCTTTCTCCTGTGTTATATCTCTTTTCATGTGGGTTGGTGGGAGACCTGTACGGTGTGGGGATCCAGGGCCTCAGGGCATACGCACTGTCACCTGACAAAAAAATATCTGAGTGAGATAACATACAATTAGTGAAGACTGAGCAAAAACCTATGTGTTATCATTACTTTACAGTACATAGTAGGTAACTTCATCAAACTCCCCTCTTTCCAGTTGTCGGTAAATCCCACTGTGACTGAACATACAGGAATCGTGTGCTTCCTGGATTTTGTGCTGTTATAAATGTGATGATATTGTGGGCATTGCAGACCACTAGGATATTCAGGAAGCTAGTGTTCTTACGGTTCTTGAATAGGTATTCAGGATGGGATGGGGAAAATGTGGTCACATGGGTCCCATCTATACACCCCATAATCTGTGGAAATCTGGCTATCCGGTAGAATTGCAATTTCTCAGTTTTAATTTCACCATCATTTCTGGGAAGGTAAATGTGGCAGTGTATGTAGAGGAGCATGGCTTCTATGAAAATGTGAAAAAAAACATGAGTGGGCACACTGCGACACCACTCCAGCCACAGCTGTCACATTTTGGTAACTGCCACTGGCCAATAGGTGAAGGGAGAAAAACACCTGTACATGGGTGGGGAGTGAATTGCTGCGGTGCATTCTGCTTTCAGTGTGAGGCTTTAAGAGGGCTATTAACTCCAAGATTACATTGCTACTCAAACTGTATTGTTCATAGAGCTTTTCCTCTGTCTTCTCAATCATGGTCAGCCTGACTCTAAATATCCTCTCCTGTCTCTGCCTCCTCCTCTGCTGAGCAGCCAGTATGCCCATCCTTCTTTATATCACATACAGGGCAGCCATTGTGAAGCTCCTGATGCATTCTGGGGCTGATTTTGTACTGCGGAACCAGTTACCACCTAAATTGAATTGGTGGCAAATTGAACTTGCAAACAGGTCATTTTGTGACTTTTCACAATTTGTGACTCGCCTAAGCATACCGTTTGCAACTCTAACTGTGACTCGCAAATTCTGGTCGGAAAAAATACCAATTTGCAAATCGGTTGCATCGCAGTTTTCATTAAGCGAATGGCTGTTGTACATCGCATATGGCCCTTTTTACATTTGCAAAACAATTTGCGATTCACAAATCGTTCATACACGTGGGACCTAATTCCGTTAGAGAGAAATAAATGCTGGGTTGATACTTACTACCAGTCTCACAGAACCTAACCTGTATTGTCTATCTTCTTTGAAATCTATTCTAGTCAATCACATCGAGAAGTTCAAAGCATCTAAATGCTTAACTTTACTTGAGAACTTTAATACATTGGATTCTTGTCTAGGATGGAACCTATTCTAATAGTGTGGAGCCTTGGATGGCGGTTTTGCTGCTGCTGCTCTGTTCCTTTAATATCTGTCTCGCTTTACACATCATTCACTGGATGAGACATAATTGTCTAAAATGTATGTCCAACAATACAGATCATCATCGCTTATGCCTCCCTTTCTACTTGGAGGTCTTTATCCTGACACCTATTGATTGCTCCTCTTTCTATATATTGTGTTAAACATTTTACCTTGGTCATTGGTATAATCTCTTTGATACTCAAAAATCCTCCTACATGTATTATGGCGACCCTGTATCTTGATCATGCACTTCACCTTCTGGGTGTCTATTTATGGTGCATAATTTCTATAAGTCTGCTGGGTAACCTACATCAAGGACATATTTCCCATTTGTACACTTCCATTTAAACCATTTCTGACACATTTTGAAAACTTTCTTTGCATTTGCACTTAAAAAAGGCTTTGAAAAACGGGTTCTATGGATTACAACTATCGCTTTCCTTAATATCATCTTTCTGGGCTTATGGGTGGGGGGTGGTTCTTAGAACTTTGGTATTTCTCATTTGTTATTCACCTGTCGGGCAAGCTCATTGCCAGGTTTTTGGTTTCCAGTGTTTGGATTAGCAATAGGGTTGTCATTAGTCTTTTAGGGCCAGGCCTCCTTTTAGGTATTTGTGCACTTATAAGCTCCTGGTCCTTGGAAAAGTTTTACTTATATCTGTAGGAGGCTGGCCTGGCTTGTAGTGGGTACCAAGGGGTACTTACACTCTGTACCAGGTCCAGTTATCCCTTATTAGTGTAGAAGAGGTGTTTCTAGCAGCTTAGGCTGATAGAAGGTAGCTATAGCAGAGCAGCTTAGGCTGAAATAGGAGACATGCAAAGCTCCTACTATACCACTGGTGTCATATGCACAATATCATAAGAAAACACAATACACAGATATACTAAAAATAAAGGTACTTTATTTTTATGACAATATGCCAAAAGTATCTCAGTGAGTACCCTCAGTATGAGGATGCCAAATATATACAAGAGATATGTACACAATACCAAAAATATGCAGTAATAGCAAAAGGAAGTAATGCAAGCAATGTAAAGTTACAGTAGATTGCAATAGAAGCACATAGGTATAGGGGCAACACAAACCATATACTCCAAAAGTGGAATGCAAACCACGAATGGACCCCAAACCTATGTGAGCTTGTAGAGGGTTGCTGGGACTGTAAGAAAACAGTGAGGGTTAGAAAAATAGCCCATCCCAACACCCTGAAAAGTAGGTGTAAAGTGCACCTATATTCCCCAGAGAGCACAGAAGTCGTGATAGGGGAATTCTGCAAGGAAGACCAACACCAGCAATGCAACCAAAGTGGATTTCTGGACGAGAGCACCTGTGGAACAAGAGTCGCGACAAATTCGAGAGTGGGCAGATGCCCAGGAAATGCCAGCTGAGGGTGCAAAGAAGCTGCCACCGGATGGTAGAAGCTGTGGATTCTGCGAGAACCAAGAGTGAGAGAAACTTCCACGTTGGAGGATGGATGTCCCACGTCGTGAAGAAGCTTGCAGAGGTGTTCCCACGCAGAAAGACCGCAAACAAGCCGTGCTAGCTGCAAGGGTCGCGGTTAGGGTTTTTGGATGCTGCTGTGGCCCAGGAGGGACCAGGATGTCGCCACTTGGATGAGAAGACAGAGGGGGCGCCCAGCTAGTCAGGGAGCCCTCACAGAAGCAGGCAGCACCCGCAGAAGTACCGGAACAGGCACTTAGAAGAGGAGTGAACCGGAGCTCACCCGAAGACACAAAAGGGAGTCCCACGACACCGTAGGACAACTCAGGGGGTTGTGCACTGCAGGTTAGAGTGTCGGGACCCAGGCTTGGCTGTGCACAAAGGAAATCCTGGAAGAGTGCACTGGAGCCGGAGCAGCTGCAAATCACGCGGTACCCAGCAATGCAGTCTAGCGTGAGGAGGCAAGGACTCACCTCCACCGGACTTGGACTGAAGAGTCACTGGACTGTGGGAGTCACTTGGACAGAGTTGCTGAGTTCCAGGGACCATGCTCATCGTGCTGAGAGGGGACCCAGAGGACCGGTGATGCAGTCTTTTGTTGCCTGCGGTTGCAGGGGCAGGATTCCGTCATCCCACGGGAGATTTCTTCAGAGCTCCTTGTACAAGAAGGAGGCAGGCTACCCCCAGAGCATGCACCACCAGGAAACAGACGAGAAAGCGGCAGGATCAGCGATACAAGGTTGCAGTAGTCGTCTTTGCTACTTTTTTGCGGTTTTGCAGGCGTCCTGAGCAGTCAGCGGTCGATCCTTTGGCAGAAGGTGAAGAGAGAGATGCAGAGGAACTCTGATGTGCTCTTGCATTCGTTATCTAAAGAATTCCCCAAAGCAGAGACCCTAAATAGCCGGAAAAGGAGGTTTGGCTACCTAGAAAGGAGGATAGGCTAGCAACACAGGTAAGAGCCTATCAGAAGGAGTCTCTGACGTCACCTGCTGGCACTGGCCACTCAGAGCAGTCCAGTGTGTCAGCAGCACCTCTGTTTCCAAGATGGCAGAGGTCTGGGGCACACTGGAGGAGCTCTGGGCACCTCCCCTGGGAGGTGCAGGTCAGGGGAGTGGTCACTCCCCTTTCCTTTGTCCAGTTTCGCGCCAGAGCAGGGCTGGGGGATCCCTGAACTGGTGTAGACTGGCTTATGCAGAGATGGGCACCATCTGTGCCCATCAAAGCATTTCAAGAGGCTGGGGGAGGCTACTCCTCCCCAGCCCTGACACCTTTTTCCAAAGGGAGAGGGTGTAACACCCTCTCTCTGAGGAAGTCCTTTGTTCTGCCTTCCTGGGCCAAGCCTGGCTGGACCCCAGGAGGGCAGAAACCTGTCTGAGGGGTTGGCAGCAGCTGCAGTGAAACCCCGGGAAAGGCAGTTTGGCAGTACCCGGGTCTGTGCTAGAGACTCAGGGGATCATGGAATTGTCTCCCCAATGCCAGCAATTCCATGATCTTAAACATGTTACATGGCCATGTTCGGAGTTACCATTGTGACACTATACATAGGTAGTGACCTATGTATAGTGCATACGTGTAATGGTGTCCCCGCACTCACAAAGTCCGGGGAATTTGCCCTGAACGATGTGGGGGCACCTTGGCTAGTGCCAGGGTGCCCACACACTAAGTAACTTAGCACCCAACCTTTACCAGGTAAAGGTTAGACATATAGGTGACTTATAAGTTACTCAATTGCAGTGGTAAATGGCTGTGAAATAACATGGACGTTATTTCACTCAGGCTGCAGTGACAGGCCTGTGTAAGAATTGTCAGAGCTCCCTATGTGTGGCAAAAGAAATGCTGCAGCCCATAGGGATCTCCTGGAACCCCAATACCCTGGGTACCTCTGTACCATATACTAGGGAATTATAAGGGTGTTCCAGTATGCCAATGTGAATTGGTGAAATTGGTCACTAGCCTGTTAGTGACAATTTGGAAAGTAAAGAGAGAGCATAACCACTGAGGTTCTGGTTAGCAGTGCCTCAGTTAGTCATCACACAGGGAACACATACAAGGCACACTTATGAGCACTGGGGCCCTGGCTGGCAGGGTCCCAGTGACACATACACTAAAACAACACATATACAGTGAAATATGGGGGTAACATGCCAGGCAAGATGGTACTTTCCTACAATATCCCCATACCACAACCCTACCAATAGAACTCTGTGACAACCTATTCAATTTACAGCAAAATCACTGACATTTACAGCAACCTCACACCCCAATTAGATTCCAGCAGCTCATTACTAACCTGCCCATCACGACAACTTGATCAGAAAGAAGTCCTTCACCAGTGAAGAAACAGCTGCAGTCAGGTGGACCATCCAGCTTGGGGCCCCAACGGACCTTTGCCCCTCACATCTATAACCTCAGTACATCACCATTCAGCACAGCTCTCACCAACATCATGAACACCTCCATCATCTCTTCCACCTTTCCAGAAGCCTTGAAACACACAGCGTTAACACTTTCCTTAAGAAAGCCAGTTGGCCAACTTCTGACCTATCTCCATGCTTTCCTACCAAGCTAAAGTAATTGCAAAGGTCATCAACAAACAACTCACAAACCACCTTTCAAATCACCAGCTACTGGACAACTCTCAATCAGGTTTCAGAAGGAATCACAGCACAGAAACACACTCACCCCAGCCACCGATGAAATCAGGACCATCCTTGACCGAGGAGAAACAGCCGTCCTCATCCTGCTTGACATCTCCACGGCTTTTGACACAATCTCCTGCAACATACTTTTCAGGAGGCTACACTATTGTGGTATCAAAAGGGCCGGCACTCAGCTAGATCTGCTGTTTACTCACAGTGAGAAACCAATGAGTCACATTGCCACCCTTCACATCCGAGGCCAAGAAACGTGCATGCAAAGCCCCCAGGGTTCATCCTTCAAGCTGACCCTGTTGAGCATCTACACCGTGCTACTCACCAACATCATCAGGTCTCAAGGCAACACCATCATTTCCTACGCAGACAATACCCAACTCATCCTCTAACTAACACACAAGACGCCCACCACCAGAACTAACTTCACCAACTCCATGATCTTGGTAGCGGAATGGATGACAATCAGCTGCTTGAAACTGAATGCCACCTGGAGGTTGACGAAACTAGAATCCACACCACACCTCATATATCTGGCGTAGTTGCTTGAAACTGAATGCCAGTAAGTCGCAGGTACTAGTCCATGGAAACAAGAAGTCCCGATGGGACGCCACCTGCATGTATGGGTTTGTGGGTAGCAAAAGCATTTGTAGGGGTTGAGGGTGGGTATGGGATTTTTAGTGGCAATGACCTTCTTATGGTGGGCATGGATTTTTGGGTGACAAGGGCCTTTTTAGGTTTTAGGGTGGGTATGGGTTTTTGGGTGGAAAGGTCGTTTTAGGGTTTAGGGTGGGAATTCGTTTTTGGATGGCAAGGTTGCTTTTATGTTTTTTACACGGTATGGGTTTTTGGGTGGCAAAGCCATTTTTAGGAGTTAGAGTGGGTATGGGTTTTTGGGTGGCAAGTGCATTTTTAGGATTTAGGGTAGGTGTGGTTGTTTGGATGGCAAGGACATTTGTAGGATTGGTTGGGGTGGGTTTTTGGGTGGCAGGACATTTTTAGAGTTTAGGGTGGGTATGGGTTTTTGAGTGGAAAGGGCATTTCTGGGTTTTAGGGTGGGTATGGATTTTTGGTTTGCAAGGGCATTTTGGGGTTTAGGGTGGGTATGGGTGGCAAAGGTTTGTGTGTGTGTGTGTGTGTGTATACGTGTATATATATATATGTGTGTGTGTGGTAGGATTATACCTACCACAATGTTTTCATGGTAAAGGCATATGCATGGTAAACGTTTTTGTTGCAAAGGCATGCGTGGTAAAGACGCATGCGTTGTATTGATGGCGTTTTAAAAGGCATGCATGGTTCCGTCATACAGCCCTACCAAGGCATCTCTAATAAATTCAGGGCTCTATAATAGATTTCAGACGAGCCACGCTATTGTAAGTGGACCAAGGTGGTCAAATAGTATCTCACATTCCAAGCCTGTAAGATGGGGAGCAAGTGTCTGGAGAGCAGAGGTTTATACAAAGGGCAAAATCACATAAAGTTAGCTGTACTTTGGTTAGATGTTTTGTTTTATAGGGCCCCTGGGAAGGGACCTGAACCAGGTACCCTATACAGGAAAAGCAAAAAGAAAGTGCACAGTGCTTGATCTCTGCCTTGTAATGTAGAATCTGTGTGCAAGTTACATGTTAGTACAAGATAAGGCTCCATACCCACAATGGTAATCAAGTTGGAGTAATTAGTAATAGATTTCAAGGCTTGCACCTTCAAAACGAGAGCATTTGAGCAGTGTTCATAATACAAAATTTTCACTCACTCTTTCATCGAAGCCGTAATCAAAGCTGGATAAATAAAACATCCCGTAATGCCTCGCTGTTCAAACGTCCACTTGATAAAGGTTAACCAGGAAAGCTCCCCCATTTTCTAATCTCTTCCCATTTTCTCTTGAGCTTGATAATCCTTCAGTACTGACCTTGAGAAATTTGCTTTAGGTGTGCATGAGATTTTGAGCCATAATAATAAAGGGACGATTTGGGCTGCATCATCTATATAACTTGGGGCTAGTTCTGTGTGCCCGATAAATGAGGGCAAGAATGCAGAATTGACAGAAGATGGGTAACAAATGTGTTCTCTTTTTCAGAAGGATATCTACGTTAGTGTATCCCAATACTTCAGCAGCATAGAGTCCTACTGGAATGCATCTGATTTTGTATGCTCACGGTAACTCCTTTATTGGCTTGGAGCCCAAACTGGATGAGAAACAGAAAACTGCTTTAGTGGCTCTGTGAAGTTGTTGTGATCTAATATTAGGAAGATGGCCCCAATTATAACCAGAGTTGAGTGGTATCCCTAAATAAGTAAAAAAATAAGAATAAAAAAAGGACTCTATCCAATCTTACCCCCATCAAAGCGATAAATTAAGGCCTTGGTCAACCGTGCCTAAGCCTGCTCTGAAGCCAAATTAAACAGGGTATAAAACTTTATTGGTTTCTGCTCAAGCCTAGAAAGTGGGACCCTCCCCAAAGTGTTGGTGGTTGAATCCAGTAACAAAATAGGGTGGTAGCAACTGGTTTGTGTCCTCTATCCTTTCTAAGAACTTGGGACTATAAAAGCTTCCCTCCATAAAGGGGCAATGGGGCCCTTGATTGATGCTTGCCCTACACTAGTGACTAAAGTCTATGTCCCCTTTAAGTACATCCATTTGGTGTTCTGTCAGGGCCTGGGGCTTAACTCACAACACTAGCTTTAATTGCCCTCTAATTTGAAATTTGGGACTTCAGCTGATACCAGGTCAGAGGTATCTGAAAGATCCTCAGCTGAACGATTACTAGAAGGTTTATCTGAAGTGAACACTTTGGAAAAGTAAGTTGTTCAGGTATTGGCCAAAATTAGGCATTCTATCTTGGTGGTATAATGGTTAGTTTAAAAAAAGGGTCTAATCTGGTCCTTTCTGCAGCCAAGTGCTTTTTATAGGCCCTTCTGGCAAGTTTTGCGTGTTCTTTGTCTCTGGAAATGGCTTTAAACACCTCTTTAAGAAGCTGATTAGCATAAGAGGTTGCGTCATACTATCTGCCTATTTGGGGGTGCATTTCTTAGGATTCCTGACTAACAAGATTTGGGCCTCTTTTGCACATAGGGAAACACATCTGCTTCTGGCTTAAGCTGGTTCAGCCACAGGAGATGAGCAAAGTTGAGTCATCCTCTTCCGCCTGGATTACCTCTTTAAGAAAGTTGTTTGGGTTGATTTTACTCTATTTCAATCTTACACCTTTGTTGGCTGACTAGTTTATATCCCCTAACTTTTTAGGTTTATTGCTTTTTCTATTTCCATATCAAATACCCTGGAAAGTGAAATATGGTCACTCGCACAATCAACATTAACTTTAAAGTCAGAAGTAGATACATCAAAATCCTCAGAGATCAAGATGAAATCAATTGCACCGCATTTACCATTTCCTTGAAATGTTGGAGGTAGCAGATTAGATAAGAGATTTGTGTCAACTGCGAACATTATATGTTTTTTAACGAGGATCCAGTTTAAGGCTTCCCCAAATGGACTATGCCTAAATTGGGAAATGTCGTCTCCTTTCACATTCATCAGACCACAAACTGGCTTCCAACTAAATTTACAAGAGGCAATATAAAAATCACATGGCGAGCAACGTAGTTTCCTAACTTTCACATCTAATAGTTTACCGACACTGTTACAGTCCTCCCCCCAGCTGGAGGAGAGATTGTTGGGTTACTGTAAGTTTGAAACCCAATCATCTAAGTCCTTTGACGACATACTAAGCCAAAATTACAGATGAAATTTAGCCAGGCCGGATTATGAAGCTTATTACGCAAGGTGGCTGTATTCCAAGAAGGGGCACCTGAACCACTAATGGTGGCCTCCATGAGGTTATACTTGACAGTCATATTATGAGCTTGTATGGGACGGACTCTGCCACCACTATCACCTAATGTTCTTGACTCCCAGCTCGACCCATATTCTCATATGGGCTTAACCCAATCAAAGTGGTTAAGGTCCAAGAAACAAGTCCCTGCCGCAATGCTAAAACTACTTGGAGTGTCCCTTCACGCAGCTGACCCACAAGCAATGTTGCAGTGAGCCTGCAAGTTTAGCTTATAAAAGTATTCCAGCACAAGAGCCGAAATCCCCTTCTAATGATTCAACAAATTACTGAGGTGATGCAAAAGAATACTAACCAGCCTACGGTTTTAAAATTTTAATACTACGCAGTCCCATTTCCCAAATTCCAGGTCATTGCTGACCTGTCTTACTCTCCTAAGAGAATTTTGTTAAACAAGTTATTGGGGCACCCAGAGTTCTCCCTCAACCAGTTAACCACTTTTGCTTTTAGATCAGGCTCCTGTTCTGTCTTGCCCACAGGAACGTTTCTTAGAACCAAAACATAAGCGGTACAAGCTGGATAAATGAAGATGTACATTATTATCTACAAAACTTGAGTTTACCGTTTTTGTTTTACAAGAGGGAGACTTGGGTATGGCACAATCAGTAAGGTTATTTACACACTGGGTACATGACTCAAAAGTCTCACCTCCTGCTGCGTGAGAAGCCTTAATAGTACCATTATTGGAAGGGTTATTATGATTAACTGGAACTCAATATACAATTTTGGTAGTGGAAATGTTACCACAATGACACTGTATTCAGGATCTCAGACTGTTATTTGTCCTCAATTGTATTCAAGCGGTCCTGAATGTCCAGGCAGAAACTCTGTAACACATTTTCCAGTTTCTTAAATAGTCACAGTGTGCTTGAAAGGTTGATTGTAAACTAAATATTCTGATCCCTGTTTAGGTAGTTACCCTGCCAGACACCATAGAACATGGGCATTCACTCAGTGGTTTGTCAAGAGTGCTCTTCCCTCTCATTTTGTGTACACCCAGGTTTCTTGTTTGTTTTTTGCGCACCCTTCCTTTCTTTTCCTTTTAGGCAGAGGAGAATTGGGAGAGTCTGTATGAGTCTCAATAATATCTAAATGGGAGTCATTCGAAACACAGGGATTTTGAAAAATACTAGGTCCCCTGTTAGTTAACATGAGGTCAACATGTCAGTTGAAGGGCTATTTCTATTGTGGAGTCACCAAGGCTCTCTGGAGGACCCAGTAGCCATTATGGAAGGGGTCAAGAACCTAGATTGACACTGTACCTTATCAATCCTTTCCTTCATCAAATTAATTTGATATTTGTGCAATAAATCATGCATTAACACAGTGCAAATACCTCAAAAATACACCACACAGGTTTAGAAAAATATGGAATATTTATCTGAGTAGATTAAGGTCAAAACTATCAAGATGCAATAAGTACAAGTTGAAATATCACTTTTGAAATGATAAATAGTGTCTTTAGTTCTTAAAAAGCAATAAGTGTTTTTTGCAAGCACAAAGTACCTGGTTTGCGTCTAAATTATCTGCATGGGACCGCAGAGGAGGCGATGCGTGGAAAATAGGGAGGTGTGCGTCGGTTTCTCCGGGCGAACACAGATGATGCATCAATGCTTTTCCACACAGCAAGGGCTTTGCATCGATTTCCGTTGTGCAGATTTTGATCCTCTTCGGGTTGCGAGATATTTGGACACCCCGGGAACGAGGCAGAGAAATCCTGGGTATGCAGGACAAAGTCACAGGACCTGCGTAGATCCGGTGGGCGATGCAGGGAAATTTCTGTTGCACGGCAGGTGCTGTGTCAGTTCCTCTCACAGGAAGTCAGGCTGTGTCGTTCCGTCTCGGCTATTCGTCGATCCAGTGCATCGAAGTTTCAGTCGCAATGCTGGTGCTGCGTCGAACTCCACTCAGGGTGCCAGGCTGTGTCGTTCCGGTTTGGCGTTGCAGTGATTTTCTTACCGCAGGCTCTGCGTCGATTTTTGCCACACGAGTTCTTTGTAGAGATGAAGTCTTTTTGGCCCTGAGACTTCAGGAAACAGGAGGCAAGCTCAATCCAAGCCCTTGGAGAGCACTTCTCAGCAGAGCCAGAGGGCAGCAGGGCAACAGCAAGGCAGAAGTCCTTGACAACAGTCATGTGTGTCCTTTGGGCAGCCAAGCAGCTTCTCTTGGCAGGTTACATGTTCTGATTCAGAGTTCCTTTCCCAGTAGCTATCTTTTCAAGAAGTGTCTGAGTTGGTAGGGTCAGAGACCCAGTTTAAATACACAAATGTGCTTTTGAAGTGGGGGAGACTTCAAAGAGTGGCTTAGAAATGCACAAGATCCCCTTTCACTTCCATCCTGTCTGCCAGGGTCCCAGTGGGGGGTTTGGCGGTCCAGTGTGTGAGGGCAGACCACTGTCCTTTCAAATATAAGTGTCAGTCCCTCCATCCTCCCAGCCCAGGAATACCCATTCAGTATGCATATGTGTGCACGTGTGACTGAGCATCCTGTGTTTGGGGTTGTCTGAGTGAAATGCACAAGGGTGCTGTCAACAAACCTATCCATATGTGGATTGTAAGGCACAGAAGGATTTAAGTGCAGAGAAATGCTCACTTTCTAAAAGTGGCATTTCTCAAATAGTAATATTAAATCAAACTTCAGTCAGCAGGATTTTGTATTACCATTCAGGCCATACTAAATATGATCCTGCTACTCCTTTCAAATCAGAATCAACCACTCAAACAGTATATGAGGATAGCCCTAATGTTAGCCTATGAAAGGAGCAGGCCTCACAGCAGTGTTGAACAAATTTAGGAGTTTTACACTACCAGGACATATAACTACACAGGTATATGTCCTGCCTTTTGCCTTCATAGCACCCTGCCCTATGGGTTACCTAGGGCCTACCTTAGGGGTGACGTATATGTAGAAAGATGGAGTTTAATGCTTGGCAACTACTTTTAAATGCCAAGTCGATGTGGCAGTGAAACTGCACACTCCGGCCTTGCAGTGGCAGGCCTGAGGCATGGTTAAGGGGCTACTTAGGTGAGTGGCACAATCAGTGCTGCAGGCCCACTACTTGCACTTAATCTACAGGCCCTGGGAACACTTTACTGGGGACTTACAAGTAAATTAAATAAGCCAATTGGGTATGACCCAAAGTGACCATGTCTTAAGGGAGAGAGCATATGTACTTTAGCACTGGTTAGCAGTGGTAAAGTGTGCAGAGTCCTAAAACCAGAAAAAACAATGTAAAAAAAAGTGGAAGGAGGCAGGCAAAAAGTTAGGGGTGATCACCCTAAGACTGTCAGGTCTAACACAACCCACATGAAGTATGCAGCCTGCCTCAGGTGCGCAGTTGGGTGTTGTGGGTCTTGAAGTCCCCCAGGTCCTGATTCCAGCGCATCCCATGCTGCAGGCTTGGAGTCCTCTATATGAGTGCCCAACCTTCACAAAGTACTAGGCCCTTCCTCAGTGGCTCAAACGGGTGCTGCCGGCCTTGAAGTCACCAGGTCCTGGTTCCAACACGTCTGTGGGCTTGAAATCCTCAATCTGAGCACCTGAACAGTGCGAAGTACACAGCCGCACCTCAAGGGTTCAGCAGGGTGTTGTGGACCTTGGAGTCCCCTGGTCCTGGTTCCAGCATGTCCCACAACACATCAGGGCCTCCTCCTCGCTACTTAAGTTTGCAAAAAGTTGAAGACCTGGCTCTTTGAATTATTAAGGGACGCTTGCACACTTTGCTCAAGTGCCTGGATACCCTTACGGATGATTAGTGCACTGTACAAATCAATATAACATCCCTTGTTGTCTTGTTTCTGCCTTTTTGTGTACTTTCATTGTCTTGCATAACCCAGCCAGAGGTTGTATGTCTGCTGCTCATAATTTTCTATAGGTTTCTTGAATCTGAGGAGCTTAAATTGGTGGTTATGCTGTCTCTTACCTGGCTCCTTAAGTCATTTTTAGGCCCTAGAACAGTGTCTGACTGTTAAAGATCTTGAATGGTCCTCAGAACATATTTTTTATCCTCACACTAAGGTAATGGTGTGGGACCACTGAAGACTTTTAGGGGCTGTGAAATCTGATTTAACAGTGGAATCTCGATATATTCTAAAATGAGTCATTTAGGCCAGTTTGAAAACGTACAAACTGGTTTATGACAGGCTCATGTGGCTATTTATGCACTTAAATCTATCATGACCTGGGTGCAAGCCGCTCTCGTTTTGCTCAGGCACTTAACCGCCATGCAAAACGAGTGAACAATCCAATTTCACATTACTTCCCATTGTTTTTTTGTTTTTTTCATCTAGGTATTAATTGGAGGCAAAATCACACCTGATGGAATGTCAGGGTTTTTTTGTTTTCACAGTTAACACCTAGGTCTAAATAACCGCGTAAACGAATTGGTGTTATAGATGGGACCAGGTATTTTTTATCACAACCATCTCTATACAAAAGTCTCACCTTATGGCTGATAATCAATAGGTTTTCATAAACGCGAAGAGAAGTGCACTCAAAGTCTGTTCAGATCTGGGGTTATGTGATCGAGGCAACTCCAGAAGGAACTTCTGATTGTTCGTTTTGTCAATTGAGGGGAAAATGTGTCCTCTGTGTGTGTGTGTGTGGTTTTTTCTTTGTGCTGGCACGAAGGGGCTTCCGTGATGAGTGATAGAGTGAAGAAAGTGAGAGCATTTCTTGGGTAAGGCAGTTCAGTATGGAGACCGATGGAGACTTGCGTAGGAGACTCCCAGCTAGGGGCAGCAATAGCTCCCAGAAATGTTGCTTGTTTTGTTCAAATCAGTTCAGTTGAAGGACCAATGTGATGCAAGCCTTGACATTCCAACAGTGAATAAGCCCTGTGCTGGAAGCCCCAGTGCGGCCTGATTACATCTCCCCTGTGCAGCTCACTCTGTGCCTGCCTGTGCCAGTGCACAATATGGTCTCGCTCACAAGCCTCAAAAGGTGATCATTCCAGGTACTCCAGGCCATTTCACTCACACAGTGGTCATCTCAGATAGATACAGCCAACTCTGCAGTTCTGACAGTCTCCTATCTCAATCTCCGTCATTCAAGAAGATAAAAACTGAAGTAGTCCTTTGCAGAGATCTCACCGAAATACGGGAGCAAACGTCATTCGAAATCTTTAAAAATGTTTTGACATTTTTACTGTTGGAATGTCGACTCTTACTTGGTCAGCTCTTCTTTGTATCAATCAATCAATCAGGAATTTCTAAAGCGCACCACTCACCTGTGAGGGTATCAAGGCGCTGAGGAGGTGGGGGGCGGGGGAGGTGCTGCTACTGCTTGAACAGCCAGGTCTTGAGAAGTTTTCTGAAGGTAAGGAGGTCTTTGGTCTGTCGCAGGTGGGTGGGAAGAGTGTTCCACGTTTTGGCGGCAAGGTGCGAGAATGATCTACCGCCGGTTGTAGTTCTGCGAGGGCGAGGGCGGCGGAGCGGAGATGCCAGGTCGGGGTGTAGAAGGAGAGCTGTCTGTTGAGGTATTCTGGTCCGGTGTTGTGCAGTGCTTTGTGAGCGTGAGTGAGGAGTTTGAAGGTGATTCTCTTGTTGACTGGGAGCCAGCGCAGGTTTCTCAGGTGGTCTGTGATGTGGCAGTGGGATGTCCAGGATGAGGCGTGCGGAGGCATTCTGGATGCATTGCAGCCTCTTCTGGAGTTTGGCTGTAGTTCCTTTGTAGAGGGCATTGCCATAGTCCAGTTTGCTGCTTACGAGGGCTTGGGTGACTGTTCTTCTGGTTTCGGTGGGTATCCATTTGTAGATCTTTCGGAGCACGCAGAGGGTGTTGAAGCAGGAGGAGGACATTGTGTTGACTTGCTGGGTCATGGATAATGAGGAGTCCAAAATGAATCCTAGCTTGCGGGCATGGTCTTTGGGAGTCGGAGCAGCTCCGAGAGTGGCAGGCCACTAGGAGTCATCCCATGCGGATAGGGTGGAGCCAAAGATGAGGACCTCCATCTTGTCGGAATTGAGTTAGAGGCAGCTGCTCTTCATCTATTCGGTGATGGCCTTCATTCCTTTGTGGAGGCTGGTCTTGGCAGAGTCCTTGGTGAGGGAGAAGATCAGCTGGGTGTCATCGGCGTATGAGATGATGCTGAGGTTGTGGGATTGGGCGATGTTAGCGAGCGGGCCATGTAGATGTTAAAGAGGGTCGGGCTGAGGGACGAACCCTGGGGTACGCCACAGATGATTTCAGTGGCCTCCGAGTGGAATGGGGGGAGGCGGACCCTCTGGGTTCTGCCGGTGAGATAGGAGGTGACCCTGTCCAGGGTTCTGTCATGGATTCCTGCATTGCTGAGGCGTGAGCGTAGGTTATGGTGGCAGACGGTGTCGAACGCGGCTGAGAGGTCCAGGAGGATGAGGGCTGCAGTATTGCCGTTGTCCAGTATGATTCTGATGTAGTCATGGCGGCGATGAGGGCGGTTTCGGTACTGTGGTTGCTGCAGAATCCGGATTGGGAAGGGTCCAGGGTGCAGTTCTCCTTGAGGAAGTTGGTTAGTTGTCTGTTGACAGCCTTCTCGATTACTTTTGCCGGGAAGGGGAGCAGGGAGATAGGCCGGTAGTTCTTGAGGTCCTTTGGGTCCGTCTTGGGTTCTTTGAGGAGGGCGTTGATCTCTGCGTGTTTCCAGCTCTCCGGGAAGGTGGTGGACTCAAAGGAACTGTTGATGATCTCCGTAGTTAGGGTGCAATGACGGAGCTTGCTTTGTTGAGGATGTGCTGAGGGCAGGGAACAGATGGAGAGCTGGAGTGGATGGTGTTCATGATTTCAATGGTGGTGTTGTTGACGAGGTCCATGAGTGCAGGAGGTTGGTCGGAGGTGACTCTGTGGTGTTGGTTTGTTGCCGGGGGGTCTGGGTGCTGACGCTGTTGTGGATGTCTGCAATCTTGCAGTGGAAGTAGGAGGCTAGGGAGTCGCAGAGGTCTTGGGATGGTGGGATGTCACTGGTGTTGGAGAGTTCCTTCACGATGTTGAGGAGCTCCTTGTGGCTGTGTGCGTTGTTGATTTGGTCTTTGAAGGCGGTTCTCTTGGTGTCTCGGATGAGTTGGTGGTGTCTGCGGATGGTGTTTTTGAAGGCTGTGTGGTTGTACATAGTCTGATCTTGGCGCCACTTTCTTTCGAGTCTTCAGCAGGTTTGCTTAGATTCGTGGAGGTCAGCGGTAAACCAGAAGGCCTTTCTGCCAGAGGGATTCTTGATTGGGGCGAGAGTATTGGCGCAGGTGTCGACCCATTGCCTGAAGTTGCGGGCAGCTGCATCAGTGTCGGTGGTGTCGATGGGTGGGTTCCTGGAGAGGGTCGCGATAAGTTGGTCTTCAGTGACCTTGTTCCAACTGCGATGTGGGATCCGTTGTGGGTGGTGGTGTGTTGTGGGTTTCTTGTAGGAGAAGTGATGCAGCAGTGATCTGTCCAGTGTAGTTCGGTGGTGTGGCTGAAGTAGACGTGATTGCTGGCGGAGAAAATGGGGTCGAGTGTGTGTCCTGCAGAGTGGGTCTGTGTCATGACGAGCTGTTTGATGCCGAGGTTGGAGAGGTTGCAGGGTGGCAGTGTTGTTGTTGTTGGTGTTCTCGATGTGGAAGTTTAAGTCCCCGAGGAGTATGTAGTCAGTGGATGCGAGAGTGTGCGTGCTGATGACGTCAGTGATGGAGTCGCTGAACTGCTGTCAGGGGTCGGGGGGCCTGTAGATGAGGGTCCCTTGGAGGGTGGTGTTTGGGTCAGTGTGGATCTGGAGGTGCAGGTGTTTGGTGGTGCTGAGGGTGTCTTCGGTGCTGGTCGTGATCCTGAGGGTGTTCTTGTGGATGATAGCGATGCCTCCTCCTGGTTTGTTGGAGCTGTCCCTGCGGGTGATCTTGTAGCCGTCCGGGATGGCTATGGCGATGTCAGGTGCTGAGGAAGGGTTCATCCAGGTCTCGGTCAGGAAGGGTGACGTCTGGGAAGGCTGAGTTGAGTAGATTCCATAGCTCTACTGCGTGCTTGTGGACTGAGCGGGTGTTGAGGAGGATACATCGGAGATGGTTGCTTCCTGCCTTGGTGGGTGGGTCGTTGGCGTGGAGGCTGGTGAAGGTGCAGCTCCGGCAGGAGAAGGGTCCGCGGGGGTCTGTGGGAAGGCTTAAAGGTAGGCAGGAGAGCGGCTGGTGTTGAGGACGTGGAGGTTGGCAGCGTTGTAGAGAAGACTTGCGTGGCAGCAGTGGGGGGATGAAAGCTAGAGGTTCTGCCGCTGGGCGCGGTCCATGCGCAGACGGGCTTGCCTTTGGGGCAGCCGCTGAGCGGCTGCAATTAAGTAGGGAGGTGGGGGGCGGAGAGGACAGCTGGGAGGCGGGAGCGGGGTGAAAAACAGCACGAAAAAGGGGGCAGGTGCAAAAAGGGGGTGGGCCGCGGGGGGGAGAGAGCAGAGTGAGAGAAAAACGAGGAAGAGAGTAGCACGAAGCAAAAAGAGCACAAAGGGACAGAAGTGAAGCAGAGCAGAGAGCAAAGCAGAGAAAGGAGGAGAGAGGCAGAAGGTAGCCTAGTAGGAAAGCAGAGCCTCTCCCGCTAGACACCAGGGATGAGGCGCAGGCAGAAGCCTGCGGGTGGAGGAGGGCCTCGAACTCCTGACAGAGGTCAGGAGTTCAGAGGAGCCAGGGAAAGGGCTCTACTTGCAAGGTGGAGCCACGGGAGGCAAAGCAGTATACTGACCAGGTCAGCACTCAAAGTCAGCACTCTATGCACAGGGAATTTGTGATGTGCTTCTGTCAGGAGTTCAGAGGAGCCAGGGAAAGGGCTCTACTTGCAAGGTGGAGCCACGGGAGGCAAAGCAGTATACTGACCAGGTCAGCACTCAAAGTCAGCACTCTATGCACAGGGAATTTGTGATGTGCCTAGGAGTTATTCCACCCAGTTTTGATACAGGGATAAATAATATGCTTGAATGTACTTTTACTGTCTATGGAACTGGAGTCTTCGCTTTGCCACCCGCTGTACTAACACCCATGGCCAATCCTTCTCAAACTGCTTTCATCCAGATTGCCTGGCCCGTGCAGTAGACAGCTTCTAATAAATGTTCACAGTGTCTATGACGATAATCTAAGAGTAGCTTTTAATAGATATTGCCCTTTGCTGAAGGCATTAATCGATATCAATAACGCGCCCAACAGTAAGCATGAGTGACAGGTCATAAAGAGGGGCGAGGCTAATGGCCACCAAGCAATGCCAGCAGCATGAGGGCAGTTAGGACCTACCACACACCTTACAACCACGTGCAGACACACTCGCCCTGTCTGCTTAACGTGTCCGCTGGTCACTTGCACTGGACCCAATAATTCTTTCAAACAGTAGTTTATGCTCTCAGTCTACGCCTTTGGCCTGCCTTGGCCAATCGCATCACTCCATGAAGGTGCGAACAAAAAATGTTTCTTAACACAAAATCCGAGTGAGCGTTTTCTGTTACCACCCATGAGAAGAAGTAACTGAAAACCACTTCGCAAATATAAAAACAATAATAAAAAAAAGCACGATGGCAAGTGAAGGCGACCGACAGAGCTGAAAGTGCAGATGTTAGGGTCACGACTAAACAGCATAAACGCAAAGGTAGCAGAAATGACACCATGCACTCTTCGGACCTGACGACAGTGGTGTAACAAAGGCGCTCGCTGTGTGTGTGTGTGTGTGTGTGTAGGGGGGGGGGCGGGTTGAGGGCGGATGGGAGCGGGCGGGGGGGGCGAGATCCAGCGGACCCCTTAGCACAGTACTCTTGGCTAAAAGCTCATGCGTGAGTCTGGGGTGTGTGGTGAGCCGGGCCGGGCCGTCCATGTAGTATGCAGCACCCACACCCTTCTATGTTTCATTACGCCACTGACGACAGACACAATATGGACCATGTCACAGACCTTTCCAAGGCCCATTCTAGCCATGGAAACGGAGGTTTATAAATGGGCAGGAAGCACAGTCAAAATTCAAATGGGTATAGGAAAAGTATTTTTTTTCCGCCACAGCCGAAAATTTATCCTTTTTGTAAAGTTGCAACAAAAAAAAATCACTGGCAAGTTTGCATAAGCACGTATAAACTAGTGTGGATGTCAAACAGAAGCCCAGGAGCAGTACTCCTTCCCAGACTTTCTTCTGGAAACCGTTGTTGACTCCAAAAGCGAGTCAGATATAGACTCCAAACATAGGAGGAAACCCAGGAGAGTAAACTTCTGCCTTCTTAGTGGATCTGGCACAGAATGCGAGAAGGCAGGAGTCACGCATACAGTATACACTGAAGGACTTCATATGCCACCAAATTCTGTGGGTCCGGTGTAAACTCTTTCGGAGTTCACCAGTGAAGGCGCTGTTTAACTAATGTGTAATCCTAATAGTGTGCGCTTTTTCAAGGCAGTTCCTTCTTGCATTGAACTTGTTGAGTTTGCTTATTATGTCCCTCATCGTGCACCCTTCTATGAAATGATGTACTTCAGAGACGTGATGCACCTCAGGAAAGCTCAGTTTAACTTCCCAGGAAAACGCCTAATGGATTTAATGTCCTCTGTAGTAGTCGCCATGGGAACAAGTTAAACACTTCCTCTAAAGTGTAAACAGAACACAGGCGGAGGAGCTTGAGAGCAGGTGCTCAGAGTACCTGACTCATTCTCCCTATTAAAAGATGTATATTGGTAATTTTACTAGTTTACGCACAATATTGTGACTCTATGCAGCCTTATTTGTATTCCCGCCATCTTCCAGTGGCTTTATGTGTCATCTCTGCCTGTGACGTGGAAGGGAATGCATTTCATCGTGTTATTTTCGGTTCGCCTGTTTTTGAGAACATAGTGTTCTGGCAAACACGGAGTTGAGGGAGGAGGTAGGCGGGATTATTAATTTCACTTGATTAAATAGGGTGGGCGGGAGGGGTTGCTTGTCACCAAGGTGGGCCTCATCAGTTGCCCTCAGTATTGACAACACACGGATGAGTAAAGATGCGACCCGATGCTAGCTAAAAGTGGGACAAATCAGTGGTAGATAATTTCATTGCCCTTATGCGTTGTTTAATGTGTATGAATGAATCACATGCGCATAGTATCAAGCAGGAGTACACAAAGCAGTTCGAGGTCTGGATGAGAGCATGTGTATTGTACTTTGTTTTGCTTTCTCTTGTTACTGGTTATTTGTTGAGCACAGCCTTCCCTGGTACTTTGCCTCTTGGCGCTGTATGCATACTTCAGTCAGTTATAGTGGCTTTTCTCGATTTATGTTTTCCACAAAGGTATTCATTCATGAACAACCTGGATGGTTTCGGTGTGTGTGGCTATTTCTACAGCGATCTTGCGTGTGGGCTTGGATGTCTTTTCTGACCTTCTATATTAACCCATATGGATATCCACTCTGTAGAGGGTTGTCTTGGCTTGGTGGTTCTCAGTGGGGTTCTCTTCATGAAATCCTCCACTTAACCCACGTCAGCTGCTGTATTCCTACCTCTCTGTCAGTCTACATGGACCCCTGTGTGGATAAAGCATGAGCCTATGGATTACGTTCCAGGAGTGTTACCTGTTTCTAAAACTTTGTATTGACTACTGTAGTTTCTGGAATGTGTTACCATGATACAGCCTTTCCTTATACCCTTGTCTCTGGTCCAGGGGCTTCCTTGTCCCTGGTACAGTTGTTGAATTTCCCCATGCCCCCATTTGGTGAAGAACAGTGATGTGCCTATGTATGGTGACTCCCACAGTTTCTCTATTTGGAGTGTCTAGCTGCAGGAGGATGGGCCGCATCAGGAGATTTAAAGTACATAATTCTGCTTCATAATGTGCTACCCATGTTAGGATGTCCTTGCTTATAGGTACAGGGGAAGTGAGACCGTCTACAGCCTTTGAGGGTAACCTGATTTTACGTTTTCTTGCTGTCTAAATAGTGATTTAAATGCTTGTGTTTAAGGGCAATGGGCCTCCACTGTTTCGGGGTGTAGATTGCTGCTTTCCTATTAGATCCCAAACAGTTGTGTTACATGAATTGACATTGACAGCGATGCAGCCAGGCTGAAAATAGAAGACCTACTGGAGCTGCAGGATTTTCAAAGTGAGCATCTGGAAAAAGGGGACTGGTATTTGAATAAGCATGTCGTTATGTTTTTTTTTTGTTTTTTTTAACAACTTGGTTTAATGTCTAAACATAGACCGCATATACACAGGCTCCCACATATACAAAATATAGGCTACCAATCTTATCTCACATTACCATCACGGTACAGGAATGCTTACCTCTGTTTAATTGCTGTATTAATTGAAACGTAAGCTTTGTAAGGACAGAGGAAAGACCAGGCCAATTGAAGGTGTAAGACTCGGAATAATCGGAGCAGTTGGAGAGTTATTTGTCAGGAGAAAGAAATTGCTAGCCTGCATACAGGTGAGGTCTGACACCAAGTAAGGAGCTCACCTCTCACCAGTGCTTAATTTGTAAATAAAAATGTGCCAGTGCCCTAAACTCTTCTTTGAAACCCTCGGCTGCTGCAATTAATTGTCGGAACACGGAATACTGAGGCGGTGTAATCCTGAAGCCATCGTGGGCCTCTTTAATCCATTTACAGCTACTCCCTGCCCCTTCAGCTCACTCTTACAGCTTTCTGCTTTCTCCCTTTGTGACGCTTTTTCGTTTTTCCTTTCCTACGTCTTTCCCATATGTGTCTTTTGCTCGCAGCAAATGCTTGAGGCCAAAGAATAAGCCCCGGCCCTCAAAAATAAGAGCTGGTGCTTAGCACCGGAAACAACAAGCACAAATTAAGCACAGCGTCTCACGGAAAAATATTTAGGTTTACATTGGAGAGAGAGAGAGGGGCTTCTGAAAACCAGCTGTTTAAATTAGTTACACTGAAGTTCCATCAGAGAGCCTCTTTGTCCCAATCCTTTTCTATACAAATTCAACTCAGCCATCAGTTCTAGGTAACTAGATGCAAATTATTCTCTGCTCATGGTAAACCAAGTGAGAACTGCACAGACACAGCACATCCATAGTAAGAACTGCTTATAGTAGGCATTATAGTATGCATTAGAAATAATGTAGTGGGTGACTCCTTTGATGTATGCATGTATGTTGTATTTGTATAGCACACACCTAACCTAAAGGCAACAAAGCACTGTACACGGTCAAAGGCAAAACTAGTCAAGTAATGAGTGGAGTGGTTCTGTGTGGATAAGTGAGGGTGGACTGTTACTGCATGAAGATGTACTCTTCAAAAAGGTGCGCCTTCAGCTCTTTCTGGAATTCAGGGAGAGTTGAGGTGATCATGAGAAATATGGGCAGCTTCATCCAGATCCTGGATGCATGCATGGATGGAAAAACCTCATTGCCTTGCTTTTTTCTTTTTCTGGATTTCCACTAGAAAAACATGGAAAACAAAATCAGGCTTATTACCGTGTGCCTGATATAGATGAACCTGGATTCGCCCTCCACACCAAAAATCTAAGCACATGAAAAGAGGTGGTTAAATGGCCTGCAAGTCAGTTGCTGATTGCAGATTCTAAGAGTCGGTCTGATGAACCATTTTATTGCATTTAGGATGGTTCCTGGTTGTGATACACTGAATGTGGTAACAGTGAGACTGTTGATAGCAGATTTAATCTGAGCTCCTTTGTGCACACATATCGTGATGGATAATGAGCATAAATCATCGCTCACACGCGCATAGAGATTCGTAAAAATGTGTTGTATTTCAAGTCATTTTACCATTTGAACAAGTTGTTTTCTGTAGTAATTCTTTGCATCATTCCATAATATATTTTTGTCAAATTTTCAATTTTTTTTTATCTTGCTTGCATGCTTATATAATCTTTACTTGAACAATTTATTCTGTATATTCTTCAGTAGACATTTGGTTAGATCCATTATTACACTCTGATCTTTATCAGTCCATTATCAGCGGCATCTTTACTTCCCATGTCTGACAATATAATATCAGTTCATTTTCCTACTTTTCACATCCCTGTCATGTGGAGCTTGACTAATTCTAGCACACTGGTTTTCATTGGATGGTCTTCCATGAATTGTGGTAAAGCAAATCTTCCTTCCTATTCCAGCTGGAGAAGAAGCAGGTGGTTGCACCGTTCCAGCCGCAGATCACGGATGACTATGGTTTGGAAAACTTCGATTCGCAGTTCACCAGCGAACCCGTTCAGCTCACTCCAGACGATGAGTATGTTTTTTTTTTCTAAATGTCAATTCAGAATTTGGAAGCGTCACCTTTGTCTTAAATCACCACATCATACCGCTTGTTATGAAATCGGGTGGCATTGCTATCTGAATTATTAATTTGTTTAGAGTTGCCAAGCGCTTAGGGTGGGCTGTAACATGTGGAAGGGGATCTTCTTGTACCTCCTCCTTTTTTAATAGTAATTTTGATTTTAACTACTATTTTTGATCATCATTTATGAATATCTGAATATATTTGACAGTTTTGAGATGTTTTATTCATCACTAGGTACAGTGAAGTTCGCATTGCTGAATACATTTTATTAGCATTGTTAGAGCAGGACTGAAGTGTTCCAATTAGTGAATTCGATAACGTCGATTTTAAAATGGGGTACAGACTACTACTTAGGTTTTTTAGGGATTGGGTGTCCTAGCATTTATAGCACATACTTTTGGCTCTCTTGTGAAAGGCATTCTCCTGCCTCCTGGGTTGCATTGCATTTTGTAGTCCACCGGAAGGTGCACTTCTGTGACCTTACTTCATACTGCCGCTGTAATATATTTGTTATGTAGTGCATCAATGGGAGGCGCTAGAGCATGTTAGCATGTTTCTTTGCAAAGAAAGCAGCTGTGCAGTCCCACATTCTATTTACGTGAAGGGCATTGAGACGTCCCCTTTTTACTGAAATTGCTTCAAGTAAAAACAAAAACAAAAAAAACACTTTGTTTCTTTTTTTGCATTTTGCCAAGCCATTCTTGTGGTGCCCGGAGACTGTTCTGCTAACAAACATTGCCTGATGTACCTGGAACCGCTGCAAGTTGGCTGAATGTTAAGAACTCTTTTTTAATCTTTGAATCTCAGGGGTACAGATGATGGGCAGTGATTCTTACTCTTGGGTTTAGAATGTTTATATACAGTTAAGCCTTGACTATATTGCTCAGGGAGAGGGAGTGTACTGACTTTATAAAAAGTAGACTTTTAACCACAATACAGGTTCATTAGCATGATAAAATAATGTTCTCCTTAGATATACAGTAAGTTACCTGCAATACAGAAATGTGCACTAACTGCCTCTCCCAGGTGTGCAGGGGTAGCCTGTGCACACTGGGCCCCATCCACCGAAAAGAAGTAAATCTGCACATGCAGAAGTACTCTGACGATTAGGTGAAAGATTTACTACTTTCACAGTTACTGGCAGTGCTCTGACATTTTTACACAGTGCTATTCCACCAATTCAGTATTGTCTGCACACAGAATTCCAACTTGTGAAAAACAGCCCAACTGTGTTTCTTCACTTTTTATTTTTCCTTCACGGGAAAATATTTTATATTTTTAAACCGCTAAAATTTTTGTTTTGTTTCCCTTTTCAACCCTCGAAGGGTATTATGCCATTCCTCTGGTGGAGCCAATCTCCAGAGGTTTCCAGGGTAGGTAGGGATTGGAGAGAAGTTGTGAGTGCTCAGAACTCTTCACAAGGAAAACAGTGCCTTGAGCTTCCTGTTCCTCATTCCTGTGCAAGGTTTAATGGATAATTGGAGAAAGCCATGTTGTGGAATTACACAGTAGTAAATGCATTTAGACTTGCTCAATGTTTTTGTGGACTGCTTACAGAAAAATGTCTCATACCATTTAGTTTTTTACCCCATTAAGGATAAAAAACCAAGAGCAAAATAATTCCTATTTATCCTTGTTTTACAAACTTTACCTAAAGCATCCCTTTCAGGATGCAAGGACCCTTTCCCACCTATGTGGCATGCTTCATTATCGGGTCGTGCTCTAAACTGGGAGGGCAGTTCAGTACTCAGCAGGTCCCTCAATAAAAGGGGGTCTTCAGTGGAGATTTTTCCTGCCTTTGTACCAGTGGGGTTGTGGCGATAGTGGGTGTAATGAGAAATTAAAATTGCCTATGGATATCCAGTATGCACTGCTTTTATCAGCTTTTATCATCTGAAGATAATGTATGGCAAGGTTTAAAAAACAAAACATGGACCAATTCAACAGGAGTTAGTCTTTGGTCCTTTGTGTTTTCAACATGTTTCATGCTTTGCTGCCCATCTTGGTCAAGTGGTGTTCCCACAGGACCCTTATATATGTCCCTTTAGTCTTCTTGCATAGCCTTATCCTATTTTTCAATTTTGTATGTGTGGATTCAAAACCCCAAAAAGTGTGTCCCTAATTTTGGGAACTAAAGTGCTTCTAATTTGGGGAACCTGTAAAACAAAACAGCATATAAATGTTGTGAATACATGGTTAGGGAGCCAGCGGACCAACAGATCGGACTGGCAGGAGAGTATGCGGGTTCATTTGACCCTGCTAATAGTCCTTCACTGCAAGAGGGAACAGTGAAGTTTGGTGCACTTTTAATGAGGACCTGCAGGAACACTTGTGCAGGCCGCTGGGATGAAATGAGACACTCACCTGCAACGCTATCATGTCACAGTTGGCCATAGGTGTTTGAGGTAGACTGTAAAAGTGGATTGCATCATAGTTTTTTTGAAAGTTCTTCTCATACTCACAAACTTTACTGCAATCCTATTACAGATTATTGCAAAAAGTGCAACTCGAGGCAGTGGTATTCTTGCGGTGGTGCTGGCACAAGTCTTTGGTCTCCACATTTAAGGCAGTGAGCCTCCATGCAGCAACCAGGACTTGGCCTTGGTTCTGTGTGCTGGTACATCTGGTTCTCCACACGCAGGGTAGTTCACTCCCTTCTTACATCAATTCTTAGGGACACAGCAAGTTTGGTCCTGCTTGTGGCTGAAGATGGCTATTCTTCCTTTTTCTTCTGCAGCTCTTCCGTGACTTGTCCCAGAGCTTCCTCCCTACATCAAGGTGAACACTTTTTCCAGATTTATGATATTTATCAAGTGGGACGAACCATCCAGTCACTCAGAAAGGGTATAACACTTACATTGTTTTAGAAAAGGGGTCAAAATAAGTTTAAGTACGTCTTGCTCACTTTGAATTTGGTCTTACCAAAGCAAACCTCTCTGGACCCGTGGTGATGGAAGGCACCCCAAAATGTCACCAGAATAATTGTATTCAACTGAGACACTCCTTTTGTTTCTCCAATTCAGAATTGAGTGCACATACAATTCTAAATTGGCAAAGGCAGTCTTGCTGCAAGAGGTGAACTGATAGGATGAGGATGGCATTCAGAATCTTTATTTGTTGGCCTTGCCCTTGACCATAGCCTTTGCCACTGATGTACCTGCCCAACCTTGCCTGTACCAGTAGGACAAGCAAGGTGGATTCCTTCCTTTTTATTGATAGTTTTGTGACTCAGATTCAGACATGCAGCAACCTGTTTAGGACAGTGAAGTTGTACAGGGGTAGTTTCTACACACGCAACCACTTACTCCTGAGCCAATTCAAGATGATAATCCTGGCCCAGAACCTTGTGTCTTGGATCATTAACAATGTTTGCTGTATTTTAGTTAAACTCCTGGACACATAATTTCACGCCTGACTTGAGAAAGCCACAAATAGGTCTGCCATGTGTGTATTGTGTGACAAATTGAAAAACATTAGAGGAAATGTATGCGTATATATCCATCCATATAGATATTGTTTGCTGTTAAGAGTGCAACATTGGGTCTTATTCTGTAGCATGAAGCTCTCTAATATCGTGGCTTCTGAACTTCTTATTGTCTGCAATGATCTAAAATGTTCATTTTTTTTAATATGGTTGTCTTGTTCAAGGAGTCAAGTAGAGGCAGCCATATAGGCCTCAAGAAAGTTTGCCATATGTTGACTGCACGTTTAACTTCAGTCCCGTGAATTTAGCGAATCTAGTTCTACCACAAAGAGATGTATAGGGGAATTGGTGGCTTTCCAGCTTTAAGTGATTTTCTGAAGGGCAATTGCTGCTAGCATGTCAAGCAGTTTAATTTAATTTCTAGTAATTGGTGAATGTGGCTTGAGAGCTAGTTTATTTTAGTGATAGTTTGGGATCTTGTGGTATAATTCTTATTGTCACCTGAGAAATATGCCCTATTAGTACCTTTGTTTCAGACAAAAGAACTACTTTTACAGAAGAACAGTGTTCCATTCCTGCCTGTGCCAGCAAGAGTCCTTTTCTGTTGTACTTGACAAAGCTTGTTCTGGGTCATCGGTATAATGAAATAAATCAATTCATACAAAATAATTTATTCAGTTGTAATTATTCTTCAGACGTGTTGAATGGCTCAGGTTTGGGAAAAGATGCAACATCACCAGAAATATGGAGATCAGGCCTCTCCTGACCCGTTCTCTGTGCTTTGCACTGGTTAAAGTGTTGGTATGCCCACCCCAGACTCTTCCCTGTTGACTCATTGTGGGAAGCCTGATATCTTTAATCACCCCTGTCTGACAGTTGGCATAAGGACACAGTACCAGATGTTGCTTTAGGACTCAATTGGTGCAGAAAGATTACCACCCTTAGCCTTGAAGGAAAGTGGGTGTGGTGGGAACACTACTGAGTAGAATCCTTAGTAAATCCCCCACCAAAGACTTTGCATCTGTGGAACCCTCTGTTTACTACCAGGTGCAGGAAGTCTGGGAGAAGCTCACTGATGAGACAGTTATTGCCACATCTTTGAAGGTAAATGTTGAGCGCCCAAGTATAAGAGTGTCTTTTTCACCTGGATACCTGCAACTCAGTCTGCGTTGTGATGGCAGCCTCCGTAGAGGGAAAAGTTCAGTCCTCTCACATGGACCAGGAGGCAAGGTTTGCATGTTTCCATTCACACATTGAAAACGAACTTCTTGTTAAAAAAATCAAGCTAACTTTCCCTACCTGTTAGTGCACTGAAGTTACTGAAAGGCAATATGCAGTACTTCACAAAATGTCTTAATTAGTAAATAATTGAAGAAAGAAAGAAAACAACTACTGTAGAAAGTAAAGTTACCAGTCTAGTGGTTTACTCAGGCAAGCTTTGAGTGATTTCAAGGCAAGCTATGGCTAGCATTTCAAAGTCAAATTTGACCCAAATAATTCCCTCTTCTGACAGAGACTATCTAACTACAGATTCCTCACCTTGTGTACTTCCCCAGGCACCAGACTGGTTTCGGAAATATTTGCATGCAACTGCCTTGCGTGTCGGATGGAGACGATGGGCAAGGGAATTCCCATACCTCAATGGCTGGTTCCTTAAGGCAGAGTCACCTCAAGCAGTTGTAAGCCACCTACAGACGAAGACCGACCTATTGTCATAGTTTGGATTTTCCATCAACGTGCCAAAGTCACACCTCACCTCTTCACAACTGGTTTCCTTCATCAGAGCCGTCTTGGACACACTGTTTTTATGAACCTTTCCTCCTCCTCCTCAGTGTGTACAAGACATTCACACGATGATCCTGATGTTTCAACCCTTGACCTGAATTTCAGTGAGAGTGGCTCTGAGTCTTCCAGACCTCTAGTCCACCTCCTTGTGGGTAATGCTAAGTGGCAAATGTGGGCTCAGTAGTGGAATCTATAGTCTCATGGGGCTCAGCACCAAAGGGAGTTGTCAGAGGGTGTCCAAGTGTCGAAGGAGACTGCAAAAGACTTGCAGTAGTGGCTGCTTGACCAGAGTTGGATCGGCAGCAGATCCCACCCAGTGCTGACTCCAATGATGAATTCATTCTTACTGGATTGGGGAGGTCACCTGGGAGAAGAGGATATCAGGTTCTGTTGAAGACTTGTCTCCACATCAACTTGTTGGAATTGTGAGCTATTTGCATAGCACTAAACCATCAAAGGGGAACGGATATAGGTCCTTACGGACACCATTACTGGCATGTAGTACTGTAACAGGGCAGTGTGAGATCGTGAGTCCTGTGCCAAAAGGTGCTGTGCCTCTCGAAGTGGCTCGATCAGGGCATCTCCATTGTTGCCAAGCACCTGGCATGATCTTTAAACACCACTGCGGACTAACTCAGCCAATGTTGCCTAGCAGATCACGAGTAGTGGTTAAACTTATTGGTTGCGCAGAGCATCTTCCAGCAATGGGGAGATCCCTGGCTTGCCCTATTTACCACTGCAGAGACTGTACAGTGCCCAAGCCTTTGCACATTCAAGTTCCCAAGGTAGCGCTTCCTCAAAGATGCCTTCTGCCTGCATAGGGGATCAGGACTCCTGTACCCCTTTCTGTGTCAGCCTTTACTGCCGAGTGCACTGACAAAGATCAAGAAAGACTGGGCACTCCAGTTTTACTAGTGGCTCAGGACCGGGCAAGGAGAGTGTGGTACTTGAAACATCTGGCCTGTGGCACATGTCCTCCAATCTATCTGCCCCCTTGGGAGAGCCCCTTATTACAGCAGCAAACCATGAAGCTTTATGGTGTTTTGATTAGATTCTCTAACTCTTACCTAGACTACAGGCCTTGTGGTTTTTGTAAGCTGCATGCCAAAACTGGCAGGCGATTTATAATCATGAACTGTACTAAAGCAGCAAAGTCAAATTCAATAAAAGTTCAAGGAGGCCAAGGCACACACTGTGTCAAGCCTTTATACTGCAGGAGCATAATGCATTCATGCAAACACATAAAACAGCATAATTCAGTTTCTTGTCAAAACGCCAGAGTTGTTAGTCTGGTCTCTCAGAACTTACTCTGTAGCTGTGGTGCCAGCAATCTCCACATGTACAATTTTGCACTAGTAATGGTGTCACCACGTGTATCTGATTTAACTTCAACCTCTGTTTTTCTTGCTCAGGGCGACTTTAGAATCTCATTGATACGCAGAAGGTGCATAGGTGATCTTTTTGTTAAGAAAGCTCATCAGCCGGTCTTTTGGGTCTTTCTAAATCAGTACCTAACACTCTTCCATTAGCAATATTATTTGACAGGAATATTATTTTCTTATTAATAATTCTTTAAAATTCCAAATATTGACGCACTAGTATTTCTATGCTTTGCATGCAGCTGGGACGCTTTATCTGATGTATCTGAGCAGCTTTGCAAGCCTCTCATACAAACCGGTCCTGCTGTATCAGCTTGCCCATCCCGAAAGAGGAAATTCTTTCCTCACAAGTAGGTTTGCTTTTTGATCCTTTCACACTGTCCCAGTTACACAATGCTGTGGGTGAGCGCTAATTGTACAATTGACTTTTTTTCCAGACTCTGTGGTGAGGCTTTCGTACCAACAATATGCTGCCACGGTTGCCAGCATCCAATTGAGTTTAGCGGCTATTGTGTCTTATCCTGATATAAGAAACGTTTCTTCACAGGTTATACCTGAGCCAGTATCCATGTATTTTAACTTTGACCGTGCAATATACTACCTTGGATCTATGCTTCCTGCAAATTGACTTTCCTTACAGACAGTTTTGGTGAGACTCTGGTTTATGGTATAACGTTTGGCAGTCAGCATTTCCTGGAATTTAGCAGCTTCCTTCTCCCATGCCGGGCTAACGTCCCAAATTCTGTAAGTTCACGGCTAGTTATCCTCCCACTACTTATTGTCTACGTCTTTCCCCTAATTTTGTTCCTATTCCTTTGGACTATTTTAGTGGATCACTCACAATATTGACTAATTAATTGTGAGTGTAACTTTCTCTTGATTCACCCTTTCATGGTATTTCAGTGTGGTGTTGGAGACTAGTAACTAATGATTATTCTAAAATCTGTATAATTTGTCAGGGGTGTGGAATTTATTAAAATATCTACTTGTCCAGGGGACAGGTTGCTTCTCAAATCTACTTGTCCTGTAAAAAGATCTACTTGTCCCTTTGGTGCCATGTAGTGTGGCGACAAATTATGGCAGCAATTAATAGCCTCTCTGATTATGCCAGGGCTACTACCATAGTAGGGCTTGAATACTTGGAGTTTCAATCCCTACTGTAGCAATTTCCTTATTTTGCCACCTTTCTGCAGATCTGCATACTGGGGCTGGAGGAAGCAGTAAGCAATAGTTCCAGGGCTGGAATGCCTTTGAGTCTGCAAACCTACTAACCTGCATGTTTTAAAGATTTTTACCAGCTTCTCTCTAATATTTTCCCATAATAAGAAAGGTTGGACATTTACTCCTGACAATGGCAGAATTAGAACTTCTTCCAGGGTTGGGAAGAAAGTGGCTGGAGGGAAAATGAACTTGCAGATGCTCAATAGATTTTCACATGAGCAAATCTACACATCGTATTTACCCACGCTAAAATACAGTTCACAAATATTTTATAGGGGTACGACATATACCATGGGTGCACTTTTGTGACTTTCTTTAAGAATTTGGGGCCATAAGTAGGTAGGTTCAGATTTGTGACCTGCAAATTGCGAGTCGCAAATCCGAATGTAGGATGGTGTCCTTGACACCATCTGTGATTCGCAAGGGCTTCGCAAATGCCCACATCATGAATAATCATGAGGTGGGTCGCAATTTGCGACCCCCTCACGAATGGTGGCCTGCTGGAGACCGCAGACCACCATGTCTGTGACTGCTTTTCAATAAAGCAGTTTTTTTGGGTTTTTTTTGTAATGCAGCCCGTTTTCCTTAAAGGAAAACGAGATGCATAACAAAAACGAAAAATGAAACGTTTTCGTTTAATTTTTTCAGAGCAGGCCCACTGCCTGCTCTGAAAAAATGTTTACAGTGACATTCACAATGGGGAAGGGGTCCCATGGAGATCCCTTCACTTTTGCGAAAGTGTTAGCACCCATTTGAAATGGGTGCAAACTGCGATTGGTTTGCGCCCGCGTTCGCGGTCACAAAACAATCCTACATTGCACTGCGAGTTGCAATTAGGAAGGGAACACCCCTTACTAATTGCGAGTCGCAAACCTGTTTTGTGATTCGGTAACCAGGTTACTGAATGGCAAAACTGGGTTTTGCATCGCAATGTGCTTTTTGCATGTCGCAAACAGCGAAAGTCGCTGTTTGCGACATGCAAAAAGCTACCTACATGTGGGTCTTGGTCCCTAATTAGGTCTGGTGTTAACAAAGACATTTTGTTTTTATTAAACTTCTATTTCTCTCTCTTTCGGCTGGCTTTACTGTGAGTGATCGCATTCTGCTCTTCCACAAGGAGCATATTGCCACACAAAGTAGTTTTGTTCAGTGTCAAGAACTACAGTGGCAATCAGTGACGTAACGAAACTGGAGGGTGCCCCTTTGCAAAGAACATGGAGGAGCCCCCTCTCCAGACTCACTCAGGGCAGGTGCTGTGCTGACGGGGCCCCCTGGAGGGCGGCTGCGGGGCCTTTGTTATGCCGCTGGTGGCAACGTGTGCTTTAAGAGTTCAAAAACTTTTTGGTTTTTTTTTGCCAATGTTTGTTACAATGTTGAGGGCCTGGTAGCTCCCACAACAATAAAGTGTTACAAAAGCCATGTCAAAATAAGACACGCATTGATGAAACTAAAAGACTTATAAAAATATGTCAGATCAGTTGGCTTTGTCAGTGTTTGTTTATTTTCATGCTTCCCATAATCATGTTGAAAATGGTTACACTGATTTTCCATTAGAAATATTTTTGGGAAATACTAGCATGCATCAACACATTTTACTAAATGACACTTCATTTGCATATAATCAGAGAGCATTCTGGGAGCATTATACTTTGCCTCTTAGCCTAAACTTTTCAAAAATGTGTGTACACGTTTTTTTTTTTTGTACTGGAACCAACGTCAGTAGTGAAGTGTGACCTTAAAACATTTATTTACAGCACGCACCCTAATTAATGAAGGCTTTCAAATAATGAACCATAAATACAAGTTTGAACAGCATTATCTTTTGGAAACACATTACCTCAACTGCAGAGAGTTCAACTCTCTGTAAACAGGCAGCCAAAGGGTTTGTGCTGCAGGGGGTTGGGCCTACTTGTCCCAAGGACAAAGTAAACATAAAAACTTGTTGCCCTTGACCCCAAACAAGATGTCCCGGGCGTCGGGCGATAGGAATTCCACATCCCTGTTTGTAGATGTTCCTCCCTTTTCATTTTGATTTTCGGACGTCCTGGAATCATTAGAGGTACCTCTGATTAGCCATGTATATTTGTAACCTTTAACAGCTCTTGGGTTACTACATTGACTGAACCAGTGTTTATTTGCCTTGTAGGCAGCATTCACGATTCTAGTGCTTTCTCTGTCCTGATGTTGACCATAAAATAAGAATGGTCGAAACGCCGTCAACATATACTGGCAGAGAAATGGATATCTATTGTGTTGTGATATTTTTAACATTAGAGTGATTTATTTCATGCACAACAAGTTTTGTTAGATTTCTTTTCGCTGTTGTTCTTCTCCTTTGTTGTGCCGTTGTTCATATCACGAGCACTGTGTATTCACCTTGTACACTTTGAATGTTGATGCTGTCTTATATTTATAAATTTATATTGAATTAATACTGTGGGACTATTGTATTGTGCAGTTAGAGTGACTTTTTGTAATTCATTGAGTGTATTGTTTGTGGCTTCCCCTTCCTTTTTTAGTGACTCCCCTTTGGGAACTGTTGATGGTTATACAATATTCAATATATGATGTACATGCTATGAACATGATAGGCGCAATTATGATGTACATGTAATGAATATTATAGTTGCATTTCACTGCTGAAAATGTCATATGGGAAACAATTCTCATGATCAGATAGATGATAGACATAGTGATTTGTCATGTCTTTTTGATACAATGAATTTGTATTAATTGAATAATATAATAATTACTTTTCACTTATTTAATATTTGTGGTGCATTTATTTTGTTTTGTGTGAATGGTTCTAGTATAGAGTTTTTTCTCCCCACAATTCTGTGGTATAATGGTTATACACTCTACCCCGGTCTCTTATGGGTGTATGGGTTACTCTTGTATCTCAGATTATATTAAAATCCAATTATACATAACTTTTTTTGGGCATGCTGAAACACCTATGATTAAAATGGTAATTACCTTCTGCAGTTGGGGGCTTAACTAGAGCCATGCTAAATTGCTGAAATGTGTTGTAAGCCACTGTGTATTTGTGGTGTGAAGTAGCTGTAATGTTTACCATTCTTTCTGTATCCCAGTCCTGCCCGTTTGGTGGTCATGCGGAGAACCAACACTTTTCTCCTTTTAATGGGTTGCCAGAAAGAGACCCTTGTGTCTTTGCAACCCCCCCCCCCTTTTCCTGGTTGAGAATTATTAAATGGTCTGCGAAATTTGGGTGATTTGCAGAATCGTTTACTGTAGATTCCTGTCTCTCTGGGTGTATGGGTCTCATTGCCTAGAGGGAGTTGGTCAATTAATCTGCCACCTAACCAACATGTGTCATATGGAATGCCCTCTAAAGGTACCCAGCACTCTTCCACTAAGTGTGTGTGAATAATCAGTGGGTTTAGTCGGTGTCGGTTCATGGTGTGAATTGTAGATAGTCCTAAAGATGGGCACTCCAAGAGAGAGAGCACTACAATCTAATATAGAACCCAGGTAATTTTGGGTGATTTTGGTATGATTTACTATATATCAGTGAACTTTTGAATGAGTGTCTATTGACTTTGTGTCTGTGCTCTTTTCCCCAATGTTTTCTGTTTTCTGTTTCATTGTTAACTTTTGTTCCTGATTCACTACCTTTGCTCTTTTCTCTTGTGCATGTCACCCTGCACTTTTCTTTGAGCTCCTACACCCCGTTATTTCAGCCCTCTGCTGTATATATCTTCACCACCAAGAAGAGGGGGAGGGTATGTGTGCAGAATACCTAGAAGATGCATATATTGACTTCCACACTACAGAGAAGCTTGTAATATTTTTGAAAATTATATCAAGCAATAAATAATACTGTTGGAAAGTCTTGGCATTCAGCCCGAAGTTGCCACCAAAGTTATTTTCCAAACTTATGATGTTGGTAGAGGCTTGTCTCTGGAAGACTCAAATGCCTGGGTTGACTTTGACATTTGGCCCCTGTCAGATCACATGGCAGATGGGGGGGCTAAAGCAAGGTGGTTATGGCTGTTTACCTTTGGTGTTCTATAGGCAATACTACAGTCGCTCTACCAACTGGGCCTAGTACACCCTTTCTGCACTTGATTCCATGTGTAGCGAGGGCGAGCAGTCAGAGTCTTCTCATTCAAGTAGCTTGGGAGTAGGGGAACAGACTCAGAACTCAAACAGTGAAACAACAGACACCATAAGTTGCTACCACAGCAGAACAGAATAGTACACATCTACGTAGTGGGTATGACTACTCATTTAAATTATCTCACCCATGGGCTCCTAGTATACTCTCCATGGTGCCTTGCCCTCCTACCCACTCAATGTCATCTCCAAATGTCTGTGGTGACTTCCGTGCAATTTGAGTTTAGGACACATTAGACACGGGTGCACAGGTCGGTTCAAGAGTTATGTGCAAAGTGTCTTAACAGCAAGGACAATTTCGTACTGAAGTATTACCATTGTGCGTTCGCTTTAGCCTTTCTGTCTTTGTCGCCTGGGTCTTACGTTACATACTGACCAGAGACCCAGCTTGGGTGGCACTGGATGGTGCACGTTATGGCTTACACTAACAGTATCTTCTTTGGACTTGCTTCACTGTGGCAGCTGTCTCGCTCCTGGAGGTATCAGCATGGCAGGCCACACTAGCAGGTGCTAGACATAGGTAGTTGTGGTATCCAGGTTGGGTATTACTCCTGCTCATCGGCAAAAGTGGCTCCTAGGGGATTGTACTACATGCCAACAGTAGCAGCACGAGTCCTTTGGGCATACAGCAGTGGTGCTAGATGGCATCTTTTTGCTTGGCTCAAAGCTTCTTTATGTAGTTCACCACAAGAACCATGATGTGAGAGATTTTACAGCATTGGTCGGTCCCAGTAATGCTCCCACTAGGCAGTCGCTAGGTGTTCCAAACTCTGGGAAGATGACTGGGCATCTTCTGAACCTTCTCTCCTCCAACATCTCCTCCAACCTATAAGCAAGAAGCAGGCATCTAGGTGCTAGGCAGACCCACAGGCTTTCCAAGGAGATTCTCTGAACCTTGTCCTCTCATATCTGGGAGACTGACTATATGCTTATACCAGCACTGATTTTTACAGCGAATCTGATTAATAGTGAAGCTTGCCCATACTCTTTAAAGAAGAACGTGGAAATGGAATGTTGGTGGTTTGAGTCCCACTCTAATACTACTGTCAAGGTGGAGAGTGGATCCACCGTTAAAGGTTCTGTAACCAGGTTTGAGGTGTCTTGAAATTTTAATTTCTAGGGTGTTGTGCAGACCTATGTGCAAAGTGCTAGTTCTCACAGCAGCCAGCGATGATGCTGGCTATAAGTAGGAATTTCCAATGCAAGGGCCCAGTGAAGTATGAAGACTCTGCACATGGCTGTTCTCAGATTTCCTGAAGTAGCAGTCAGGGCCAGACAAAAGGGTTGTTCCTGCCTAGAAACACCCACCTCTATCAACAGAATCACCAAACACCCCCTTTCCCTCACCACCTAACTAAAGGAAATGATCTGGAATAATCTAATAAGCAATAACTTGCTAAAAATCCTCACATAATTTCTAAGGGTGGCCATACTTCTGAGTCACTTCACTTCTGAGTCTGTACCCATCAGACACAGGAATGCAAGCAATACACTTCTAGTGCCTGCGGAACCACATGGAAGTGGACATTTTACCCAACTGGTGTTGGTAGGTTGCACTCCCCTATGACACAAAAAATGTCTGTTGATGACTACCAACTCACATAACTGTGTATGTTGCCACAACCGCTTCAAGTCAGCAACCCAGAGCATGGGCAGTGGTTCCATGTGAACAACACAGCAGCATGTTTGGTGAGCCCCTCCAGCTCACAAAATCAATTCTGGTGCTTGGCATTACCGTGGACAGGGCTAGGCTACAGTGTACTTACTAGAGTAGCATGTTACCTGATCCAGTAAAATGTCAAGTTACCAGTTTCACATGCCATTTGGTCTTTTAACTCAGGAATACTATGATACGATACAAGAGATATTTCTGTCCCAAGGCCCCTCGAAGGTGAATTCTCATGTTTCCACACAACATTTGAAATTCTTTAATATTTGGTGTTAAGGAAGAACTGCAGGGAATTATTGTCTTAAGTGCAGAAAATCAGGTACTTGGTAGCTGTATTAGACACAAAGGAGGCAAGAGAGTGCCCTTTAAAGGACAGACTTTATTCAGTAGAGAAGTATTTTCTTCAAACCATCGTTCTACTGCTGCCAGACAGACACTTGTCACTCTTTGGATTGATTATGTTCTCTATTTTTATTGTGCTTTATCGTCAGTTTCACATGAGAATTTTTCAGAAGCGTCTCAAGGATCAATGGTTCAGGAAGGAAGGATAGTCAAACATTAATAGACTCTTCAGTGCAGTATATTCCATATCTATTCCTTTGTGTAAAGCATGAAGAGAAGGATCATCTTTTGAGTCACTAATAGCTGATGAGATGGGGACCCTGGCAAGGACCATCTAAAAAGTCACTGGTCATAGCAGACAAAATGTAGCATCAAAATGCTGGAGCTGAGGGGAGATAATATATCCCTTAACTTACTTCTCTTTCAGTAGCAACCTATGTGGCCATGACGGAGACCCTACAACTACCATGTATGTAAATAATACGTCAGATCCTTTCCTTATGTGGGTGATAGTGTGCTTATTTGCTGGTGTGATTCTGCATTAACAGTTTAAAACAAACCAGGTTTTATTTAACCTCAAGTGATCTTGGATATGTTTTAATTTATGTAGGGAAAGAGTTCTTAAAATTTGCCATGTCTGTGGAGAGAGAGGTTCTCCTGATGTGTTTCTTCTTGTATTGTGAATGATTAACCAACAAGCAAGTTCAGACTAGAGGTTTCTGTGAGTATCTTTGGAATTATAATTGGATGAAGCATGATCCCTTTACCATGATCCCTTGCTACTGCCTACTGAGCAATGCAGGGTTGATTCAATACCCAGTGCCAGTGAAGAGCTTTGTGTACAGGTGAGGTGCATTCCCATTAGCTAAGGTGTATAACCGTTCTAGCCTCTATATTTTGGATCCTACACACTCTTTGAAATAGCAAAAAGGGTGGCATTTTATTCTATTCGAGTCAGGAAAAGGTTTATTACGGCCTGCAGCTTCTAAGGGGAACATTGACGAGGGAAGATGTGTGTTGAAAGGCTTGCTTGTTGAGGAAACTGTTTCTTGTGACTTGAGGGATCATAAAAATGTTGAAGTCAGTGATCACTTCCGAATAATTTATGTTGCTGGTGGAGGATTGAATTCATGGTGCCAAGTAGGTGGTCATAAGGTGGTAGTTTTTTCCATTCTCCAGTGGTAAGTATAGGATTGTTGGAAGAGTTAACTTTAAGGTGGTTAATCTGCCTCCATTCATTGAAGGCTCTGAGGAGTCTACATCCTTCAGTTTTTCAACTTTTAGGATCATCTTCTTATTAGCATAGTTATAGTAGGTTTAGTTTAACAACTTGGTGAGGTCTGGTAGAGTTCGAAGAGGAGTTGTGAGTTGATCAAGTCTTTAGAAAACACCAGGAATGGTGTTGAAAGGAGCTGCTCTGAATAGGGCACCAGTAAGGTGCTGTCTGTACTGTAAAAGTAGTAGGATATGATGCATTTTTGGATGCGTTCTAAAAAGCAAAGTTTACGTAGTCTCGGAATCAGGGTCGAAGGTAAAGGGCATGTCAACTTTTGCCCACAGGTTTCAGATCTCCCCAAGCAGGATTCCGCACATCTTTGTGTGTGTAAACCCATTTAATGGTCATAGAAGAGACAACTTTTTTTCTGTGAAGTCAGAAAGGTGAGGTGAGGTAAGGCTTTATTCCAAAGGTTTTCGAAGAATGGCCAATTCAAGATCGTCTGTTCTTTTTCTGGTAAATTGTAGGTGGTCTTGTGGGTAGAGAGGACGGTGCCTAAAGATAATGAGTTGTTAAAAAGGTTCATACACTGGCAAGCTTGAAGTATTTAAAGGTTTGTGCCACTAGTTAGTGTAATGTTGTAGCCTGGTGACCTGCTTGGCGTAACCAGTTACCTGAATTCATAGTCAGAGAGTTCTTTGAATGTGATCACTTACTTTTCCCTGACTTTCTCTGACTGATCAATTTGTTCGGTCATTGTGCCAGGGCCAGCATTTTACCAGGAATTGCCAACCTTTACCCTGGGCTATCTTATTGTAAAAAAATTACCTTCTTTATGCTTGGGCTATCGTGTTGCCAGGGATTACAGCAATTGTATAAGGGCCAGCATGTTGCCTGGAATTACCACCAATGAATCCTGACCAGCATTTTGCTGGGAATTTCCACCATTGTACGAAGGCCAGTATTTTAACAGGAATTACCACCATTGTGCCACAGTGAGCATGTTTCCGGGGAATTATGCCCACGTGCCAGGGCCAGGTTTTCTACCAAGTATTTCCACTTCTGTTTGCACCACAGGAATGGCCTGAGTGTGCTAGGGTGAGCTTGTTACTCGGAATTACCACCACTGTGCTAGGGACTGCATTTTACTAGAAATTATAAGCATTGTGACAGGGTCCGCATAGTGCCAGGAGTTACTTTCACTGTTCCAAGGCCAGGATATTGTTAGAGAATACTACCATTGTGCCCGGGCCAGAATGTTGCAATGGCTTTACACCAATGTGCTAGGTCGTGTAATTTATCAGAAATTATCACTATTTTGCCAGGGCTGGCATGTTGCCAAAGGCTTCCACCACTGAGCCAGTGCCTGCATTTTGGAAACCCAGCAGATTCCCATGAGGAACTCCTTGCTATGTGAGAGGAAGGATAGACGTTTCAGCAGGCATAACAGTTGGTTGTTGGGTTTCCCTTGAAATGTGCCAATTGCCCATTTCTCTCTTAGCTCCACAAGGCTGCCCTATGAGAAGCATTGAAGCAAAACCTAAAAATTAACTTGGAGCAGGGTAGACTTCTAGATTAAATATTGACTGACTTTAATGTGGTGCACTCGAGAGAGATAATGAAAGAACCCATGGTACCAAATTTTAAAGGCAGAAGGGACAATATGATCATTGACTATATTTTTGTCTCTTCCTTTTTAACACAATCTGTCCATAGTTTTGAAGTGCAGTGATCGGCATTTAGTGATCATAACCCGTTAGCCCTTTTCTATGGACTGGGGCATGCAGCAGGTGATGTCAGGGGAGAAGGAACCCTCAAATAGTGAGATTGTCCCACAGAATCAGGGTCGCAGATTAAGATAGAGCAAGGTCAGTCAAGCCTCCTTTATAGATTCTTTGTATATGGTATGTGATTCAGATTTAGAACAGTGCCTAAGCACACTGACGGATGATCGATTGCTCCTGGAGTCCTTTGTTAGGAATTGTAAACAGATTAATTCTAAGTTGAGGGTCACTGGGAAGTTGGGACCACCCCTGGGGGAAAGGTGGTTTGTCACCCATTGTTCTAAAGCCCTCTGCACTCTGAAAAGGGTGCTTAAGGAGACCCCAAAGATTGGACGCAAATTGCTAAACTTTGGAAGGAATATGTCAGCCATTCAGATTTATAAGAAAGAGATCAGGGAACAAGCATGGGTTGATGTAGTGAATCCTCTGTATCTGAATAACAGTTCTAGATTTTGAGAAGTTGTTAATCGCCTTTTTTTTTTATTTTTATACAAGGGAGAGGAATAGGGTCATAGATTGTACTATCCCAGCTGGTGGGTGGGTAAAGCATGTTGCAAGTATTTATGGTGGTATAATGGAAAGCAAGACCCCTGGAGTTTGTAAAGGGCCTAATGAAGATGGGGTAATTTGGTTCACAGAAGAGTAGGTGGGGGCTGCTATAGTAGCAAAGTCCAAGAATAGGGCCCCACGACCCGAGGGGGTACACGTCAATTTATTTTTCCAAGACATTCAGCTATGGACAAAGGTCCTTACTCATATATTTCATGCAGTTTGTGGAGTGGGCCCTCCACCCACTTGGCGAAGTTTGATCGTTATTCCTGTGTTTAAAAAAGAGGGTACGGCAGACCAAAGTTGTTACAGGCCTAGTTCCTTGATTGACTTATCTGTGAAGGTGTTTTGCTTCGCAATTTTGGCGAGGTTATCTGACTGCCTAGAGAAAAGGAATATGATTTCTTAATTCCAATATGGCTTTAGGAGGGGTAGGTGTACTCTTCTCCAGTGATTGAATTTGCATTTATTAGTGGGGAAACATGAGAGGCTCTATTGAGCTGTTATGGTTCTGGCCTCGGCATTTCCCAGGTTAATAGAGCCAAGTTCTGGGTCATATTAACTGAAATGGGGTTGGATGTTAACCTTTTTAACTTCTTACATAACTTTCACCAGGACCTAACGGCCGCAGTAAGATATACAGCTGAAGGCTTTCTCACGGATCAGATAAACATCCAAAGGTGTGTGGGGGCAGGGCTCCATTCTGGCCCCATTGTTGTTTACTTTATACATTAATAACATGTGTCCAGTGTTAAGTTCTACCACTAACGATATTCCCCGGGTTGGGTCATTGGGGGTACCAGCCCTGGTCTATCCAGATGATACGGTGGTGATAACAAGAACTGCCGTGAGGCTCCAAAGACTCCTTAACTCCTTCATTGATTTTATGTCTTCTCTTGATATGATATAAAAGGAAAATATTCACAGTCCCACAGCATGGTTATAGGGAATACAGCGAAGGGTAGTAAGACATTTTATGGGGAAGATCAGGAGGTGTCCAGGCTTACGTTGTTCCCATATCTTGGTGTTATTTTTTACGACAAAGGCTCATGCGTACCTCAGAGAAGGATAAAAAGAAATGCATTAGCTATGGCCGTGACCTCACTTTATGATTTTGCAGATAGACTGGAGTACAAACTGGTATAGGCACTGCCTGAGGTGTATGGAGCTAAATGTGAGGCATAGCAAATGATAGCAGTAGGATATGGGGTTACAAGGACAGCGGTGAGATTCAGAGAGTAGACAAAGCTTTTGCAAGAAGATTAGTCTGTCTCCCGCAGTCAGTTGCCACCTTTGCTGCCCATGAGGAACTGGGATTGGATTATATCTCAGACAAATTGGCTCTAGTCCCTATAGCCAGTTGGTTTCGAGTTTGGTATATCCCAGAGATAGTCCTGAACTGCCTTTGCACTTGAGAGAGGCAATCGTATTACTCCAGTATTGGAACTTTCATAGATTCACATGCTTGAATCATTCCCCGTCGTCGAGATGGGAGTCCCGGTATAATTTTCATAAGTAATTTTAAAACATATTGAAGAGAAAAAGGCCCTAGGCCTCTTCAATTTGATAGTCTATCAGAGTAATTTTGTGAAAAGGACCAAACTTGATCCTCCACCAATCAGGCGACAGCACCCTTCAGAACCTCCTGAGAGAAGCTCTAGCACCTCAGATTTTCTACCGCACGTCGTGCTAGGGAGTCTCTTCAGAGCTCTGCTCTGTTTTCACACCTTTATTCAGCTCTTTTTCTCTCAGAGAAACTCATTTATTTGGATTTGTCAGCTATTTTTCAACTATGTCTGACAAGGAAAAGAAAAGTCTCTTCAGAGACTGCAAGACTTGTGTGAAGAAAAGACTTCATTCTGAAGATCCTCATCAAGATTGCATTTACTGCCTCTATCCAGATCATTCAGCCAAGGACTGTAAGATTTGCCGTACTTTTTCTTCTAAGACCTTAAAGGATAGAGAAGGCAGATTATTAATATGGCTGCAGAAACTGAAACATAGGAAAGATCCAGTTTCTGATTCTGAGAGTGAGGAATCATCAACATCCAAGAGATCAACTAAAAGGGCAAGATCACGCTCTAGATCTCCCTCACAAACCTCAAGGAAAGCCCTCAAAAAGACTGTCTCAGGGTCTTATAAGGGTCGCAGCCCATCTTCTTCCCCAACTAAACTCTCAAGTAAGGAGGGGAAAGACATTCTTCCAGTTCTGAGAGGCACAGGAAATCCTCATCTGTTCCACCATCTGTGCCTTTCAAAAAGCCATCTTCTGTGACTGGAAAAAAGGCCTCGTCGACGGATTCCCCGTCGACGGCACCGTCGGTGGGCGCATTGCCGACGACTCCAGCTATTTTAGGTGTTCCATCGTCCACGGCTCCGTCGGCGACATCGTCGATGAGTACACCACCGTCGATGAGAACTACAACGACGACTTCAGCGTCGACGACAGTCTACACCTCGTCAGTGTCCGCTTTACTGTCGACGACGACTTCGTCGACGGTAGACTCGTCGGCGAAGCTTGCGGCTATTAAAATAACAGTGCGTCCAGCGTCGACGGCACCGTCTACGACAAAGTCAGTTTACACGACCGTCGACGAGGGAAAAATATCAAAAAAGAACAGAAAAATTAACTCCAACCCACACTTCACCTAGTAAGGTATCCTCCCTGGTACCAGTACATCTTTTGGAGGGAGATGAAGATTCAGATGAAGATGGGCCTTTTGGTACAGCCCACAGCCCCTCTGAATTGAATGTAAAATATCAGGAAGAGGAGGAATATGAGGAAGCCTATGATCCCCAGGCTTCTTTGGAGCATCAACAGTATCAACAGGGAACGTATATCCCTTCCGACCTGCTTACTGGCCTTAGAGCCATGTTGGTGGATTATAACAGAAGGTTTCCTCCACAGGGAGAACAGCCTCATCCATCGCCCATTTCTGGTCCTTCTACTCCACATCAAAGACCAACATCTTTGCATCTCACAGATGTGGCCACCCCAGACATGACAATTCCCCAAGACACTGACATTTCAGAAGGAGATCAAGAAGAAGGAGAGCTCATAGATACTCACTCAGAGTGGGACGAGTATATTATTCCTGCTCCATCTTCTCCTTCTCATTCGAAAGTGGAGTCCCCACCTGAGGACATTGGAGGTTTTCACAATCTCTTAGAGAGGGCAGCCAAGCGTTTTGCATTACCGCTACCTACGTAGCAAACAGATTGTTTCCTTTATGATTTTAAAGAGCCCTTCCAGAAGTCTGTGCGTTCCATCCCGATGGTGAACTACTTGTGGGAAGAAGGCCTTAAAGTCATGACTAATCCAGCAACAGTCACAGCAGTTTTACCACGTCTGGATAAGAAATACAAAGCTCCTGATGATGCCCCAACATGCTTGACAGGCCATCCTCCTCCAGATTCGGTAGTAGCTCAAGCGGCTCAAAGAAGATCAAAGAATCCTTCTGCTCCGATTTCCGCGCCCCCAGATAAGGAGGGTAGAAGGCTAGATAACATAGGAAAAAGATTTTCTTCTATGGCCAGCCTAGTGCTTAGAGCTGCCAACTCCTTGGCTATTTTGTCTCGATACGACAGACAGCTTTGGGCGGATATTGCACCTTTCATTAATCAACTGCCGGAAGACGTAAAATCAGAGGCAAATAAGACTGTGCAAGAGGGTCAACGCACGTCTGCAGAGCTTATAGACTGTGCAATGGATATAGCGACCACTGCTTTCAGACAGCTTGCAGGTGCTGCTGTATTAAGAAGACAGGGCTGGCTCAAAGCCACCTCATTTCGTCCAGAAGTCCAGAATAAGATCCTAGACTTACCCTTTGATGGCCAAGCGTTATTTGGGAAACATGTGGACGAAGCCCTACAGTCAATTAAAACGGACACGGACACTGCAAGGTCACTAGGGACCCTGCAATATCGGAAATCATCCTTTCGTCCCAGGGGGCGCGGCCAGCCCTCTTACAGAGGGGGATATCAACAACAGAGATACTCTTCCTATCCATCATCTTCACAACAATATCGGCCATATTATTCCCAAAGACAACCGACTCAACCAGCCTATAATAGACCGGCAGGCCGTGGACGCTCAACCCGCCCTGCTAAAGATTCAGCTCGTAGAACCTGATGTTTTCGAGGCGCCGGCTACGCCCAGTCTTCCTCCTGTCACCCTGGGCGGAAGAATTTCCTTATTTCTCAGTCAATGGCAAACCATTACGTCAGACAAGTGGGTCCTTCAATTAGTGGAACGGGGCCATGCTTTAGAATTTGTCCAGAAACCTCTCTCCAACCCTCCCCGCAGGACTCTTTCAAGATACCCTCAACAACTCAAAGAAGAGGTCTACAAGCTCCTTCTCAAGGGAGCTATAGAGAAGGTGCCTCGGGATCAACGAGGAACAGGATTTTATTCCAGGTTCTTCATAATTCGAAAAAATCTGAAGGATTGGGGACCGATCCTCGATTTAAGGCAACTAAATGTATACCTAAAGAAGCAATCGTTTGGAATGATCAGCCTGCAAGACGTCCTTCTGCGTCTCAATCAAAGAGATTTTATGTCATCGCTAGACCTCAAGGACGCATACTTCCACATACCAATCCACCCTGCCCACAGAAAGTATTTGAGATTTACCGTAGCCGGGAGCCATTATCAATATTGCGTCCTTCCCTTCGGGCTCAAATCAGCCCCAAGAATATTTACCAAATGCCTAGCACCAGTGGCAGCCTTTCCCAGGAGAAGAAAGCACCAGGTCTTTCCATACTTAGACGACTGGTTAATAAAGGCAAAGACTTACACAGGAGCACACAAGTCAACAAGAAAGTGCGTTTCCTTGCTGACCAATCTCGGATTCACGATCAACTGGGAGAATTCCAACCCTCTACCAGGCCGCAGTATTACTTTTCTGGGAGCAAAACTGAACACGGAATCCGGCATCGCATGTCCTACGTTAGAGAGACGACAAAGGTTATTAACCCTAGGGAGTTTCATACACAAAAAACGAAAGGTTACAGTCCGTCTCTTCAAATCATTATTGGGCATGATGTCTTCATGCATACCTCTGATCCCTCTGTGTCGGCTGAAGATGCGCCCCTTGCAGGAGCAGCTAAACCGTCAATGGCTTCAAGTATCAGGAACTTTCGAAGACCAGATACAAATTACTCCGATAATGATCAAAACCCTCAAGTGGTGGTCTCAAAAGCATCATCTCTCAATCGGTCTCTCGTTTCTTCAACAGCCAGCCCCGTGGACCATAACAACAGATGCCTCACTGGAAGGCTGGGGCGCAGTATTACAGGACCTGAAAATAAGTGGCAAATGGCCAACTCATCTGGCATCAAGGCATATCAATTGGCTAGAACTCAGGGCAGTGCACCTCGCCTTACAAGCGTTTCTCCCAAGAATCTATGGATCGCAAGTGGTGATAAGAACGGACAACACCACTACAATGCACTATCTCAACAAACAAGGAGGTACAAGATCTCTCACCCTCTCCAGGGAAGCCCAAGCGATCTGGAACTGGGCCTCGCAGCAGGGCGTCACACTATCGGCGGTGCACTTGCCGGGAATAAACAACAAGCCAGCAGATGCACTCAGCAGGCAGAAATCGGACTGCCACGAGTGGGAACTAGACCTGACGGTTCTCACCCAGATTTTTTCCCAGTGGGGAACACCGACAGTGGATCTGTTTGCGAAGAAGGACAACGCCAAATTCCAGTTCTTCGCAAGTTGGCATCACTAAAAGGGATCTTGGGGGACTGCGTTTTCGATAGTCTGGTTAGACATCTTTGCTTACGCCTTTCCTCCCATTCCGTTGATACCAAGGGTCCTCACGAAGATGAAAACAGAACCGTGCACTCTCATACTGATAGCCCTGTACTGGCCGCGCCAACATTGGTTCACAGAGCTCCTCATTCTCTCAGTCAAACCTCATATTCCGCTGGAGCCGTTACCTCATTTACTAACAATGAACAACGGGCAAGTTCGACACCCCGATCCGCAGTCAATGCGGTTAGCGGCATGGCTCCTCACCACAGAGAATTTGCGCATTTGAATATCCCGCAGGACTGCAGAGATATTTTGTCACAGGCCAGAGCGGATAGCACTAACAAGACGTATCAGTGTAAATGGAAGAGATTCTGTGCCTGGTGTCATCAGCGTCAAATCGACCCTTTTCTTTCACCACCAGAAGAGATGTTGCCGTATCTCTTAGAGTTAGCTCGATCTGGCTTAGCACACTCGTCCATTAAAGTTCATGTAGCAGCCATAGCTGCATACAGACGTTCAGATGACACACCCTCGCTCTTCTCTTCTCGGCTGATTAAGAGATTTCTAAAGGGGCTGTTCAGGGTTTACCCTCCTTTCAGACCTCCTTCGTGGAACCTGAACATTGTTTTGGCACAACTGATGAAGCATCCTTTTGAACCGATCCACCGTGCTTCCCTCAAACATTTATCGTGGAAGGTTGCCTTATTGATAGCTCTTACATCAGCTAGGCGGGTCAGTGAGGTACAAGCGCTCTCCATCCAAGAGCCATTCCTACAGTTTAAACAAGATAGACTACTAATGCGCACTAACCCGCATTTTATTCCAAAGGTTCCGTCAGACTTTCACATTAACGAACCTTTGGTCTTCAAGTCTTTTTTCCCTCATCCATCTACTCCAGCGGAGAGAGCATTACACTCTCTAGACGTGAAAAGATGCGTTCAATTTTATTTGGACAGCACTAAAGCTTTTCGGCGCTCTAATCAGCTATTTGTGGCGTACAGTGCCCCTAGGAAGGGGTACCCGCTATCCAAGCAGAGTATTTCAAAATGGATCGCCTCTGCTATTCGCTTCTGCCATCAGGCAGCGGGCAAACCTTTGAAGTCATCTGTGCATGCTCACTCGACGAGAAAAGTGTCATCGTCAGCGGCACTGTTTGCCGGAGTGCCACTACAAGACATATGTAGGGCAGCAACATGGAAGAGCTGTCATACCTTTACTAAGCACTATTGCTTGGAGTCCCTCTCGCACGGAGAAGTAGAAGTGGGCCAAGCGGTTCTCAGGAATCTCTTCAGGTGAAGGTGAGCCATTTCTCCTACATCCCTCCATCCTAGAAAAGGTATGCACATTGAAAAAAGAAAAACAAAAATGTATCTAAAGATAATAAGAACACTATCATAATCCCATAAGTAAGCGGGTTATCAGATATTGATCAGGTTACATTAGTGTCTTATGTTTTAATACTGGTTTGTTACTTAAATTTCATCATGTATCTTCACAGGAATATCCCTATTTATATTAGAGATAAAAAGATACTTATATTTATGTATATATACGTGTGTATAGATAGTTGTGTATATATGTATATCTATATATAAATATATATGTAGGGACATATGTCAGTACACTTATATACTTCATCAATTTATACATGATGATGATAAGGCTTTGTGGTCTAAGATAACCTGTTTATTAAATGGGTTGTCATTTTACAATGTGCATAGTTATTGCTTTCTACTCTGATTCAAGCATGTGAATCTATGAAAGTTCCAATACTGGAGTAAGAAAATAAGTTACTTACCTGTAACTGTAGTTCTCCAGTATTGGAATCTTTCATAGATTCACATGCGACCCACCCACCTCCCCAGAGAAGCTCACTTCACCTCTTTCTTTCTAGTAGTACATATACTCATCGTAAAATACGCACTTGTGCGTGGAAAATCTGAGGTGCTAGAGCTCCTCTCAGGAGGTTCTGAAGGGTGCTGTCGCCTGATTGGTGGAGGATCAAGTTTGGTCCTTTTCACAAAATGACTCTGATAGACTTCAAATTGAAGAGGCCTAGGGCCTTTTTCTCTTCAATATGTTTTAACATTATTTATGAAAATTATACCGGGACTCCCATCTCGACGACGGGGAATGATTCAAGCATGTGAATCTATGAAAGATTCCAATACTGGAGAACTACAGTTACAGGTAAGTAACTTATTTTCTTGCGTGGCTGCGGTATATTAGGGACACTTTGGAGGAGTTGGGTTGTCCTGCCTTCTTTGAGGCTCCTGCACAAATTAAAAAGAAGGATGTTAGGTGGGTTAAGAAGCAATTCATGGCAAGAGCCAAAGCTATAAGAGCGAGGGAGGAGCTCCTAAAGCCGGGGCTCCGCTCATATGTTATCTCAAAAACAGTTATAGGCATGGACCCTTATTTGGTGGCAGCAAATTCTCCCCATCGCCTTTTCTTTTAACACTGTTCAAATTAAATCTTCAGCCTTGGCTGTTAGTAGATCCCCAATTTGTTCATATTGAGTTTAACCAGAGACCAAGTTCCTGTGATAATTGTTCCATGCATGATACTATGCTTTTTATTTTTTATTTTTTTGAGACCACTATATCTCCGTGAGACAGCAATATATCTTGCCATTGCTGAGGGGGGAAGGTTTTTATCAGGTAAAGCCTGCTTTGATCTACTTACAAATGTTACACTCATCCTCAATTTGTTATAGTGAGGCCATGTTTTTTTGCAGGGGCTATTCAAGGTCAAAGCTAGGGGGTACAATTGTGCCGAACTATGCGGTATATAGCAATTTGTTTTTAGGATGTACTTTAATAGTTGAAGTATATGTCTTTTAACGGAGTTCTCTACTCAATTGTAAACTCATTATAGTGTGTGCGACCCAAATGCTAGATTTTTCATATTTCTGTTTTGTTACTATGGATATAATGTACATTGTATTTACTATTTTTAGACGATAATGATGTATTTCGTTTTTGAATGGATTTATTGTGTTTATTTTTTTAACCATTTTAGATGATGATGAATTGTATTTTATGTGGTTTTAATGGATTAGTACCAATCCGAGAAAAAGAATAAAGACAAAAAGAAAAGAACTTACTTGAGAATTAACTTGTTATATAAAATCTGCTCTGGCCAGAACGCAAGATGCTGATTTTTTCTTTTTTTTCTTTTACAGTGATGTAATAAAAAGAATAGACCAGTCCGAATTTGAAGGATTTGAGTATATTAGCCCATTGCTGTCTATGGAGGAGACGGTATGAAGGAACACCATCTCTGCAGACAGATAATGAGACTGAACCCCCCATTTTGTATCCTTAACTACAGTATATGCATGCGAGGCTCGGGAAGTGATGAACTGTTTGGAACGAAGATCAGAGCTAAGAAGGAAACAACAAGGCTGTAGAAACTCAGACACGGGGAACAGGACTTTTTGAGCGGCGTTTTCCATAGAACTGTTTTGGTTCGATAGACGTTTTGATGCTGACGCGAGCAGCTACGTCATTATCAAAGGAATTCAGGTTTTTGAGCTTCATGAAGGGAATACAACGTTCATCCACTACATCTGAGTGCTAAAGAATGCAGGGGGCCAGAGAGAAGAGAAACTCTTTGATGCAGCATTGCCAGGTTGCTTTTGCTGGTGCAACTGATGCCGTTCGCTTAGCTTTCTAAATCTTAGAATGTACCGTCCTAAGGAAATGCGTGTGATTTGGGGAATTTATTCTTTTGATGCCTTTTTTCACAAGTGGTACATGTACAAAAACGTCTTGACATCAAGAAATGGAGTTGTGTTTTATTGGCAATTAAAGCATGTTTAGGTACAGACTCGAAGTGCCTAAATGGGATGCGCTGCATCAAGTAAGGGTTTTACCTATTTTCAGAACAGGTTTCATCAAAATAATCTTGTCATGCAGTCATCTTGATTACACCAAGAAACAAGCAGTGATCTAGGTCTCAAAACTAATATGGAGAGCGGCTTTTGAGGTACAAAAAAGGGGCAGAGCGACATTGCACTTCGAATAGGAATGCCATGCCAATTTAAAAAACACATCAAAAGCAGTTAAACCTCAAAAGCAATAACCGGCCAGAGTATGATCAAGGAAAATACCAAATTTGCACATATGGTAGTTTTCTGCCTATTTAAAAAAAACAGTGCCTAAGTCCTGACTTGCTTTGTATGATAGATATTTGCTGATTTTTTTTTTTTTACTTTTAAATAAACAAATTCCAAAAATAGCAAAAATCTCATTTTTGAAATGGTATTAATATCTGTAGCCTTAACTTAGAGCAGCAGTAAATGTAGAATATCAAAATAATTTTTTTTTTCTAATAAAGCACACCTCCCACTTCTAATAACCTGTCTCTGGATCTGAATACTCCATGTACATAACTTTATTTTACATATGAGAGCGGAATGCTTTGTAAATTGAGCCTCTGCATTTGCGCCACCGCTGTAGTTACGCAAGAGGGCGAGAAAGCACCTTAAATGTGCAGATTTAGAAGTTGTTCATTATGCCTTCTCTTTGTAGAACTTGTATTATATTAGGGGACTTATATCAAAAGGGTTGACCTCAAATAGTTGCTGTCTGTAAAAAAAAAAAAAACGAAAGAAATCCTATTTATTTGAGGAACAAAGTGTGTAAATTGCTTATTTTGTAACTTCTAAAATGGCTTATAACGACCTTGTTGCCTCTGCTGCAGATAAATTATAGAGGCAAGGTCTTAATGTAACTACTTTTTGTGGGTTGTAGTAAAAGCACGTATGGGTAAAACTGTACATAAATTAAACTTTGTGCCATGACACCTTGCTGAATTTGATAGAATGCAGGTTGAGCCAAGGTTTTTCTCCCCTCACTTCCGTTATTTAGTGTTTGAAATATAGGTTTCTCAGGGTACAGCACTACATTAGATAAGGAACTTGTCCGCTTTCCAAAATTCACTAGAGTCAACAGGTGCTAGGAGGATTAAACAACAAAAGAAAGCAGCTCATTGATCAACTATTTGTTATACCATCCATTGCAATTTCACTTACAATGACTGGAGAATCTTACCACCAGAATGATGTACAGCTTTCTTACATTTACGCTAAATTGAGCTTGTTGCTTTTTCCGGTCAGCATGATAAAACATGTCTGCCACCCAGTATTTTCACAAGTAAACAGGATTTTGCCTCCAAGACCTGATTTTTGTATCACTCAGGCAATGGAAGCAGAGCCTGTCTTTAACCCCCTTTTTACTCAACAATATATTAATGTTCATTGAACATATCAAAGATTTAGTAAATTCCTTAGGGATTTTACTGTGCAGGTTTCATCATAAAGCATTCAGCTTTGCAGCTCATATAGAGGTACGTCCATGTTGCTATTCGATAAGCCTTTGGGATACAGAAGTGAGGAATTTTGCGAAACTAGTTCTGCTTGCTCACCAGACCTTAACGTGACTTGCAAATATGTTTTGGGGTGGGACAATGCTGGGTATAAGAAACAGATGTATATTTGCTAAAGAAACACCATTTTATATTATTAATTTAAGGCATTACAAATGTTGCTGTGTTGCCAAATAGTTTGCTGGTTACACGTTTGGTTGCTCGTGCAAGTGTATGAAAATGTTCTGTTCATAATGAAGGGCAAAAAGTTTTATATGAAGTTCTTGTTTTATAAATTAAAGAAAATGAAGGATGTAAATGACTTGTGTGGATTGAAAAAGAAAGAAAACCTAATATATTGCAGATTGACCTGGTACTGGTATATAGTTGTCCTATTTGAACTAGTAAATGAAAATCTAGCTAATTTAATGATTGTAAACAGTAAATATGTTCTTGTAGTTTTGTATAATTATTTAGTTAAGATCTTTGCTGCTCAGTTTTAATTGTGCAGAAATGGTGTACTAATCCATAACAGTGGAGATCATTTATATTCTTGCACATCAATTAAAGTCTTTAATGAAAAGCTGTTACGTGGACTACCCAGTTTGTGGTTTGTTTGTTTGATGGCATGCTGTAGTGAAAACAGAATATACTGTAATAGAAAGAAGTCCTTAGTTTCTGCAGGACTACTGGACTGCTCCAGTAAGAGATTATCCAGAACACACGCAGTGGGCAGGACCAATACATCTTGAGACTTTAATTGTGCTGCTGTAAGCCCACCATTTATCACTTTCCAGATGCTAGCTATTACTTGCAAAGATTCTTTAATGGGTTTGCAGTTACATCACAAAATAATACTGGACTGATATTGTCCCGACAAAACCTATTCAAATGAAATTAGTACAGCAGACATGATCCCATCACCACAGTGTTAGATCTGTTAGTGCTATCACTATTAAAGACGCTGTTTGATCCGGAGCATACCCTCAATTGTGGAAAAGGGCAGTTGTAATGCCTTTGTTTAAAAAAAAAATAATAATAATAATTTAGATCCCTTAGATCTGAAATTTTTTATTTAGGCCCATCTCTCTTTTGACCACTCTGTCTAGAATCTTTGAGGAGCATCTTAACTTAGAACTGGTGGCTTACTTGGAGAATCATGAATTTCTAGCTCCCTCTCAATTTTGGTTTTGAACTAATCATGGGACTGAAACCACTTTGGTCAGCTGTAGATAATATCCATTGTGTGGTCGATGCAGGGCAGGCTGCAGCTCTGATCCTTTTGGATCTAGCCACAGCCTTTGACATTAACTCTCCTGCCCTGCTGGCGGAACACCTGTGAATACTGGGCTTTCTGGGTCAGCTCTAGATCTGGTAACCTCGGTTTCGAATGGCAGATCCCAGACAGTTGTCATAAACCAATTTAGCTCTGATCCCATTTCTTTGCCATGTGGTGTGCCGCAGGGCTCATCTTTCAGCACAACCCTTTCTAATCTTTGGCTCGCCTCTGGTCAATAGCGTCTTGTGAACTGCAGGCCTTATGTCATACAGATGACACACAAATTATTGTGTCCATCACCAAGGATGTGAAGACCACTGCAGCCAACTTCAAGAATTGTATGCAACCAGTTTCATCTTGAATGAGCAGTCACTATCTTAGACTAAATGGCCATAAGGCTGAGGTTCTGATTTGTGGTCATCAATCCTCTATTTGGAATAACTCTTAGTGGCCAGACACTTCTGGGGTGTTACCTACTCCACTAGAGTTCACCACAAATGTTGGTGTACTTGTGGATAGCAAGTTACTGTTTGAACTCCAGGTCAATCAGCTGTATGGTATCCACTTGTTTTTGGATTATACGGACATTGAGAAAGGTGTTTCCCTTCTTTCGCTGAAAGCACGTAAGCAGGTTGTACTTGACTCGATTTCCTGTACACTCGACTACTGCAATGCTCTTCATTTGGGGATCAATAAAACCGCAACTGCTGAACTTCAGTTAGCACAGAATGCAGCCGCCAGACTTATACTTGACACTCCTAAACATCTATCAGTCGTGGCGGGTATCTCCGATTTGCACTGGCTACCTGTGAATAACCACATTTCCATTAAGACCTTGTGCATTGTTCATAGGGAGGTGCAAGATATTGGGCACAGAGCTTTGACTAGTATGTTCCAGAGTTATATCCCCACTAGACATCTCCAGTCTGACAATCTTGGGCATTTTCCCAAATTTAGGAAAACCAGGTGGGGGTGGAAGGTCTTTTTCTGTGGCTGCAGCAAAACAGTGGAATTCTCTTCCACGAGTTATTAGTGATCTACAGGAATAAAATAGTTTCAGAAAAGCACTGGAGACCTGGCTCTTTACTATGTGATTGATTGTATTTTGCTTTTGACATGAGTTTCTTTCTTTCCTTGGAGCTACCCCTTCCCTTTAGGCGCCTTGACGCCTTTTGGTAATTAGTGCGCTTTATACATTTTTATCATTTCATTTAATCCAAGTAGTATTATTGGTTGAATTTTTCCATTACCAGGACACAACTGAATCATACATAGTTCAGTTGTGCTTTCACAGATGTGCTAAGTATGTCCCACAGCATAAGGTCCTCTAGATTCAAAGGTTTTGGAGTCCCATCCCTGAGGCTATCATAGGCTCCTGTTCTGAGTCTAGTTATGAATCGCACTTTGAATTTGATCTCTAGTAGCAGATAACCTTTATGGTGGGTTTATTTCTACAGTTCTGAACAAATCTTGTGGTACGTTGGTTAAACATTTGATTCGGACTTTGTATCTCACACAGCAATTATTTATTGTGGCAAGACTAAGTACTTCTTTTGTTTTTATTTTATTTTCCAGTAGTTTTGATATAATGCATCTTGTGCATGGGGGGATGCTTTGTGAACAGGAGACTGTGAGATAGCTGTGTGTGGGTGTGATACATTTTGTGTAGAGAAAGTAGGCTATGTTATTTTTAGGAGTAATTCCATTCCTCTAAGCACTCTCTAAAAGTTTGTTCATATGCCCTCCTGACGATCTCCTTATTTTCTTTGTGAGTTTATATTTGTATAATGGAAGGGATATTAATAGCACTCAGACAGTCTGTGTGGCTTTAGCAAGTGTGAGGCTCTCTTGTAGGCACTTTTAAGCTGGGCCAATTGTCATGAAATTGCTATAGTGGAACGTTTACTTATGGTTAGCCATTCTTGGACCTTGATATGTTATCTGGAAGAATTCTGCTGTTGTGTGGACTCTTCTACAAAAGTGTTCATTGTATATTGGGCCTGTCACTTAGGTTTTAATAAGGCTTTAAATTCTCTTGCATTCGCTTGAGGAAACGTTGCGTTTGCTCTTGCCTTTTAAAGATGTTCCTGGGTTCGTTTTGATCTTCCGTTTGATCTCTGTGCATCTTTGACCTTGTTTTTCTAGCTTATTCAATGAAGATGGCTAGCAATTAGATCAATATCAATTAACAGGAATGTTAAATTTTCAGGTGTGTTCCATGGAAAATAAATCAATAGCAATGAAATAATAATTAGAGTAATAAACCTTTTTCTTTGCACACATTTGCAATTATCTGTATCCAAGATTTTTAGTTTAAATAGCAAATTGGATAAAATATAAGCTAATACAAGGGAAAAACAAAAGCTAAGTAGTGCTAGGTAAGCCTCAGGTGGAATGCTGTTATGATCTCCATTTCGTCCAATGAAGCATCCTTTTCCTATTTTTATTCTTATTAACATACACAGTTAATGCAAGGGAAACTATTTCATAGTTAGTCACTTTTCTTGCTGAAATAAGAGAAGCCAAAAACAGTTATGACTAATAATATGGGAAAAGAGAGACTTGGGTTTTGTGACATAACATTTATTTAAAAATGCAAGAGATACCACCAAGATGTTTCATTTTTAATCCATTTAGGAGTGTAAGGACAATCATCAGAAAGCCATAACCATGCTTCCCATAAACAAAAAGCGGAATATTGAATATGAAAATCTGGAAACTTCACACTACCATAAATGTTGCTTTTTTAAGTTGATCCTAAGAGGTTCTGGATTATTTATTGTTCCATAAAACTTTAGACAGAATTCCTGCAGAGCCAAAAAAAAAGGATGAATGCAATTTTATTAGGGCTATTTAAATGGGATAATTAATAATTCAATGTTACATCATGTAAATTGTGTCCAATCTGCCCTACCGAAAAAGAAAAATTGGACACCACCTTTGTATTAGTTACTTACCTTTCTATAGAATATACTTTTAATTAAGATTAATTTTTCCAACAAAGATGTGAAATCCAGAAACACAAACGTTTGATTAGTGTGTTGTTCAATGCCAGGCTGTAAGATTCAAAAGATGACATATGGCAAAGGGAGTTAAAGAGACACATATGACACATCCATTTAAATAAGTAGCCTGAGACTACTGAACAAGCTTCTAGTCAATAAAAAAAGACATTACACTTTGGAGGCACTTCTGTCTCCACTTAACATCATAATGATGAAACCTAAACGTTGTTCGAGGACTATTACATTATTTTTTTCCAGGGAGTACTCTGATGATAAAATACATAAAAGAGATGGTAGGGCATCCTTGTCTTGTACCTTGATTGAGAGAGAAGTACTGGGTATTTAACAGCATTAATAATAATAAATGTTTTAGGGGAACAATAAAAGAAATATAATTTTTACAATTTCAGGCAAGAAGCATGCAACTAACAGCCCATAACAATCTACAAGGTCAAAACCCTTTTCTCTATCCAAGCTGGAAAGGCCGATTTGAAGCTGTGGGAATTATCTGTCATGTTAAAGAAAAAGGATTCTAGTGTTACGAGGTATCTCACTTCCCATAACAAATCCAAACTGATTTGACTTAAGTTTTGGCGTGCATTTCTTTACCCCTGAAAGTAATATTATAGGAAACCTCTTACAGTTCCAATTCATTAAAGAAGTTGGACAATAGATTTTACAGTGGTCTGGGTCAATCTTTTTTTAGGGATCAGGCATAGCATGCTTTCAAGAAAGGACTCCACAGATTGGTTATTATCATAAATGGGTAAGCAGTTTAAGTAATTTTGGAATTAAGATCCTTGAGAAATATGTATAAAGGTCCATAATAAAGGCATGTTGTGCAGGATGTTTTTTACCCTTTTTTAATATACAACAGTGTTTTGTATCCCAAAGCTAAATAGATTGTTTTCTAGTGAGGACCTATCTACACTAATAACCCCTTCATTATCATAAGTCCAATTCACTGGTGGAGGGAGTATTTTCAGAAGTGTATGAAGTCTCATAAAATTAAAGAAAGCAATCTAAAATCCTTGAATTCAGGAACATGTGCATGAAATTATCAATAATGGAATAACCCTGCAATTTCTCTTTTAATGTTTATACAGCGAGCAAGCAATTTCCCTGACTGCGACTGCCATAATGTCTTGCATTAATTTTAAGCAAATACCCACACACAGTTTTGAAAGAGTGCCTGTTAAAAATTCAAACTTAGCTTTAGAAACTTGCTCAATGCACTCCTTGTCATTTGATAGAAATATCCAAGTCTTATAATGTAACATTTTTCAGAACCGTTTTCAAAGCTGTAACAAAATTAATAAAAACCCTTGCAGCAGTTTTAAAAACATCCAATATAATATTAAACGTTGTGATAGAGGTTTGGTAGAAACTAAAAATGTCTTTAGCAAATTCTTCAAAAGCCATTCTCTTTAATCATCCCATCCAAGTCAAACCACATTAGAAGTGTAGTCAGAAATTACAATATTTATTGGCATTAGCATACATAGTTCATAGGAGAACTAGACATGGTAAAAATCACAGCATAACAATGCAGTGGACATTGTTGTGCCTTTTAAGTTAGGACACATAGAATAAAAGCATGTAGCGTTGACAAAAGACTTGGATGGTGTAATTGTTTTTTAACTAGAATCAGGGCAACTAAAAGAACCCCTTACCCAAACATGAGAGAAAACCCATTTTAAACAGAAGCATCCAACACCAAACAGGGGTGTGGGATTTAATAAAATATCTACTTGTCCATGGGACGGGTTGCTCCTTAAATCTACTTACTTACTTACTTGTCCGGTAAAAAAATCTACTTGTCCCTTTGATGTCATGTAGTTCAGCGACAAATTATGGCAGCAGTCTCTATGTAAGAGCTCTTTTAATAGCCTTTCTGATTATGCTAGGGCTACTATTATAGTAGGGTTTAAATACTTGCAATTTCAATTCCTACTATAGCAATTTCCTTATTTTGCCACCTTTCCACAGATTTACATACTGGGGCTGGAGGGCTCAGTAAGCAATAGTTCCAGGGCTGGAATGCCTTTGAGTCTGAAAACCTACTAACTTGCATGTTTTAAGGATTTTCATCAGCTCTTCTCTAATATTTTCCCATAATTGGAAAGGTTGGAAATTTACTCCTGACAAGGGCAGAAGTAGAAATTCTTCCAGGATTGCTGGAAAAAGTGCTTGGAGGGAAAGTGAACTTGTAAACGCTCAATAGATTTTCACATGAGCAAATCTACACATGTATATTTGCTCGTGCTAAAATACAGTTTACAAATATTTTCTATGAGTATGATTTCCTGGCCTACTTCTGTAAGTTCTTGTGAATTCATGAAGGCCACTAATTCAAAGACATACCATGGGTGCACTTTTGTGACTTTCTTTACAAATTGGATCCCTAATTAGGTCTGGCATTAACAAAGGCATTTTCTTTTTATTAAACTTCTATTTATCGATCTGCTGGCTTTATTGTGAGTGATCGCATTCTGGTCTTTCACAAGGAAGTAGTTTTGTTCAGTGCTAGGAACCACTGTGATGATCAGTGGCGTAACGAAACTGGAGGGGGCCCCCCGCAAAGAACATGGAGGGTCCAAAAATATATATATATTTTTTTGCCAATGTTACAATGATGAGGGCCTGGCAGCTCCCACAGTAACAGTGTTACAAAAGCCATGTCAAAACAAGACCACGCATTGATGAAACCAAAAGACTCACAAGAAATGTCGGATTGTTTGGCTTAGCCAGTGCTTGTTTATGTTCACGCTTCCCATAGTCTTGTTGAAAATGGTTACACTGCTTTTCCATGAGGAATATTTTTGGAAATACTGCATGCATCAACACATTTTACTAAATGACGCTTCAAAGAAAATAGCACCTAAAATGTTTTTCCTTTTGCATTTTTTTCTGAACATTTTATTATGAAAGCAAACAATCATCACTCTTGCTTACAAGCTTCTGCAAACATTTGCATCTAATCAGAGAGCATTCTGGGAGCATTAGAATTAGCCTCATATTGTTAAACTTTTCAAATGTGTGTGTACACTTTTTCTTTTACTGGAACCACTGTCAGTAGGGCATTGAGACCTTAAAACGTTTATTTACAATGCTCACCCTAATAATGAAGGCTTTTAATTAATGAGCCATAAATACAAGTTCGAACGACATTAACATATGGACGTACATATTACCTCAACTGCAGACAGTTCCCTGATCTGCAAAATGGCAGCCAAAGTGTTTGTGCTGCAAGGGGGTTGGGCCTACTTGTCCCAAGGACAAAATAAAAATGAAAACTTGTTGCCCTTGACCCTAACAATATGTCTTGGGCGTCGGAATATAAGAATTCCACAACCCTGCAGAGGCTTAGAGTTTGGGGCCTGCATGTGGGAGACCATTAGACAGTAGAATTAGGACATGAGGCAGGTATCAGGAAGGTGTGCACTCAGATGGTAAACCAAGAACTCAAACCCGACAGGCTGAGAGGCCCAGCTTATGTATGTTGTATGGTGCAGACCAGGATCATCCGTTGTTCCCTGCTGACATCAGCTCTGACCCTATGTGAAGAGGGAAAGTGCAGCAACACTAGGGCCCAGATTTTCTTGCGGTCCGTTGTGCCCCCCTAACGCCACCATGTGTGCACCGTATTTAACATACAGCTCATCATGGTGCATGTTAGGGGTAATAGCGTCATCATTTTTTACGCTATTGTTGTACTTTGCAGGGTTAGTGCCAAAAATGTTGGTGCTAATCCAGCAAAGTATATGGAGGCCCATTAGAAATAATGGTGTGCCTCCTTTTAATGCCTACTTTGTGCAGACATTAAAAAATGCTTCAAAAAATGGTGCAGTGGAATCTCATAGATTCTACTGAGCCCTTTTTGCAGGCCCCATAATGGGGGAACGCCCCCCCCCTCGCATACATTATGCCTGGCGCAGGCATAATGTGGCACAAGGATTTACAAAGTGGAGCAAAGCATGCGTTTTTGCCACACTATTGCCACATTAGCGTAAAAAATATTGACACGGATGTGACGATAGTTGGAGCTAGACCTATAGGTCTTCAGGGGGGAGTTTTGACCTTCATAATGTGGACTTATAGTTGTTCCAGAAGTACCTCCTGTTGCAGCGCTATAGGATATTTACGCAACCCTCCAAGTTCCTCAGTGCACAGTGATGTGTGTTGGGCATTATACCACTGCGGCAGCGCCCTCCGCCATTTATTGGGCGAGGCAGAACTCTTCCACATGATGGTGACCGCACATCGAGCAGCCAGCGAGGCGGATCAGCCAGCCGTGGCCCAGCCCCGTCTGCCTTAGACCATTTTCTTAGGCCTAGCAAGCAAGGAGTGTCAGTGGCAGCTGCCACTGCGTCGGCTTCTAGCGCCCATTAATGGCCGAGCCCAGGACAGCACCAAAACTTGTGGGGAAAAAAGATGGCATCTAGGGCCAGGCGTTTGGGGCAATGTGCAAAGGAGTCTGGAAAAAAACCTTTCTAATCTGTATTGGTTAAGGGATGATGTGTATAAGATAGAGAACTGTATAAGTTGAAACCGACAGTTGCACGATAACTTGTGAGGGTATTGTACCACATTCTGCCATTTCTTATCATTAAATGCTCTGCCAGCATCAGCCTCCCAGTTGTTCCAGAGAAGGGACCACTCCGTGCCAACGGACTGCAGCTCAGCACCATAAAGCCAGCGGACAAGCATGTGTGTGGGGGCAGTTACTGCGTGGCTATTTCCCGGAGATAGCGTATTGCTGCCTTTTAAGCGTTCATATGTCATGAATTGCCCCTCCTGTAGACCATCTTGCTCCGGGAGCTCATGGAAGCTCATCAGGGTCCCTGCATTATAGGTATCTCCCACTTGCGGGATATTAGTAGTGGTCCACAGGGTCAGAGCCCTTGAAGAGGGCCTCAAAGTTTTACTGCTTGTTACTAGGAATATGTTTAGTTTTAAAGTTAGTTTTCCCTCAAAAAAGCTCAATCTGGTTCTAATTAAAACCAAGCATAAATCAATGGGTAGAGCATTGTCACTTTAGAAGAAACACACTTTCAAAAAGCAATATCGACTTGTGTCAGACCATCAACACTCATAACACAATCTGGCCTTTTTTTTGTAACATTCACTTTTCTCTATGTTCCATCAATATCAAGTTCTTAGCTTAAAAGCTTATTTAAAGTTTGATATATCATACTTTTCTTGTTAACAGCTGGATGAGAAACACATTCTCTAACCCAATCCTTAAATTTGTCATCCTCTCCAGACCGATGGGTTTCCTGTTAAAACGATGTACCGGTATTAATTTTAGACATATGAAATATCATGTTCTCATTTTTATTGGATTTCTCGGGCCTTTAACGTTTCAAAACACATCACGCAAAATTGGTAAGAAATAGTATGTGTACTGAGTCACCTGTACATTGTAAAAAAAAAAAAAAAGCCCACAGATTGAATTGTATCGGCACCATCAAATGTTTAATAGGAACTGTCCAATAGCACTGAGAAAAAGAAGATAAACATGGAAAAATGACACAAGAAGATCCAAAAATAAGTACCAAAAGAGACTGCGCGTGACAAACAGCACTACCACTGTGGCTATGATAAAAAAAAAAAAAGAAGAAAATGTAAATTAGGAAGGTGAAAACCAGATAGAAGTATGGCACACACTTCCTCTCCTCCCCTTTCTTGCAAGCAGACATTCGTCAGTATTCATGCGAAAGAGATGATCACGGCTGAGCCCAGATAGTCAGTGGTTAGAGACAGTGGAAGACGGCGCAGTGGACATATTTAGAGTTTGAATCTGAGACAACTAAGGCCCATATTTATACTTTTTTAGCTCCGCATTTGCGCCGCTTTTTGACGCAAAAGCGGCGCAAACTTACAAAATACATTTGTATTTTGTAAGTTTGCGCCGCTTTTGCTTCAGAAAATGACGCAAATGCGGCGCTAAAAAAGTATAAATATGGGCCTAAGTGCAATATTAACCTGTTACTACCTTGGTTGATGTTTCAGGCCCATGGTGGTGGAGCTTTATTAAAGAATTCAGGCAGCCTGCAACGAGTTAATTGCATTGGCTTTTGCACTTGCATTAGTTGGGGCCTGCTACCAGCCCCACATCACATTTGTTGTGTTCTACCTCACAATTCCCTCAGTTTCTCATTAGGTCTTGTCGTTGTCCTGTATTCGTATGCTACTTGTTTCACCTACCTCCTAGACTATGGCCGCTGTATTGCATGGGTCTGTCAAGCAGTCCAGATCGGCTTATGGTCGAAAGAGTAACACCCGCTGCCGAAACCAGTAACTTTTCAAACATACTTCAGCTAATACCAATCTGCCCTTAAAACCTACACACCTGCTGTCCCCGTCTCTCTGCCGCCGGTTCATTCCCAACGGACTCACACCATCAAGATAGTGTGGTGCCATCAGCCGACAGGGATGCTGCAGTCTCGGTGAGCTCCGACGTTCCTATTGTAGGCAGCAGGTTTCTGCAGAGGTATTTATGAACTGGAGGACTTTCAGTGGATCAACACGCTCTGAACGTGACAACATTATGTGTCTACATACATAGTGAAGAGAACATTGTAAATCGGGTATATCCAAATACAGTAAACAACGAGTGAATAAAAAGTATGCTGAAAAGAGATACAAAATAATAAATTATTCTTCACAGGAGATATACAAAAAAAAAAAAACTAAAATCATAGCACAGAACCAACACGAAGACTCAATAGGTAGCAGATGACGCCTGTAAAAGGACAAAACACAGCAATTAAATTGGTGAAGATTAATAGAACAAAGAGCCAACAAAACGCTTATAAAACCACAAAGGAAAAATTGGATCGTCAGATAATATAAGGGCAATTAAAGTAGGAAGAACACATAAGCAAGCAGGCAATCAAGTATGTTGAGATTTATAAGTATCCAGTTCCCTTTATTTAGGCACAAAGGTAAGTAAATCGTTATATAGTTGATTTGATAGAGACTTTTAGTTGCAGATTCCTTACCTTAGAATTTCCCCCAGTCGTCAATCTGGATCCCTTGATTTTTCTCAAGCAGTACCCCTGGCGTCTGTCAGCTCTGCGTCCATCATCAGTGACATGCGCTCCCATATGATGTTGTGGGACCTATAAAGGGGCCACCCCAGCTCGGTGACGTCAGTTCTTTCCATGCCAGCCAGAACAGACCTGAAGAAGAGCTACTCCAAAGTCACTTTTTGACTGGCCTTTTTTCAACTTATTGTTGAGGATTTTTGATTGTTGACACTCCTGGTGTGTCAAGATGTCATCATGTAAGACCAGGTTCAAGCCCTCTGTATCCTGTCATCAGGCGATGTCCATGATGGATCCGCACCTCGTGTGGTTGTGGTGTCTAGAGCACGACCACGACTCAAACTTATGCTCAGAGTGTTGGGCCATGAGTCTGAAAGCTTTGAGGGAGCAGTCCCTAAAGCTTATTGTGGCCCGTGCTCAGCTCTGCAATCGGTCGAGAGGAAGGTCCAGAGAACGGTTGCGGAGCCCCAATTTTTCATCATCCCACCCCAAGTCCTCGGGATGGTCTGGTAAGTCGAGGTACAGAAAAGTTGAAGGAGAACAAGTGTTCTTCGATTTCACCCAGCCTGTCGGCCAACAAGAGAAGAGAAAATAGGTGTTGTCATTCCAGGCCTCCGTACTTGGAGCCTGCATCTGGGTTGGCTCTGCGCCTCCTCGAGTTTCCGGGAGCTGGAGAGGCCCCTGCCCCACTCCAGGAGTTTTATGAGGTCATGTGCCTCATATTTAGGTAGTATGACTCCACCAAAGAGCCTTCAGACCCCGCAGGGTCGCCGGGGGCACCCATGGATCCGTTCTTAAATCTGAATCAGTGTCAGTCATACCACCTCACTCTTCCCCAATGTCTGTTCCGAACTAGACGTTTCCAATGCCGCCTGTGCCCCCAGTGGACATCGACCTCATCCTCATTGCTGACTCCGACACAGAGCCGGTTGGCCTCGCGTGATGCAGATTCCTACTTAGGGACATTGCACCCTAAGTTAGATCCTGACCCTTATTCTCTTGGGTTTGGGTACAGTGAGCACTGGGAGGGGTCGCTGGACCCTTTGGAATACCAGCTGGAAGATCTCATGGACGGGCGGATGGACCTGGTTTGAGGCCAGTGGTCTGGACACATTCCCTTACACTGGTATGCTTTCACTCCCTATTTGGGCTATTAAGGAGGGGGCGTCCTACTCAAAGGCAGTGAGAATAGCAGAGGAAGTCTTGAGCCTCAAGCTGCCTTCATTGGCAGTCAGGACTAACCTCCTGACAGAGGTGCTTCAGCGTGGGGCTTCCACTTCTGAATCCTTTGGCCCTTTAATGAATCCCTGGGGCTTCCACTTCTGAACTCTCTTAGCCCTTTAATGAATCCCTCTCTGATGTCCTGCTGGGGACCTGGTCTAAAACCAGCACAGGGGCTCCAGTGAACAGGACAATCGCCCGCCCCCATAGAGCCACTTCAAATGATCCAGTGTTCTGATGCAACACCCAGCCCCTGAGAACTTGGCTGTTCAAGCCTCCACGTCCCTGGGTACATTCCCTTTCGCTCCCAAGGGTAGGGAATCTAAGAGGCTGGATCAGCTTGGGAAGATGTTTTCTTTCTCCAGCCTGGTACTTCGGTCCTTGAGCACCGCATGCCTTTTGGGCAGTTACACCCATACTTTATGGAAAACGGTTATGCAGGTGCTCCCAAAGGTACTGTAGGAGGCCCGGGCCATTCTCTCTCAAGCTTTTGCTGATGGGAGAGATGCAGCGAAGTTCACAATACGACATTGTCTGGATACAACCGACTCACTAGGCACCTTGGTTCCATTAACGGTGGCCTTGAGGTGCCAAGCCAGGTTGAGGACATCTTTTTTGGGGTTGGATGTCCAATCCACCCTTATGGACATGTCCTTTGATGGCACCCATCTCTTCGGAGACAAAGCAGACCCAGCTCTCAAGCACTGTATGAAGACCCAGGCTGTGGCACATGCCTCTCAGTCTCTGCATGGCTGCAGACATGGTATCCACTGTTCTCGTGAATCAGGAGTCAGAGGTCTAACCAGACCACTGCCTCCCCCTCAGCAGTGGCCTCCACACCTTCCTAATTTGACGCTTCCCCACCAGGGACCAGTTGGAGGCAGGATTCCCCATCACCTGCCCCGCTAGCCGTCCATCACGTCAGACAGGTGGGTTTTTCAAATAGTCTGAAGAGGCTACTCCCTCCCCTTCGGGAATACCCCTCCATCCATGCCACCATCCTACAATCAGGTGACAGAGGATCACCTGGCACTTCTACGCAAGGCAGTTAGGGTGTCCTTAGCCAAGGGAGCCTTAGAGAGGGTCCCTGTTCCAGAAGCAGGTTGTGTTTGTTATTCCTGCTACTTTCTGGTGCCCATAAACGACAAGGGACTCTGCCCTATCCTAGACCTTTGTTCCCTCAATCTCTTCCTCAAAAAGGAGAAGTTCAAAATGCTCACTCTGGCTCAAGTTCTATCTGCCCTGGACGGTAGCAGTGGACTTGCAGGACGCCTATTTCCATATTCCCATCCTGCCTACCTACAGATATTTCTTGCGGTTGACGTAGGACATAAGCATTTTCAGTTCAACGTGCTTCCCTAAGGCCTTACCAGTGCCTCCTGGGTGTTCACCAAGGTGATGGAGGTGGTCGCAGCTCATCTGCACAGGTTAGGGGTTTCAGTCTTTCCCTAACTCAACAACTGGCTATTGAAGGTGGGCTAACCCCAGGCTGTCGTGTCCCACCTCCAGACCACGGCAGACCTCCTGCATTTGCGGGAGTTCACTATAAACATGCCGAAGTCACACCTGCCTCCCTCTCAAGTACTCCCTTTCATCAGAGCTGTTCTGGACATGGTGCAGTGTCAGACTTATCCTCCTGAGCGGCGAGTCCAGGATATTCAGGCTATGATACCAATGTTTCAGCCTCTATCCTGTTGTTCGGGGAGAATGACTCTGAGGCTGTTGGGCCTCATGGCCTCCTGCTGGTGACATGCCAGATGGCATATCTGGGCTCTGAAGTTGGACCTGAAGTTCCAGTGGGCGCAGTATCAGGGGAATCTCTCCGACATGGTCCAGATCTCGGAGGGAACTGTGTAAGAACTACAGTGGTGGTTCTTAAACTGTGATTGGGTCGCAGGCAGATTCCTCTTCCTACCCCAACCACATTTGACAGTAGTGATAGATCACTCCTGGATTGGGGTGTACAGTGGTGGTTCTTAAACTGTGATTGGGTCGCAGGCAGATTCCTCTTCCTACCCCAACCACATCTGACAGTAGTGATAGATCACTCCTGGATTGGGATGCCCACATGGGAGAGGCAGAGATCAGAGGCGTCTGGTCTCTGGTGGGGTCTGGGGCTCCACATCAATCTTTTGGAGCTCAGGATGATCAGGCTGGCATTGAAAGCATTCATTCCCTCTCTCAAAGGTAAAGTAGTGCAGGGGTTCACAGACAACATCACCGCCATGGGGTACTGCAACAAGCAGGGTGAGGTCATGGACCCTTTGTCAGGAGGCTCTCTGCCTCTGGACATAGCTGGAACATCAGAGCATTTCCCTGGTGGTTCAACACCTGGCAGGCTCTCTAAATGCCAGAGCGGACAAACTCAGCCGACAATGCCTGGTCGATTACAAATGGTGTCTCCATCTGGAGGTGGTACAAAGTCTCTTTCAGCAGTGGGAAGAGCCTTGGTTAGATCTGTACGCCTCCGGAGAGAACGCGCAATATCAGCAGTTTTGTGCGTTAAGAGTTTTCAAGGCGGTGCTCGTCGATGCGTTTCACCTCGAGTGAAGCTCAGGCCACCTGTATGCCTTTCCACCCATACCACTTATGCCCAGAGTTCTCAAGAAGATGAAGAATGACCAGGCATGAATAGTTTGGTATCCCCAGCTATTGAGCATTGCCATCAATCCTCCGATCAGACTGCCCCTTCGGGAGGATTTTCTGCCTGTCCAGTCTCTGCCTTCTTGCATGGTGATTGAGCAGCGGCAGTTGACAGCTTTTGACGGTCCGCCCAAAGTAAGTGATGCTATCTTGGCAGTCAGGCGTCCATCCACCAAAAAGGTGCCTGTTGTTGGCATAAATTTGTGGCATGGTGTACAGACAAGTCTGATGACCCTGCCCCCTCCCCGCCCATCTTTCCGAGGACCTCTTATTTATACTTTCTTGGGCCCAGCAGGACTCTGCTTTGGGCACCCTCAAATGTTATTTGTTTGCTCTTGCTGCATTTCTGAGATTATCTGACCAATCCTCTTTGTGTAAGTCTCCTATAGTAAGTAGGTTTCTTAAGGGTCGTGCCCACATGTTTCCTTCATCAACATTCATCATGCCCCAAAGGGGTTTGAATTTGGTTCGGACATTTCTCATGTGTGCTCCTTTTGAGATGCTTCACAATTGTCCTCTCAGGCTTCTCACATTAAAAACAGCCTGCCTTGTGGCCATTACATATGCCCGCAGGGTGAGCGAGCTACAGGAATTGTCATCTAAACCAACCCTACCTATCTATCCTGAAAAATTAGTGCTTCAAATCAGAGCTTACTTATTGTCAAAAGTAGTTACTCTCTTTCATGTAGGCCTTTAAGGAAGAGGAGAGATTCTACCGCCTGGACCCAAAAAGAGCGCTGGTGTTCTAAGTTGACCATTCCAAAGTGTTCCAGGTGGATGATCTTTTCTTTGTTGGGTATCTGGGTGCAAAGAAAAATTGGGCAGTGCAGAAGAGAACCATCTCTACATGGATCGTTCTCTGCATTAAAATGTGCTACACATTGGCTACAAATTGCTATCAATGACTTGTTTGAAATGACCTTCTTTTCTCCTAAATTTACCCACAGAAACAGACTTGTCTTTCTATATCTGGGGAGAGACAGCTTTTGCTATCTGCTAGAATGTGTGTATCAACAAAAAAAGTTGTATACATATAGGATGACTGAGTATTTTCTAATTATAAACATTAGCCACAACCGTAATGAAGGCACATTCTTTTTGTTGATGCTTGCTGCAGTAGTTGCTACCCTTGAGCCATTCATCCAATAATGCACACACCAATTAATCTATCCATCCATCAAACCATCCCTTTTGCACTCACTTTTCAATCTGCACTCAGTCACTCATCCATTCAATACCCTTTTGCCACAATGCTCCTCTCACTCTCAGCCTCACCTTGCTACCCCTGCCCTAGCTCGATCTACTCACAGATCCATCTATCCATTCACTCATGCATGCACTCACTTGTCTATTCAGCAGTCTATCCTCTCACATTTAGCCATGCATACAACTCCTCAGATCACTATGCCTACACCATATGCACTTCCTCCTACATCCCTTACTGCACTTGCCTTACCACTCCACCCTTACCTCATACACTGCAACGCTACCTTCATCCATTCATGAACTCAACCATTCATCCATCAATCCTTGCACTACCTTTTACGTCCAATTCAACCATTCTTCCTTATATGCACTCATCTATTCATCCAGCTATTGAATCATTACCACATTCATCGATCTCTGCAATCAAAGAAGCATCTTCACTAATAAGCCTGACCCATTGCCATTGCTTGTTTATTCTGTTAGCTGTCAATAAAACAATGGCGCTATCTCCGAGGGTTGTCTGCTTAGGTCCATCAGATGCATCCAAGGCTGTTGACAGGGAACCTAAAACAGCCTTGAAAAGTATTATCAGACGAGTCTGGTTACTTCTTTTAGCGAGAATGAAAAGTGAAATGTGGGTTTGGAGGTGGTTTGTCCGCAACCCCCAAAGAAATGTTTGAAAAAAATGTTGGAAATTATGCATTTTGCAACACATTTTTCATTATATATTCATACTACATCAATTTTAAAGCACAGCAAATTATGCTTTTACAGTAAACCATGATACATATTTGTGTTGGGAAGAAGGGTACAGACTCTTACAAAGAACAAAAAAAGATTTCAATGTTACCTTGAGATGGAGGTGATGGTAGACATAACTTACAGGATTCAGGGCCTCATTCTGAGTTTCGCCAAACTCGTTAGGTCGGAAGACTGCCACTCCGGTTTTCTACCCGCTGGCCCTATTATGAGTTTCCCGCTTGGCCCAGCAGGAAATTACCCACAACATAGACGTGGGCTTGTAATCGAGCTGGCGGCAATGTTGGGGTGCGTCGGGTACAACAGCACCTGTCATGCTTTTCACTGCCTGTAATGCAGGCAGTGAAAAGCGCGACGGAGCTGTCCATGGGGGACCTCTGCACCCTCTCTCCGCCAGCCTCTGCATGGCGGTGGAATCGATATGCAAAAGCTGGCAGACACAGGAGTCGTAAACCCCAGGACAGCTCTGCTTGCAGAGCTGCCTTTGTGGATTATGACCTCCGCCACCGCCAGGCCATCAGCCACCAAGAAAGTGGCGGTGCTGGAGGTCGGACTGTGGCGCTTTCGCCACTGTCATAATGTGGATGTCTGACCGCTGCGTTGGCGGCGACCTTGAGTCTGGCGGTCCAAGGACCACCAGACTCTTAATCAGGGCCTCAGTGTTTGATACAAGCTGAATAGGATTCCTGAACTGTCCTTATAACAAGAAGATATAAGCTTCTCCCTGCTGCAATATAAACTTTAGATTTCAATATGTAATTTTCCCGACAAAAAACGTAGGTGCTGATTTACATAGTGCAGTGCCACTTTCCTTGCACCCCTTAACGCTACCAAGTGTTGTTCCGTATTTGAGATACGGCACACCATGGTGGTAGTTGGAGAACTAGCATCATCATTTTTTACGCTAGTTTGGCGCTTTGCAGGATTAGCGTAATTTTTTTTTAAAAAAAACCCTAATCCTGCAAAGCACCCAGAGGCGCATAAATAATGGGAGCCTCCTTTTAATGACTGCTTTGAGCAGACATTAAAAATGCACATAAAAATGTCTTAGATTTCTTTGTGCCATTTTTTCAGCTCCCCTTTCAGGGGGACGCCCCTCCTTGCATACATGATCCCTGGCACAGGCATAATGTGGCGCAAGTGGTTACAAAGTGGCGCAATGCAAGCAATGTGGTGTATGATGGGTGCACTGATAGTGCCTGCAGTTAGCTAACCCTCCTGCCCAATGCAATGGCCAGTAGAAATGCAGTTTTGATGGTCAGAAGACTTATAGGTCAGTTGTGCATAGGCTCAAAGAGCGACCAAATTAAGAATGTCAATATAAGGTCCATTAGGGCATGATGATGGGTTTTGGAGGGAAAATATGTGGTAGTCCTTGTAGGAAACGAGTCACACCAGGTGACAAACAGTGATGGCTGATCTGTCAACCACAAGAATGCTGATAGAACCAAAAGATACCCTTTAACATTGCCCAAAGAAAAGTCTTGGAAGGCTAACAAGAGGACAAATAACAGAACCTCAGATAAAGGGGATCAACATTTTTGGAAGCACACCAAGCCACAAATTTGTCCCAACAGCAAGCATATTCCGTCTTGGTTGAGGAATGCCTGCCTTGCAGCATAACACTGCAGACATCTGCAAGGAGGTCAAAAACTGCCAACTGTCGCCACTCAGTCTCCATGCATGAAGTTAAAGCGTGCGTAGATTCGGTTGCAGGACCCTGCCCTTTTCCTGTGACACTAGGGCCCATATTTATACTTTTTGACGCTAAACTGCGCTAACGCAGTTTAGCGTCAAAAAGTTTTGCGCCGGATAACGCCATTCTGAAGCGCCATGCGGGCGCCGTATTTATTGAATGGCGTTAGCCGGCGCAAGCAGACCGGCGCTGCCTGGTGTGCGCGAGAAAAACCACGTACACCAGGCAGCACCGGCGTAGGGGGAAAATGGCGCATGGGCGTCTTAAAATGGGGCAAGTCAGGTTACGTCGAAAAAATCATCGTAACCCGACTTGCGCCATTTATTTTCGACGCCCATCCCCCATCAACATGACTCCTATCATTGTAAAGATAGGAGTCATGCCCCCTTGCCCAATGGCCATGCCCAGGGGACTTCTGTCCCCTGGGCATGGTCATTGGGCATAGTGGCATGTAGGGGGGCACAAATCAGGCCCCCCTATGCCACAAAAAAAAAAAAAAAAATACTTACCTGAACTTACCTTAATGTCCATGGGATGGGTCCCTCCGTCCTTGGGTGTCCTCCTGGGGTGGGCAAGGGTGGCAGGGGGGGTCCCTGGGGGCAGGGGAGGGCACTCTGGGCTCATTTTGAGCCCACTTGTCCCTTAACGCCATGCCTGACCCAGGCGTTAAAAAGCGGCGCAAATGCGCCGTTTCTGGCCACGCCCACTCCCGGGCGTCATTTTTGCCCGGGAGTATAAATACCACGTAAAGGCCTGGGAGTCATTTTTTAAGACGGGAACGCCTCCCTTGCATATCATTAACGCAAGGAAGGGGTTCACGCTAAAAAATGACGCACACTCCGGGCACTTTGGCGCCCGAAGCGTCTAACGCCATAGTATAAATATGGCGTTAGTTGGCGTTAGTTTAGCGTCGAATTTGCGTCGAAAAAAACGACGCAAATTCGGCGCAACCAGAGTATAAATACGGCCCTAGATCCTCCCGTGAAGGCAGCCTGGTTGGAAGCTCACGCTTAGAAGGTCGGGACACTATACTCTCCGCGCCTAACCCGGAGCCAAAAGAATGACTTGGGCCAAGTTGTTCCTGATCTTCTTAAGAACTCTGGGCAGGAGTGGTATTGGCGTGCAACCATACAGGAGGCCTGAGCTCCACTTAAGACTAAATGCATATCCGAGTGAGTCACCTTGGAAACTCCAGCGTGAAGCAGTGCTGACATTGTGCATTCTCAGCAGTGGCAAATAAATCTAAACTAGGTTCTCCCCAATTTCTGAAGAGAGCTTGCGGCTCCTTCAGATAGAGACACCATTCGTAATCCGCTAGGCATCGAAGGCTGGGTATATCTGCTCTGGTGTTCAGAGCCTGCCAGATGTTGAACCACCAGGAATACATCCTGATGTTCCACCCAGGTCCAGAGAAGCAGGGCCTCTTGACCTACAAGTTACTTACCTTTGGTAACGATATATCTGGTAGGGACATATTTTAGTTGAAGATTCCTTACCTTTGAATTTCCCCGGGCGTCAGACTGGATCCGGAGATTTTTTTTCTTCTAGCAGTACCCCTGCGCACTGTTACGTGGCGTTGGTCGACTCCGCGGGTATCATGGTCGTATATAGGCGCCACCTTGGCGCACTGGCAGTTTTTCAGAGATTTCCACATTAGTAGCGCAGAGCCATGAAGACCACTGAGAATGGTGCGCCAGAACTAGGGCCCTTAACGGGAACTACCTGTCCCTAGAAATCAGTTCGCAACGAGGGGAGGATGGGCGGGTCGGTAACGAATCTGCAACTAGAAAATGCCTCTACCAGATATATTACTGAAGGTAAGTAACTTGTACATCTGATAGAGACTTCTAGCTTCAGATTCCTTACCTTAGAATAGATACCCAAGCAATGCCATCCTCGGTGGTGGGCTGCAAATTAAGATCACACCAAAAAATCCTGCAGGACCGAACGGCTAAAATAGCCATCTCTGCGGACCTGACTGTCCAGACAGTTGTGATTGGTGAACGAATACGTTGCAGTGTAACAGATATCCAGGACTGGAACTCTGCATGCTAAGACTGTGGTAGCAGCAGTTGCTCTGGTCGAATGAGCTCGCAAACCCACAGGGGGTTGTTTTTTCACCAAAGCGTAGCACATCTTCTTGCAGAGGACTACCCATCGTGAGATGGTCCTCTTCTGCACCGCCTTCCCTTTCTTCGCACCCACATATCCCACAGAGTTAATTGTCCACCCGGAAATCTGTGGTACGATCTAGATAGAACGCCAATGCTCTTTCTGGATCCAGACGGTGGAGTCTCTCCTCCTCATGTAAGGGATGTTGGGGTGCGTAAAAAGTAGGCACGGTGATAGATTGGCATACGTGAAAAGGCGTTACCACTTTGGGAAGAAAGGAAGCCCTGGTACGAAGCACCACTTTATCAGGATGCACTGCTAGTAATGGTGGCTTTGAACAAAGACCCTGAAGCTCACTTACTCTGCAAGCAGAGGTGATTGCAACCAAGAAAGCTGTTTTAAGTGTTAAGAGCCGTAAAGGACAATTGTGGAGCGGCTCGAAAGGGGCATACGTGAGGTATATGAGGAACAAGTTTAAATCCCACTGGGGCATGATGAATGGAACAGGAGGGAACAGATGAGTAAGACCTTCAAGAAACCTCCCAACAATGGGAGAATTGAAAAGAGAAGGTTGGTCTGGTAGCCTTAAGAAGACAGAGATGACAGACAAATATCCCTTAAGGGTACCCAGAACAGAGCCCTGCTTTGCAAGAGAGAGAATAAAGGAGAGCACCTCTAAGAGAGGTGGAGAGGGGATCAACAGATTTGTTGGTACACAATGCCACAAATTTCTTCCAACGAAAGGCGTATCCTGTCTTGGTGGAGGGACGCCAGACTGTCAAGATGATATTACAGACTTCGGTGGAAGGTCAAAAGCCATCAACTGTCGCCGCTCATTCTCCACGCAAGGAGGGGACTGGACAGGTTCGGGTGGATAACCATCCCCTTCTGCTGCGACAGAAGATCCTCTTAAAGGGGCAGTCTGATCAGAGGATTGATGGCCATGCTCAAGAGCTCTGGATACCAGACTTTTCGTGCCCAGTGCAGAGCTACCAAGATTACTTGGGCCCAGTCTTGCCTGATCTTCAGAACTCAAGGCAGAAGTGGTATTGCCGGTACGTCGTACAGGAGGCCTGAGTTCCACACAGGACGAAATGCGTCACAGAGCGAATGCCACCTTGGAAACTCCAAAGCGTAAAACAGCTTACATTGCACGTTCTCTGCAGAGGCAAACAGATCTAACCAAGGCTCTCCCCACTGCTGAAAGAGACCTTGTGCCACCTCCAGATGGAGACGCCATTTGTGATTGACTAGGCATCGACAGTGGAGTTTGTCTGCTCTGGCGTTCAGAGAGCCTGCCAGATGTTGAACCACCAGGGAAGTGCCCTGGCATTCCAGCCATGTCCAGAAGCGAAGAGCCTCTTGACAAAGGGTCCACGACACCACTCTGCCTTGTTTGTTGCAATACTACTTTCCGGTGGTGTTGTCGGTGAACACCTGCACTACTTTCCCTTTGACAGAGGGAAGGAATGCTTTCAATGCAAGTCAGATTGCCCAGAGCACCAAAAGGTTGATGTGGAGCCAGGACTCCGTCGGAGACCAGAGGCCTCTGATCTCCACCTCTCCCATGTGGCCGCCCCATTCCAGGAGTGCTGCATCTGTCACTACTGTGAGATCTGGCTGGATAAGGGAGAGGGATTTGCCCTTGAATCAATATTGATTCGACAACCACCACTGCAGGTCTTTCGCAGATTTCCCTGATGCTGCGCCCGCTGGAACTTCAGTTCCCACTGCAGACCCACATATGCCATCTGGCATGTTGGACCAGCAGGATGCAGGAGGCCATGAGGCCCAGAAGTCTCAGAATCATTCTCACGGAAATCCAGGATAGAGGCTGAAACATCAGTATCATAGCCCAAATATCCTGGACTCGCTTTTCGGGAGGATAAGTCTGAAACTGCACTGTGTCCAGAACAGCTCCGATGGCAGGGAGTGTCTGAGAGGGAGTCAGGTGTGACTCTGGCACGTTGATAGTGGACCCCAGCGAATGCAGGAGGTTTGCAATAGTCTGGAGGTGGGAGATGACTTTCTGGGGCGTGTCTGCCTTCAACAGCCAGTCGCTGAGGTAGGGAAAGACTGGGACCCCTAACCTGTGCAGCTGAGCAGCAACCACTACCATCTCTTTCGTGAACACCCAAGGGTCACATGGAAGGCCAAAGGGGAGCACAGTGAACTGAAAGTGCTCGTGACCTACCATGAATCGTAGGCAACGCCTGTGGGCTAGGAGGACAGGAATATGGAAGTAGGTGTCCTGCAAGTCCAACGCAACCATCCAGTCTCCATGGTCTATTGCAGAAAGGACCTGAGCCAGGGTTAACATCTTGAACTTCTCCTTCTTGAGGAAGAGATTAGGGACCGGAGGGCTAGGATAGGGCGAAGACCCTTGTCCTTTTTGGGCACCAGAAAGTAGCGGGAATAGCAACCACAACCTACTTCTGGCGCAGGGACCTTCTCTATGGCTCCCTTGGCCAAGAGAACCTTGACTTCCTCGTGGAGAAGAGCTGAATGATCTCCTGACAGGTGACCGAATGATGGTGGAGAAAGTAGCCCCTTCAGACAATCAGTAGAACCCACCTGTCTGTGGTACTGGATTCCCAGTGGGGCATATGAGTGCGAATTCTGCCGCCAACTGGTCCCGGATGCGACAACGGACTAGGAAGATTTTGAGGCACAGGAGGGGCGGAGGTGGACTGGATGGCCTGCTGACTCCCTGATCCACAATGTCAGTGGATCCCACGTCCACGCAGGGGTTGTGTAGCATGCGCGGGTCGGTGGGTTGGTGGAAATGGACGCAGTTGGGTGCCCTTTCCATAGCCACGAAAGGAGCGAGAGGCGGACTGAGGTGGGCGAAGAGCGGCTGCGAGGCCAAGGGACCTAGCTGTAGCCCAGGAATCCTTGAAACGCTCGAGCATAGAGTCCACATTGTCTCCGAAGAGATGAATGCTATCAAAGGAGATGTCCATCAAGGATTGCTGGACATCCCCCGAAAAGCCAGACGTCCTCAACCAGGCGTGGCGTCTCAGTGCCACTGTTGATGTAACCGATCTTCCCAGTGAGTCGCTCAAATATGAGGTGCATGGCCTCAAATCTCTGGCAGTTGGGCAGTAGTCTCTCCAGGAAAGTTGGGGAGGTGCAGAGCGGGCCCAACCCAGAGGCAGGCTCCGTGGCTCATACATGGCACCAGGGGCTACACTGACATTATTCCAACGCCTCATTGGATGACTTGGATTGGAGGGGCGAAGAACGCTTTGACTTCTTAGACTTTTTGTGGGACTTACTCGATGAATTTGAGAGTGATGTCTAGCATGTGGAATGGCTCCATGAATGGTCCAAGACCTTCCCCACAAGTGGGACCTGAAGCATCATAGTCAACCATACTCTGGCAACAAGGAGCTTCAGTGGTCGCTCCCATAGTGCCTTGGGGTTCATGGGGCAACAGTCCTCACAGGACTTGGAGTTGTGTTGTGGCTCTGCTCCAGGCACCAGAGACAAACACGGTGAGGATATCTCAGCGAGATCTGAGTGTGACAGGACCACAGGGTTTAAACCCCAAAGGAGTTTTGGGGGACAGTACACACTGGGAGACTAAGGCCCAAATTTAAGAGGGCCTAGCATCACTTTACTTTCATTTTTTTAGACGCTAAGGTGGCCTTTTTCCCATGCCATATTTACAAAGTGGTGCAAGGCATAATGTATGCAAAGGGGGCTTTCTCACGTTGGAAGGGGGTTGGGGGAATGGCAGAAAGAAATCCAAAGGATTTCTTTGGATCATTTTTTTGTGGCACTTTTAACGCCTGCTCAGAGCAGGCATTAAAAGGGGGGCACACACCATTGTTTACAATAAGCCCCTATGTACTGTTCAGGGTTAGTGCCCCAATTTTGCCGCTAACCCTGAACAGTACATCAATAGTGTCAAATATTTTGCCATTACTGCCCCAGCCCCATGATGCGCTGTGTCTTAGATACGGCGCACACATGGTGGCGCTAGGGGGGCGCTAAGGGGCGCAACTGGGTGCAGCGCCACTTTCCTTAAATCTGCCCCTAAGTCTCCAATTTAGTCAACAAAACATCAAGAAAACTGTCCTAAGTGGACAGAGGTAGCTCTTCTCAATCTGCGTTGATAGCACAGAAAGAAAGAACTGGTGTCCAAACACTAGAGTGGTACCTATATAGGCACCGCACACATCACTCCCAGCGCAGATGACATCACAGCCACTTACTAGCGGACAGAGATACTGCTCAGAAAGTTTCCACATCCAGTCTGATGTCTGGGGGATATTCTAAGGTAAGAAATCTGCAAGTAGAAGTCTCGATCAGATACCTAATTTACAATCATCATAGAGGCAAGGCACTTACCACTCAAAATGCATTTCAGTGGTTGGGCAGGAATGTGGACTGTTGCATAGTTGCCAACTCTACTGATATAGGAGGCAGGCTACTGATTTGTGGCAAACACAGCCCACAGACACCTCTGGGTCAACATACTACTTTTTGGGAAGCTACTAAATGAACACCCCAAACAAGAAAAGCGTTACCAACAAGTCCCTGTAAGTATTGTAGTGTTGCATGCTTTGCAGTTGTTAATGGAGTCATCAAGTGGCATCACTACACCATAAAGGCAAGTTTGCTGACAAGGAAATTTGTAAGGCTCCAAATGTCGCTCATATATGTCATGATATTTATTTCTCATGATGATATCAGGGGCTGAAGCTACATAACCTTTTTCTCAGACCAGCTGCCACACTGGGAGAAGACCTGGCAAAATGTCACTTCTCTTTCCGATAGGCAGAATTCTTGACGCTGCATTTCTTCTCAGCAGTATGTAGTTGTCTTAAGCACGGCAACAGCTAGACAATAAACAAAAGTATCATAGCTTGAGATTTTAGGCATTTTCCATAATTTCAATATCTCAATCTTTGTCATGGATAGAGAGGCCGAGATTCATCTCTGACGACAGTGCATGACTTCTGGGATATTGCATGTATCATGAAGAAGGACAGACTCCATGAGATGGCAAAGGACTCCTAATCCCACCTCCATCCTCGCCCACATATTGGACCAGTGTTCATTCTGACTGTCCCAAAGAAGATTGACAATATCACAATTGAGTTGTGTTGATCCTGCACACTGAGCATGACCCAGCCAATTGTAATTGGAATGGATATTGGTCCCATTAGTGTAGTATTGCAAAGTATCTCAGTTTAAGCTTGTTTCCCACCAGTGTCTAGGACTTTGAGCTGTTGGACAGGAGAAGCAATGATCAACGATTATAGAGTCCTGACACCACACTCATGTAAGAGACTAAAGGTGCTTAGGTATTTGGGGATAGCAGATTGGGTTACGTATACAGTAGCCAGGTGCAGCAAAGGACACATAATGGCTTAGTTGTCAGTATCTCCAGAGGTTCTAAAACTTCTAGGTTGTGGGACCTAAACACACAAAGGGGTGAAGAATAGATTGCTCCTTGAGCAGTGAGGCAGGGGCACCACTAAAGGTAGGAAGCATGTATTTAATCTGATGTAACTGTTGGGCCAAGGAGCATTACTTCATGTGTACAGGCATATAAACTGACTGACTCCGTAGAGGCATGAAGCTTTTAACCAGGACTTAGCACCTCCACAGATAACATTTGTAATGTCCCTTTATGGAGAGTTTGGGTAAAACAACCAGCCCAGCTCACCAATTCTAGCCTCAAACATGTTCAGCGCAGAAAACAATTGTTTTCTCGTTTTCAAAACCATCTCTACCTGCATCTTAGTCAAGTGTAACTTAGGACATGAGAGATGGGTAGATAGGTGCTCAGTCATGCTAAGTCATGTGACACCCCGAGTCTAAATGCCATTGTTGAAACCCCCTCTTAATAACATAATGCTGCAGATCACCAAAGGCAACAATAAAAAGTGCTACGAGGGCCATACACTTCTCCCCTCACAACATGCATCTTAATGAGCCAACCGTCTTCACCTGGAATGGGCGAAAGGTGCGTCATCAATCATACATCATAATCAGGAGTCCTTAGGAGGTGATCTTGATTTGTCACTGGGCTCATGTCTTCCCTCCAGAAGTCCAGTGACATAAATACTTCCAAGTGCGGGTCAGTGGTAGATCTATCTGAAGAAGACTGCTAGTGCCGTTGGTGTTGCTCAGTTTGCTGGTTGTTTATCAGTGAAGAGTCCAGTAGCTTCTCAAGAGAGATGGTATCATAAAATTCCTTGATCTTCGTATCAATCATTACCAACATGGTATCTGAGTCAAGCAATCTAAAGTTGGAGTCTGAGAGCTAGAAACTTCTTCCTTTTCACATTGGTTTTAGATGAAAATTCTTGGGAGAAATCTAGCTTGTGTTCTCCAAATGAAAAGGTGCTATTCTTCTCGCCATAAATGATTGATTAGCTGGCGTGTCTTTGAATGTCTGAAAAAAAAAATATGACTATTATAGGTTTTGGCTACAACCTTATGTTCTAATCTCAGACTGGTCCACTGCCGCCTTTGGAACTCCAAGGGCAGGCCAAAGGCCAAGCTTGTTAATTCTGGGATGAAAGGAATGAGAAATTCTTTAACTTCTCTGGAACCTATGTGAATCTTACTTTGTCTCTCCAATATTCGTGTAACTCGATTATTTTTGTAGGCCCCAATGGTCCTGTTTCCAATCAAACAACTCCCCAACAAAGAGTTGCAGGTTTTGGATGTCACCTTGTGAAATTAGTGATGGCATAGCTGTGAATAACTACGATACTGTAAGATTTTCAGTAAGTTGCCACAACTATTGTAACTTTTTTTTTAGTCAAGCTTCTCAAATTGTACAGCGGTCATCAGTGTTTTCAGCTTAAGCCTTTCTGACGTCGTCAGATTAATTTTGAATTCTGAGACAGAATTTGTTTGTGCAAGTTTAAATTATATATCTTGTATGGACTTCTCTGGGTTTGTCACAGTGAGCTTAATTTTATTTGCACTGCAACTGATTCAGAAAACGTCAGCACCTAGTTTCGCACCCTTCATATCTGGGTTGTCCCTCACACTCTGTAGAAAAGGCTTGACAGAGCAAAAAAAAGAAGAAATGAGACAGCCCTGTTTCTTTTCTCTACTTGTGTTGATTATTTCAGTTAATCTACCTAACAGTGTAATTTTTGTGGCTGGATATTAATAATAAAATTTTATGTCTGTATAAAACGGTGTCCAAGTCCTATATTTTGTATTACCACCATTATGAAGGCCCAGTCAACATGCCCAAATGGCTTCTCGGTGTCTAAATAGTAAGACCGTTGTTTTGCCTCCCCTATGAGCCATGATAATGGTGTGTAGACCCTTCTTTGTATAGTCACAGGATTCTCTTTCAGAGATGAAATCTGTCTGTTTAGGGTGGAACAGGTCTGGGCGCAGGGTTTCTAATCTGGACACAAGAAACCCAGCAAACATTTTAATATCTAAATTGTGCAGTGATATGGGCCTGTGTCACTGGCATCTAATGTGGTCCTTACCCACCCTCATGTGTTAAACTGATATGTATTTCAATAATTGTACAGAAAGGGAGGTCAGTGATACCATATTATTCATCAGGTTTGTAAGGGTCCCCAGAAACAGGTTTGCAGGACTTACAAAAAAATATAACTCCATCTCGACCATGGGAATTTTACAGTTTGAGGTTGTGGATGACTTGTAATACATTTTCGGTGATGGACTGATCAAGATATTCCGAAGAGTATTCTGATATGTTGGGTTAGGGGATGGTTAGCAAGGTAGCGTTCCTTATTCTGCCCGTCACTGGGCTCCAGTGTGTATAAGTTATTATAGCACATGTGTAAGGCTGGCAATTTCTCTGGCTCAGTTATAGCTGGTTGAAAATTGTTATATCATAGTATTTTTCAACCTAAGATCGCGCATGTCATGGTTGAAATTTTAAGCAAAGCTACTTTACTGTTCTCCTGTTTTTCTTGACCATAGTCGCCTCTGCAATTAATTGGCTCCAAGTCACAACTTTCAAAACGCCCCAGTGTAGCTATGCAATAACTTCCTCTCCCGAGGTATTCTGTAAGTAGTCCTTAATGCATGTCACTGTATTAGTTTTTAACAGGAGGTCGTTGAGATTCGAGAAGACATTCCGAGGTAGGTGTTTGTCTCGAATCCATTGGAATGAGCAGGTGAGGGACCATGGGCTTATAGGGTAGTTGTCTAATCTGGAGGGAGTTGATTTTGTCTAATTCCTTAAGGATACTAATGTGCTTTATCATGTCTATTAAGCCCTTGGATACTGTATACTTATTGTGGATAGTATGCCTTCTAACTATTTATCTGTTGATTATTTTGTGTGGAAAGCTGGCATTATTCAGTACACAGTGTGTTTTGTTATATCATGAATTGTTTCTGCCCCATGATGGCGGCTTAGTTAGTGGTTTTCCTCCCCTTCCCTCAATTTCTCCCTCACCTTTCTTCAATACTTTAAAAGTTCAAAATTTAAAAACTAGCCGCAAACATAAACCCCACCCCTATGAAATTGTGTGCTACCTCCATTAATAAAATTGCCACAGAATTTTGCCCGTGTTATGCATGTATTCTTCGCCTCCTCCAGCAGGAACTGGCCTACTATTCTTCCTCTTATGACCCCCTTCCTTTATTTCTTAGGTTGATTATTAAGTCGCCAGGGATACCTTCCTTTGAGGTCATGTTGTTATTGCAGGTTTTATGGTGGGCCACTGAAAGGCATTTTAATTTTATGAAGGTGTTCCAGTGCTTCTCTGCTTCCTAGGTTGGTTTGTTAGCTTCCTCCACATTGACTGCCAGATTCCAGATCTTACATGCTTCAATAAGGGAATTCTTTGTCCATTGCTTCTTTCCATTTGAACGAATGTGGAACTGGTGTCCCAAGCGTCACCGCACCACTTGCTTATACTGTACACATCATCATGGCAGTAACTGTTAAGAGACTGTAACGTTTCTGCAGCATCAGGGGTAACAGGTCTTGAAATATTTGGATCTCCGTGCTGTTCAGTGAAATAACATTGTTAGCTCTTACTCTGGATGGTTCCTTCTTTGTTCTCTGATATGTGAAGACATGAGCTAGGATTTCTGGAGGAGTAGGTTGGTTAGGTTGTCTGAAGACTGGTCTGTAGACTGTCAATTGGTAGTGGCGTGGCATGTCATAGGGTTTTCAAAAAGGGATTCGAGTAGGTATTTAACAAATTTTTTAATGTCTTTGCCCACTACCCCTTGTGGAAATCCGCTTACATCAATATTGTTTAGCCACAAGCAATTTTACAAATCATCTTATATCTGTAAAATTATGTTTTGCTCCTTGAGTAGTAGAAGGAGTGATCTGTATTTCTCCAAGTCCAGGGTTTTCACATAAAGAGTGCCCTCCAGCTTTTTGCCTCTTTACCCTAGCTCTCTAAGGCCCTTGTGAACCTCCTTAAGATTTTCTCTTAATTCAGTGGTGTGTGCCACTTTAATTTCAGATTTACCTTGTTAAAGGATTCCTACATGAAGCTTCTGGTAACTACAATCATTGTCCTTCTGGTGGTCATTCCCTTCTCTAAGTTTTCTTGAGAGGGTTGGGCCTGCCTATCTCTTTTTTCCCTCTTCACTGCAGCTCATGGTTGTTGTAGGATGTTGTTAATTGATCTCTGCTTTTTGTTTTTTTTTATCATGTTGACCATTGTGCCATTAGCATGGGTGGATTTCTCTAATTAGTTTTGTAAATTTTGTAAATACAGCGCAAGGCATAGCGCCACCAGAGCGTCACTAAAAGTGATGCTCGGGTTGCGCTGGGAGCTCTTAATTATGCCATATGGTTTTACTGATAAAACGATGCTGCACACATGGGTTTCAGTGATTTTTTACCATTTGTGCATCACCAAGTAAAGTGTCTTGATTTAGTTTGATCCTATTAAAATCTTTTCTTCCCTCACATTTCAGAATTTAAAAATGTGCTTAATTTTTGCTTTCCTAACTGCTGAATGTGTACATTTAATTTACAGGTATTTACATTTCGTAGTGTTACAAAAAATAATATCATACAGCCATTTTCATTACACTATTGCACCCTAGCAAGATTGTCCAAGAATTCACTTTAGTTTTTTTTGTTTGACTGAAAAGTGAGAGGGGCTTGTAAACACCAATTACTGTGTTAAAAAAGTAACAATTTGTCAGAACACATTGCCTTACATTTGGCCTCTATCTTTGCAGCGCAGCAAATGTGACAAGATAGATACAGAATTTTAAGACATCTTTATTCATTGTTCAAACTTTCACGATCCACCAAAAATTGGCTCACAGCCCACAGTTTGGGAAACAGTGCTCTAGGTAATATACCAAGGGAACAGTGCAGATACAACATCTATGCAAAACATGTAAAAGGTAAGGAATTCCCTTACAAAGTACCATATAGGTGGTAATTTACCCCAATGCAGATTACACCAGAAAGACCCCGAAAGGCCAGAGTAGGGAAGGTGCTTTTTTCTTTGACAAAGTTTAAATGTACGGTTAAACAAAATGCCAATAAAAACGATTCAGACTAAAAGTTGGTGATATATTTGGTTCTGTATGAAGCTTCCTGCAAAATGGCATATTTGTGGATTTCCTGGACAGGACTATGCAAGACTAATTCTAGACCCCATGGTTTTTCGTTACGTTATGCTCTCAAGCATCTTGAAACATTTTTATCAGGGTGCCCTAAACTTGTATCCAAACCACTTACTTGCAATCAGTTTACATTGCAAAAAAGGAACAATCAAGAATATTTAGCGACTGCTCGATATGTTCATAAATGCTCAAAAATAGCCTTATTCAATGAAACTCTGTTGAGTATGTGATTTCAGCACCCGGTTTCTCTCCCTCATTCCATTTGTTTCCTTCAGAACAGTCTGTCTTCATATTCACCTTCTTCATGGTGCTCTATAGTGGCACTCTCTCGGTCTCCATTACCTCGTTCCTCTCTAGACTATTTTCTTCCCTCTTTCTCTATTTTCACTCTTTTTTGGTCTTAATATTTTCCTTCTTTCCATCTTGTTGTTCTACTGTCTTTTTGTCTCTGCCCTTTTTCCCCAGCTCACCTCACAGTTTTTTTCCTGTTTCTCTCCTTGGCAAGTCCCATTAGTCTCCTGCACAGACTAGTGCTTCTGTTAGAGGGATAATGCCCTTCACTGTGAGAAAAGTGAAACCAAAACCTGGATGAGCTACATATATGCCTCAGGGTCTAATCTAGCATATGCTATCACAGCTCAACTGGTCTGCAGTCTTACCTGCTGCTAAACCATCACATCAGCCAAGTGTCCCAGGGATCGAAGTCATAGCTTGAGGAGGGCCTGCAGGTGTGTGGACTGTCTTGACTACTCCACATTAGTCCACAAAATGGGATGCCAGAAAGAGAAACCAAGTTCCTGGTCAAACACCATTTGAAATCCAATCTGAAGCTTTACATCTTCAACCTAAAGCACAGTTGGTGGCATTTAAATGTAGTTTCTGGGCTGGTTCATAGAACCCATGAAATAGTCTACTGCAGATTGAAAATGACCACTATCTCCTTGAGTATTTAAGCAAGTCAAAAGAACATATGTAAGAGTTTGTTAATTGTAGTTTAGTTGTTTACTTCCTGCGTCTCCTGTCCAGACAGTTCACCACATAATATCTTCAGTACTTTCAGATAAGCACTTGGCAAGATGACTGTCGATATCCAAAGCAGTGAATCTGCAACGGAAGACGTGAACGTGTTACTGGAGTACATGAGGCTTGCTACAATGATGAAATCTAGCAAGACATTTCTTCTCACCGATTACAGAACCCCACTACGATCTTTATTACACAAGAGCTACCCAGTTTGTATGTGCATCAGTCCCTAGCCAAACATGTCTCATAAAGGAACAACCGGAATGAAGTTAATACAACAGAGCAGAAAACAGCTGTTTAGAAAGCCAGTTACAACGTATAAGTGCTGTCAATAACTTAAGCTGTTCTGCTCTTTCAGAAGGAGTGCATAGATAGATAGATGGACAGACAGATAGACAGACAGGCTGGCAGCACTCCTAACAATAAAGATATACAAAAAAAATGCATGACAAAACAAGCATTTACAAAGCCAATAGGTTGATAGCCAATGTTAAAAATGCTGGCTTTGCCAATGCTTATTGTACTCAGGGTGCATGAACATGCGCACCACAACTCACTGCCCTGGTCCATGTAGGGAGCACACTCACATATTGGAGAAAGACTATTATGATTTCCTTTTACAAAAGAATGAAGCACACTGACAGGCGAACTAGGTTACTCTGTTAATGGCAGTAAGAGCAAACAGAGAAGGCAGTGGAGTAGAAAGTGTTACGGGAATACGGGGTTGCGAAAGTTTGCAATATTACACCTCATCTTTGAATCCTCTGTACTGGGTTATCAGTAGACCACTGTTCTTCCTCAAGAGTGTCAACAGGCAAGGGAAACTGCGAAAGTTGAACTATACAACCATCAGTGTACATAACACACTCAACAAATGAAGGCGGTGTATTGAACTAACACACATAGGCTGAACTGGCCGATTTACAAATGTCACATTCATTACAAGTACAGTATTCAACGCAATCAAATATCACACATAAGTTTACTGCCTTCTGCATATAAAAACCATAAAACTGTACAAAAACAAACCATCAACCAAAAAAATACAAAAGTGCTTTACAATTAACATGAAGAGCTAGTCCTACCGCGACTGTCGATAATTGTTGAAATATCTGTGGCCAGTCCACCACCCGGAGAAAAGTACAGGTGTATATAGTACAGCGGATCCTGTTGAAAGGGCACTTTATGTGGGGTGGTTTATATAAACATAAAGGGTTCAGCCATGCTGGTGCAAAATATTAGGTTGCTAAAAATGTAAACTGTATTTTGTGCTTTGCTTTCCTGTCTTTGTTTTGTCACCTTCCATCTGCCTGCTGGGAAATATATCCGCACCTATAGGAAATGCACAATGTTCCTTTGCAGTGAAACCTGCTGTATGTGGTACAGAATTCATATTAATGCGCTTACTCTCTGAGAGGTGTGAAGGATTTGTTATTTTTGGGAGGATTGTGCATAAACAAGGGTTTCAGAGATCTATGTATGCAAAGATTCAATTCTGTAAAAAACTGACATCCAATAGAGTCTGAAAACTAACCTCAAACTAAAATTCAAGATTCACCAATCATACGTGTTACACAGTATAAATGTTCTACCTTGCAAATATTTCTCTTACTAGCCCAATATGCTATTTATTCTTTTATTAGGGCTCTCTTCCCCGAATTCCTCTAATTCATTATCAGCTGTTCTTAGTGATTGTGTATGTTGTACAATAATGGTTACTACTGCGCCTACCTCTCAACATTACTCATCTGGCCAAGGTAACTTGACCTTACACACCCTGTTTATAATAGTCACTATCAACATCTCTAATGTATACCATCACCGTTTTGTATTTCGCCTTCTAAAAATAAATTCACAAAAATACTATCATTTAAAATTAAAATAAATTCTGTCTCATAGGATCTTGTTTCCCAGATTTTCTTTTTAAAGAATGTATATTTAGGCCACAGATTCGAAAAAGACCTTTTACAAAGTAGAGGTTGTGGTGTATTTTGTTCTAGCCGAGTACAGCCACGCAACCAAATAAGAATACAGATGGATGTTGGGGACTCAAGAAGAAGTAGCACAGTAGTCCAGAGTCTGGTCCAAATACACATTGATACTGAAATACAAAACAAATAAGCATTTACAATGCAACGGGTCTCGCATTTGCTCATGTTAGAGCTGATCGCGTTGTAAACTCCTAACCCGACTTTTCACCTATCGGGCAAAAGTGCATTTGTGTACATAACCCGAAAAAGTGAAATTAACTATGTAAAGCGCTCGACTTCTGCCAAGCGAGATCGCGCTCGTAAATTAGAGAAAAAGAAGTCCACGAGCCCGATGGAAAACAGCGAGCCTCGCATGTTTTCTGTACTTGGTCGCTGCGCTCGAGGAGGGCTAGCCACCGGAAAAGGCATGAAAGACTAATGAAAGCAAGCAGATTTTATTAGGCAAGCCCACGAACCAATAAAAAACACTGACGTGAAGTTGACAGGGCTCCGAGCCCTTTTCTAAATACTAAAGCGTCTCGCTGCGATACGCATGCGCGAGCGCATGCAACGCAGGCTCGACCCTAAAAAAGGAGAGAAGGTGGCTTAATTAGGATGTAAAACCACAGTGCCCTTTGATTCAGGTCCACCCTGCAGTCTTGAACTGATACGGTTCCTTCATCCCGGGGCACACGCCTAGCGTTCTTGCAGCTCTGATTTAAATTGGTTATTTAACTCTGCGTTCTCCATTATACAATGTCATTGCCAGTACTCCAGTGCCTGCCACCCACCGTCCACCAGGTGGTTTTGTGGACTATAGCAGCCCACAGAAAATATGCCCCGCATGACCCAAATATCTGTTTCCATGATTGTACACTTTACTCTGTTTAGTTTGTTAGATTTTCAAATTTTATATTTTGTATTGTGCTGTTGGCAAGGAAAAGGCTTTAGCATGGTTGGGATGCTAAAGTGGGAGGGGGAGGTGAGTTTTAAAAAAACTGCTGGCATAGATGCCACGGTTACGGGCCAAGTCAAGATGTGAAATCTGATACCCGCCATGACCTACAATACAAGGTTAATTAGATTATTAACCTGAAATATACGAGGCGTCAACAACCCAAAAACACCTAGACAGGTCTTCGCTTATTGAAGCTGCGCTACTGCAGGAGACACATCTGACACCCTCTGCTAAATTGACGGTAGGAAGGAAATGGGCTGGCATTTGAATATGCCCGTCCTACTCCTCAAATTCTAGAGGGGTGCTCCTGATCAAGAAATAGGTTCCCTTTACATTAAACCCATTGACGAGGGCAGATAGGTTATTGTTCAGGGTATGCTGGGTAGGACAATAGTCAATACATATTGCCCCAACAGAGATGACCCCGACTTTTAATCCAGAGGGTGGGGTAGACTATACATCCTTCACTCATCCGCCATGATATGGGGCAGGAATCTCAATGTTTACTTAGACAAAGTGCTGGACTAGTCTGCCTCAGCAAACTGGCAGGGTAGGAACGCGCACCAGGCTCTGCATGACGGTATGAGTATGGGCTGATGGATGCTTGGAGACTCCACCATTGAACAGAAAGGAAGGGCACCTTTTTCTCCACAGTACATAAGTCATGGTCCAGCCTAGACTATTGGCTAGCTAAGAGGGAATTGTGTACATGGGTGACTGATGTACAGCACTTGCCAAGGACCTTGTCTGACCACTCCCCAGTACTACTGGAACTAGCAATTTCCTCAGATATACTGTTGCAGTTTCAGTGGCAACTTCAAACCACTGAGCTCCTGGACCCTGCGTTCAGAGACGGGCTACACAAAGAGATAACACAATACTTTGAAGAAAACACCGGATCAGTAGAAGGGGTGGGGACCTTGTGGGAAGCATTTAAAGTGACCATATGTGGAACAGGTATTTGTCTCCAAGCTCGGATCCTAAACATCCATCAGATCCTGCATACGTGCTACAGAGCTCAGATTACAACACCTGCCAAGACTGAGTCACAGCCCACTATTACCGCGCTCACTACCATTAGGGAACAGATCACAGAATACAACAATACAACTACACAAGAGTTACAACACCAATCGTGATGGTGGGTTGTTATCATGTATGGCAAGGGGGGGAGGGGCCATCTGAGCCGCAGTCTGGCGACAAAAATAAAGGAACCATGGGCCCAGCACCACTTGCGGGATGGCTGTAGCACCTTCTCGATGTGTTAATACTGCCGAATCAAGCACGTTTCATATGTCTCGGTCCACAACTCACAATTTGCGCACACTCTTCATGGTCCCACACCAATTAAACCACTCAATACAAGCGGCAGCAGTCCTACTGCATGCCACACAAGCATTTCACTCTATACAATGGACATATACGTTCACAGTTCTTCACCGCATTGGCTGGTCGCAGACATTTTCATGCTGGGTCAGACTACTCTATACCAGCCCTGTAGCGCAAGTGCGCATAAACGGTTACCTCGGACCAATTTAAAATACATAGGAGGACCCGCCATTACTATTTGCACGAACACTGGAGCCCTTTGTATGCTTAATAAGACAAAAACACAAGAAGGCTGCACTGTGCTTTCATCAACATCCCCTGATCATACCTCTTTACGCCAACGAATGGTGCCGTTTGTACATGACCCCGAAGAACAATTATACCCATTAATTAGGGTATGTGCCAAATACAAGTGGTATTCTGGCCTTAGCATTAATTGGGCTAAATTCACTACTATACGCTCATGCCCACCGCAAAACCCTGCATGCTACATTACCCGCTGGAATGGAAGGAAGAGTGTAACGAAATGCCTCCTTGGCATGGTTACCCCCTGAATTTTTGCCTTTGCTAATGCCAAGTTATGATTGAAAGTGTGCTGGGACCCTGCTAACCAGGCCTCAGCACCAAGTGTTCTCTCCCTAAACTGAACCTTTGTTTCCACAATTGGCACAACCCTGGCACTGAGATAAGTCCCTTGTAAATGGTACCCCTCGTATCAAGGGCCCTGATGCCAGGGAAGGTCTCCAAGGGCTGCAGCATGTCTTATGCCACCCTGGGGACCCCTCACTCAGCACATGCATACTGCCTCACAGCTTGTGTGTGCTGTGGGGAGAAAAAGACTAAGTCGACATGGCACTCCCCTCAGAGTGCCATGCCAGCCTCACACTGCTTGTGGCATAGGTAAGTCACCCCTCTAGCAGGCCTCACAGCCCTAAGGCAGGGTGCACTATACCACAGGTGAGGGCATATGTGCATGAGCACTATGCCCCTATAGAGTCTAAGCAAAGCTTTAGACATTGTAAGTGCAGGGTAGCCATAAGAGTATATTGTCTGGGAGTTTGTCAAACATGAACTCCACAGTTCCATAATGGCTACACTGAAATCTGGGAAGTTTGGTATCAAACTTCTCAGCACAATAAATGCACACTGATGCCAGTGTGGAATTTATTGTAAAATGCACCCAGAGGGCATTTTAGAGATGCCCCCTGAATACCAATCCGACTACTAGTGTTAGGCTGACCAGTTCTTGCCAGCCTGCCACAAACCAGACGAGTTGCTGGCCACATGGGGAGAGTGCCTTTGTCACTCTGTGGCCAGGAACAAAGCCTGTACTGGGTGGAGGTGCTTCTCACCTCCCCCTACAGGAACTGTAACACCTAGCGTTAAGCCTCAAAGGCTCACCCCTTTTGTTACAGCACCCCAGGGCATCCCAGCTAGTGGGGATGCCCACCCCTCCAGCCACTGCCCCCACTTTTAGCAGCAAGGCTGGAGGAGATAATGAGAAAAACAAGGAGGAGTCACCCACCAGTCAGGACAGCCCCTAAGGTGTCCTGAGCTGAGGTAACCCCTGCCTTTAGAAATCCTCCATCTTAAGTTTGGATGATTCCCCAATAGGATTAGGGATGTGCCCTCCTCCCCTCAGGGAGGAGGCACAAAGAGGGTGTAGCCACCCTCCAGGACAGTAGCCATTGGCTACTGCCCTCCCAGACCTAAACACACCCCTAAATTTACCATTTAGGGGCACCCCAGAACCCAGGAAATGGGATTCCTGCAACCTGAAGAAACAAGAAGGACTGCTGACCTACAAGCCCTGCAGAGAAGACAGAAGACAACAACTGCTTTGGCCTCAGCCCTACCAGCCTGTCTCCTGACTCGAAAACCTGCAACCAGCGACGCATCTGACAGGGACCAGAGACCTCTGAAGCCTCAGAAGACTGCCCTGGACCAAAGGACCAAGAAACTCCCGCGAGCAGCGGCTCTGCTCAATTTCAACAACAACTTTGCAACTTTCTTGCAACTTTAAAGAACTTCACTCTTCCTGCCGGAAGCATGAGACTTCACCCTCTGCACCAGACGCCCCTGGCTCGAGATCCAGAGAACAAACACCACAGGGAGGACTCCCAGGCAACTGCGACCTCGTGAGTAGCCAGAGAAGACCCCCCCCCCCGGACCCTCACAGCGACGCATGCAGAGAGAATCCTGAGGCTCCCCCTGACCGCGACTGCCTGTAACAAGGGACCCGATGCCTGGACCAAGCACTGCACCTGCAGCCCCCAGGACCAGAAGGAACCGAACTTCAGTGCAGGAGTGATCCTCAGGCGACCCTCTGTCTGTTCTTCTGACCCGAGAAGCCCCCCTGTGCCCTGCCTGCACCGCTAGAGTGACCCCCCGGGTCCCTCCATTGAAACCAATACAAAACCCGACCTTTGCACACTGCACCCGGCCGCCCCTGTGCCCCCCGAGGACGTAGGTACTTACCTGCTGGCAGACCGGAACCGGAGCACCCCTGTTCTCATGGGCGCCTATGTGTTTTGGGCACCTCTTTGATCTCTGCACCTGACTGGCCCTGGGCTGCTGGTGTGGTAACTCTGGGGGTTGCCTTGAACCCCCAACGGTGGGCCTCCTATGCCCAGGAACTGAGACTTGTAAGTGTCTTACTTACCTCACAATCTAACCAATACTTACCTCCCACAGGAACTGTTGATTGTTGCACTGTGTCTACTTTTAAAAGAGCTTATTGCCATTTTAACCAAAACTGTACATGATATTGCTTTAATTCAAAGTTCCTAACTTACCTGTGTGGAGTACCTTGCATTTTATGGATTTACTTCAAATCTTGAACTTGAGGTTCTAAAAATAAATTAAGAAAATATATTTTTCTACTTAAAAACTATTGGCCTGGAGTTAAGTCTTTGAGTGTGTGTTCCTCATTTATTGCCTGTGTGTGTACAACAAATACTTAACACTACCCTCTGATAAGCCTACTTCTAGTCCACACTACCACACTACCACAAAATAGAGCATTAGAATTATCTAATTTTGCCACTATATTACCTCTAAGCGGAACCCTTGGACTCTGTGCACACTATCGCTTACTTTGAAATAGTATATACAGAGCCAACTTCCTACAAAGAGCCTGTCAAATATTTAGACATATGGATACATCGAGTTCTGGTGGTAGTTGTGCGCCAAAATTACGGTGTGGCAATCACTAAACTAGAAGCCCAGGTCGCCAGCTGGTCGAGGTTACCCTGTCTCTTGTTCAAAGTATTGCAATTATGAAAAATGAATGTTATTACCAACATTCCCCTATACCTATTCATTAACATACCCATTATTTTAACAAAAGCCTTCTTCTTTACTCTCCAATCCCACTTAGTGACACTAGCCTCAGCAGGAAAGCAGCCACAAGTTGGCTGGAGCACGCTTATGTGACTGTGTGCACAGGGCAGACTGAAGCCCCAGATCTCTTCTTGTATTATCTCTTTGTGAAGCACAATTTGCACATTACTGGTACTTCCAGACCAAATATCCGCCTCGCATTGCGAAGGAAGCAGACGATCTGCACCCTCTAAGATCACAGTACTGTTACCTCACAAGCATAGGGTGTACCATGCCAGGAAGTCAACACTATACAATGCACTGTGCGTGAGCGGAACACACTCAATGTACGGGCTGATAGACTTTCTATCTACGCACCTGCGTTGCCACTACCACCTCACCCGGCCCTCACCATCACTCAGGAAACAAAGGTTCTCTCCATATTTAAGAATTATACACTTTAAGCACCTGCACCAAGTATATAACACCACACTCAAGTTACACAAATATGGGCTCTGGTCGGACACAAAATGTAAGGGCACTGAACTGGCTTCCTGCACCTGGCCTGTACCTGTGACAGGGTGCAGGGGTTCTGGACGCAGGTGGCGCAGGCCCAGTCTGAGAGTTGCAGGAGGTTGCGTGCACTCCTCAAATGTGTTTCTTGGGACTCAGTCAGTCAGTCATAAATTCCTTTATTTGGCTTAAGCCTTAAAAGTATAAAAACAATGAATTGTACCAAATTCCTTATAAAAAAAAATCCTATCTCTTAAACAGTTAATTATACAAAGTTCATTAAAATTGTCTTATTACTTTATGCAATCACATACAAAATTCTGAATTCATTCTAATTCTTATCAACCAACTCTATCATAATTTATTAAATTATTCTAACCTTAAATTAATTTTTCCTACCAATCCCTCAAGGTACAAGGTGCCCACCAAGTTGTCCCACATGTGATTCTAATAAGACTGAAATCCTTACAGTTTCATAAAGTGCGATTTTCAATATGGGGTGCTCTATATTTGCTTTAAGCCGCACTATAACGTGGCAAACTTTCTATATTTACCATCAGCCAATATAATTTTTAAAATAATCAATTTACTTTTTAGACTCCTCATTCACCTTTGCTACCTATATTACACCAGGCCCTATAAGTCGAGTTAAAACCCATCTTAATCCACTTAAAAATTGGCCTAACGCACAAGTTACATTCAGAAACCTCATGCCGATAGTAACTTGAGCGCTTGATCCCGATTAATAATATTATACTCCTTCAAAATTGGTCTTAAAAAATTCTTACGCACTTGTAAAAGACAATAACAATCCAAAAGTAGATGTTGCGTGCTACATTTCTGTAGTAAACCACAAGTACAAAGGCCCTGGGTGTTCTTAAGAAATGCTTTTAGTTTGGGATCCCTATAACCAAGTTTAACCCAATTCTGAACTGTAACACTGAGTACCTTAATCTTGGGTTAGGCAGATCCTCTAATTAGGGGAAATTTTTCGGATTCCTCCATCCACTCACCATAGCCTGGGTTGAGATTTTACACTCCAGGTACTTCAGTTCTATTTCTCTTGCCCTTTCGTTCACCATTATTTGTAGGTTCTGTTTCAGAATTTGTTCTCCACACCACTGGTTGCCGGGTAAGCCTAAGAGGACGCACATCTTTTCTAACCGTTCTCTGACTTGTAACGCCCAGTATAACTTGCTTGTTATTATTTCTTTTTTACACATCCTCGCAATCTTACAAATCCCATCATCTCTTATGCCTAGCCAGAACTTCAGTGCGGCTTGCAGTCCCCGGTAAGTCCATGCCGTCATTTGACATTTACGCAAATGCCTTCTTCTGTCTCCCAATTTAATTTCCCTGAAAATGTTAGAACTTCTACCCCATACTGAAACTGGGGATGTATCATAGCATTAAAAGCAGAGATAACCAGCTGGAGGGATGGTTCCCCCATATTTACTACTAAATTGTCTGAATCCCCAAACCGATGATAGTGCTTTATTTTTTAGGACTTCAATATGAACTTTCCATCTCAAATCTGAATCGAACCACATGCCTAAATATTTATATTTTTTTACCTTCTATATTTCTTCCCCTCTAGAAGGTAAGTAAATGCACTCTTTTCTTTCCCTATTGACATTGTTTTCGTTTTATCCATATTTACTACCATTTTTTCCCCTTTGGCAATAGGAATAAAACACCTCCAATTTCCTTGGTAGCCCAAGCTGCATCATATCCATTATCACTAAGTCATCAGCATATAGTAAACAGGGCACATGCACTCCATGCATTTTTGGGCATAGGCCTTTAACCTTCTTCGGAAGCCCTGGCAAGTCTGACAGAAATAATGTAAATAATATTGGGACTAACACACAACCTTGGCCAAGTCCATTTTTTATAGGGATCTTTTTTGAGATTGAACCACTCATACGAACGAGTTACTTACCTTCGGTAACGACTTTTCTGGTGGATACATTAGCTACCTGTGGATTCCTCACCTATTGAATACCCTCATTGCGCCAGCACTCGACGGAAATCTTCTTCCTAGCTTCTGCACGTCGACGAGGACGTCACAGTTGCCCATGCGACGCCGTCTAACGTCATACAGGCAATAAGAGGTCCTTGCCGACGTGCCGACATCAGTACCAACATTTTTTACGTGCCTGAGAATAATAGGCCATTGAGATGAAAGAACAATATAAATATTTAATGATATTCCAAACAAACACATCATTCTGAGAATTCAGTCTTTTTTTTTTTTTTTAAACAAATATATAATTATATGAACAATATATATATAAATACAAACATATGTACAGAATATATACAAGTCCTCAAAACCAAGAGGAGCACACTCAAGAACTACTTGGTTAGACCAGACAGGCAACGGGGAGGCGGGTGGGACCGTGAGGAATCCACAGGTAGCTAATGTATCCACCAGAAAAGTCGTTACCGAAGGTAAGTAACTCGTTCTTCTGATGGATACAACTACCTGTGGATTCCTCACCTATTGAATAGAGTCCCAAAGCAGTACCACACTCGGTGGAGGGTGCCTGAATGGTCAAACCAAGAAATCCTGCAGCACCGACCGTGCAAAATGGCCATCCCTTCTGACCTCAGAGTCCAAGCAGTAATGCTTCGCAAAAGTATGAAGGGATGACCAAGTTGCGGCCTTGCAGATGTCGACCACAGGAACACCCCTAGCCAAGGCCGAAGAGGCCGACTTGGCTCTGGTGGAATGAGCTCTTATACCATCAGGGGGTTCCTTCTTTGCTAAAGAGTAACACATTTTAATGCAAAGAACAACCCACCTGGAGAGTGTTCTCTTGTGGACTGCCTTTCCTCTCCTCTTTCCCACGTATCCGATGAAAAGCTGATCCTCCAGCCTGAAATCCTTTGTTCTGTCTATATAAAAGCTTAGCGCCCTCTTTGGGTCCAAGCGGTGGAGTCTCTCTTCTTCCTTTGAAGGATGAGGCGGAGGATAAAACGTGGATAGAGTAATTGTCTGGGCCAAATGAAAGGGTGAAACAACCTTCGGAAGGAAAGCAGCCTTGGTCCTCAACACCACCTTTTCCCCATAAAAAGATGTATAAGGGGGTTTTACAGATAGAGTCTGCAACTCACTCACTCTCCTTGCAGAGGTAATTGCGACCAGGAAAACCGTTTTAAGAACCAATAAAAGGGGGGCAAGAATGCATAGGCTCAAAAGGGGACCCCATTAGGAAAGTTAAAACCAAGGTCAAATCCTATTGAGGCATAACAAAAGGAGATGGAGGGAATTTATTGATAAGGCCCTTCAAGAATCTAAGCACTATTGGAGATTTAAACAAAGAAGGCTGGTCTGGAAGACAAATAAAGGCTGACAATGCAGACAAGTAACCCTTAACAGTAGCTACTGCACAACCCCTCTGTGCTAAAGACAAAGCAAAAGATAAGAAATCTGACAAACGAGCACGTAAGGGATCAATCTGCCTCTCTCCACACCAAACCACAAATTTAGACCACCTATTAGCGTAGATAGATTTAGTGGAGTGTCGCCTGGCTGCTAAGATAACATCCACTACATCAGGCGGGAGGGAAAAGGAACTCAGGTTGCCCCGTTCAATCTCCAGGCATGAAGGTGCAGGCTCTGGAGGTGGGGGTGTAAAACCTGCCCCTGCGACTGCGAGAGGAGATCTGCCCTGAGAGGGAGACGGAGCGGAGGGCACAGTGAGAGTTGGAGAAGGTCCGAGTACCACACCCTCCTTGACCAATCCGGAGCAATTAAGATGACTTGGGCCCGGTCTTGGCGAATTTTCCTCAACACTCGAGGAATCAAGGGTATGGGAGGAAACGCGGAAAGCAACTGGTCGCACCAGGTTATCTGAAACGCGTCCCCCAAAGCTCCTTGTACCGGATACTGGAGGCTGCAGAATAACGGGCAATGCGAGTTCTCCCGGGTGGCAAACAGATCTATCCGAGGAAACCCCCACATCTGGAAGATTAGCCGGACTTGATCCGGATGGAGACGCCCACTCGTGATCGGCCGAGAAATGGCGACTGAGACTGTCCGCACGTACGTTCAAGACTCCGGCCAGATGATTTGCTACCAAGCAAATCTGATGGTCCTTTGCCCAGGACCATAGCCGAAGAGCTTCTCTGCAGAGAAGGTACGACCCTACCCCTCCCTGTTTGTTTACATACCATATTGCGGTAGTGTTGTCCGTCAGGACCTGAACCGACTGACCGCGAAGGGATGGGAGGAAGGCCTTGAGAGCCAGACGTACAGCCCGTAACTCCAACAGATTGATATGAAACACCTGTTCCACTGGAGACCAAAGCCCCTTGATCTCCAGGTCCCCCAGATGAGCTCCCCACCCTAGAGTGGAAGCATCCGTTATTACTGTGGCCACAGGTGGAGCT